>NW_027555847.1:382709616-383184616 GCF_003287225.1 Phascolarctos cinereus | reverse complement strand
TCTTTCAGTCTATTGGTTATTTCTCCAAATAACTTTGTTTGTGGGGAAAATGAAGCTAACCCTTGGATGTGCTCAGGGTTCTGTTCTGAATCTCAGTGGGATGGACATCTTTGTTCTGTCTCTGCTTGAAAAGCTAAATTATCAACTAGCACAGCTATTGGCTGGGAATCATTCTGTTCTTCTGTATCAGGGTCAGTTGTCTGTCTCCTCCTCCATTAGGGTAAGTGATAGGGGACTGGGGATGAAAGCTCAAGGAGGATTATTTTCAAATAGATCAGAAGAGAAGGTATATATGAATTGAATCAAAATATGTGTGAACCTTGCAGCATCTGACTGTCAGGATGGAAAGAGGCATTGGTGGAGCTGTGAAAGTTAGGAAATACACTCTTTCTTCATCTCAACTACTTAAAATCCCTTGTGTCCTTCAAAGTTTAGCTCAAGTTCAACATTTTTCATGGGGCCTTTCATGATTTCTCCAGTTTCTAGTGCCTTCTTTACCTAAACTACCTTGTAATTTGTAGGTTTGGAGTCAGTAAGACCTGAATTCAAATCCTACCTCAGACAAATAATCATGCGACCTTGTACAAGTCCCTTAACCTTTCTTAGCCTCATTTTCCTCATCTGTAAAAATGAGGGGATGGACTTGATGGACTATATAGTCCCTTTGAGGTTTAAATGTATGGTATTAGTCTGGATTCTTTTATACATATAGTGATATGTGTGTATCTTGTCTCCCCTCATAGAACATAAATTCCTTGAAGACAGAACAAGTTTCATTCCATCTTTATATCCTGAGTGCCTGGCACAATCCTTGATACTTTGCAGGTGATTTTAAAAAAAGGCTTATTATTTGATTGACTGCTTCTTCATAATTAGAGGTTTTCAAGCATAGATGAAGGGAGGGCCACTTACTAGGGATACTGTAAAGGTGACTCTTGTTCAGGTTGTAACTGGTTAGCCTAGGTGTCTTCAAGGATCCTTTGAATTCTAAGAACAGGATTCAGTGACTATGAACCTCATTCTTCCTCCTTTGTTGTCCTCCAACTGGATGTACCACTTCCAGTTTACTTTCCTAATTTCTTTTCTTTTTCATTTTTGAAGTCTTATGGAAGTGCTCAGTTGCAGAGCTTTGGGACCTCTGGCATTTAGGTTAGGGCAGGAGAGTCAAAGTTTTTTGTTAGTGAGTCAGTGGTCAGAAATCATTACATACAGGACATATATATATGTATACACACACACATACATACATACATACATATATATATGTATATATATATATATGTATGTATACATAATTATAATAACGTTAAAGCAGAACCTTTTAGCTAGAGGGAAAAAAACAAACAACAACCAAACATACAGGCTGGGTCAAGAGAAAAATGTTGAATTTAGAGTCAGGAAGCTTTGTTTTGAATCTTGGCTCTGATGTACTGTGATATGGATAAGTCACAACACCTCCGGGCTACAGTTCCCTTCTCTGTACAAAGAGGGAGTGACTCTATGACCTCTATATTCCCTTACATATATAGATGTGTTTTCATCTTCATTTGTACAGAAGTACACTACAAAAGACCCAGTGCTAGTCATCCATGTAGACAGAAATTTCAGGTGGATTGGCCTAATTATAATGTGTCCTAGCTAATTAAGTAAAATGTATGTTTACTATTAGTATCATATAGGTTGCATCAGGCGAGTCTCATGGGGCTGTGGCCTGACTGCTCATTGGAAACTAAAGGGTTATGAGCTTTTTCCATACCCCTGGTCCAAGTTAATGAGAACCATATTGTGGAAATAGTTACATGCTTTTTTCAGGTAAGTCCCTACCTTCATTCTTGTACTCTTGCATCTGGAAGAGAGTCCCTTTGATCCACATTAAGCTAATTGTGCTCCTTTCTTCAGAATACTACCTATTTTCAAGAAACTCTCATTGACTGAGGACTTACCATGATGCTTACAACCTCACTCTGAATCTTCTTAACCTTAATGTGTAGAACTTGGGACACCTATGGACATAAAAATATAGGTTTCTGATTTGGAAAGGCTTTTGATGATCAGCTGATCTAATACCATCATTTCACTGATAAGGAAACTAAGCTGCTAAGAAAGAAAGAAAGTGAGAGGGAGGTAGGGAGGGAAGGAAGAGAGAAACAGAAAGATGGAAAGACAGAGAAACAGACATAGAGAGAGACAAAGACAAAGATAGACAGAAAGAGATACAGACGGGGGAGGTGAAGGGGGGAGAACAGAGCAACAAAGTTCATTAAGTGCTTATTAAGTGCCAGGTATTGAGCTCAATTTTGGGAATACAAATATAAGCCAAAATAAAGACAACTGTGGCCCTCAAGGAGCTTACATTCTGATTGGGAGGAAGACACATAAAAGGAAGGTGAAAAGTAGAATGGGGGAGTGAGGAAGGTAGAGAATTAGGCTACAGAATCATGGGTTGAGCCAGTTTTTTAGTGAACATGGCTTATGTGCCCATTTCCTTAAATAGAGGTCTTAGAGGGGACCTCACCAATCAGAGAAGTCTGTCAGTTTGGAGGCCTTGAAGGAATGAGAAGATCACTGAAGTGGAAAAGCAAATATAGTCTGGGAGTCATGGGCTGAGCTGGATTTGAACTGATTTATGTCATTCTTATCTCCCTAGTTGGATCATAAATTCCTTAAAGGTAGGAATTCTACTTAGAATCATGTAATCTTCATTTGACACCTTGATTTTACTCATGAAGAGTAAAGAAATGGAGCTCCAGAAAGGGAAGTCACCTTTTCAAGGTCACACAGCCAGGAAAAGACAGAGGTAATATTTGGACCCCAGATTTCTGATTCCAAGTCCAGTCCCAGTTCACTACACTACACTTCTTTCATAATCTCCACAGATCGAAGTACAAATACATGCTTGTAGAAGAACATTTTTGTATGAAAAAAATGGATTTGTTCTCCCTTGCTTTGGTCATCTTAATCATCACTAACTCTTATTATTTATTTGCTGAAATAGACAAACGAAACAGACAAAAGTATAAAGCACCTTTTTTGGTGCCCTTTCATTTCAAAGATTCTGTTACTAATGTTAATAATTCTGTTACTAATATGGTGACCATATACTGTGTGCTTGTTGTGTAAGGCTACTTTAAAAATAGATAAGATAGGGGGCAGCTAGGTGGCGCAGTGGATAGAACAGTAGCCCTGGATTCAGGAGGACCTGAGTTCAAATCTGACCTCAGACACATAACACTTACTAGCTGTGTGACCCTGGGCAAATCACTTAACCCCACTGCCTAGGGGAAAAAAAAGAAAGTAGATAAAATAACTAAACCTTACTTTTGTATCCTGTTTTAGAATTTCCAAAGTATTTTACTACGTGTTATTTCATTTGATCCTCTCAATAATCCTGTGAGGTGAGCAGGACAAGTAGTGTTAGTTGCATTTTATAGATAAGAAAACTGATGCACTAACATATCTACTAAGTAGTGGAATCAGTCCTAGAACCCAGATCACTTGTTTCCCTGGCGTTATTCTCTTGCATCCCTCTTGCCCTTCTTAGTACTCGATGACCTTACCCAGACTACCTTTGCTTTATCTCATTATCTCAAACTACTGTCTCCTTCAGGCTGTTCTAATTCCTCTGAATAGTGCCTGCTCTGTCCCACCTCTGTAATTTTGATGACATTTTCCTGTTTGCCTGAAATGTCCTTCCTCCTTCCTCCTGCCAAATCCCATATGTCCTCAAAGGTCTAGTTCAAAGCTCTCTTTATCCGTGAAGCCTTCTTTGGACACTCTCTTCTTCCATTGATCTCTTACAGTCTTTTTTTTTTTTGCTTACTCATTTTGACTTTATCGTGAACTGTATTTCTAGTTTTTATTTCATGTGTTTATGGCTTTACTTTTCCAACTACTGTAGCTTGAAATCCCCTTGGAAATATATCTGTATCTATATTTATATCTGTAATATCTATAGAAGTACATATTTATCTACACACATATATACATATATACACACATACACACACACACACACATACCTACACACTCAACTAAAGACCTAAAGGCCATAGTTGCGGTGGGATTGAGGCTATTTTCAAAGCCCTGAAATGGAGAAACATCAACTTTTAAATTTTCCCATTAATGAACTATGTGATTGGACGAGCCACTTTAGCCCCTCTTAGTCTTATTTTCCTCATCTATAAAAGAGGTAAATATTATTTTTAATGCATCTTAAACAATATGTTATGAGAGCCTTATGAAATTATGTTTAAAAACACTTTTTAAAATTACAAAGTATTTTTTAAAATACAAACTTCTACTATGATAACCACTTTTTACACTCCTAGTATCTATTGTCCAGAAGCCCCAAATTCAGTGGTCCACCCTGGTCCCTGTCCTCTTTGGAATGCCTGAGCTCTGGACTTTTCCTTTTCTTCTCACTCATCTCCATCAAAATGTATCCATTACGTGTCCTCTAACTCCAGTGCCCTTCTGGAAGTATAGGGCTAACAAATCAATCAAACATTTATTAAGCACCTTCTATGTGCCAGGCACCAGTTACAAAAAGGAAAAAAATAATGTAGCCCTTTTCTTCTAGGCCGAGGGATTATTAACATTTTATTGTCTCATGGATCCCCTTTGGCAGTATGGTGAAGCCTATGGACCTCTTCTTTGTTGGATGGGCTGCTTTTCCATGGGATGCTGCTGCTGTGGGGCCAGACCACCTGAAGTGGGGCCATGGCCAGCCCCTCTATGACCTGGGCCCCTGGTGGACCCTGGGCTCCCACTGGGCCCTCATGTGGCTCTGGCCATTTCTGGCCCTCCAACTGCCTGGGGATGGGATCACTTTCCAGTCCTTAGGCTAAGGAGTTGAAGTGGAGAAGAGCATGGTGGGATAGAGCCCTGGAGGCAGGCAGTTCCAGGGCTGGTGGGCTAAGGAGTATTGAAGGCTACAGCCAGACATCCCTGCTGCATGAGATCTCTTGGTTTAGGATCAAATTCTCCAGCGCCCACACCCTTCCCCTACTTATCAAGTCCCTCCCACTTTCTCCCTACCTTGAACCTCAGGGATCAGAGTATCCCCCAGAGACACATCTTCACTGGCATCTCTCCCTCCCCCACCTCCTAGGCCATGACAAGGATGGCTCCAGTTGAGGGGCTGCTCCATTTTCCACTGCAATAAAGTCTTAATGAAATAAAAAAAAATAACTTTTTTAAGAACATAAAATAAATAGGATTACAAAGAAAACCAAGAATATTAAAATACAGTTATCAAAATTTAAAAAGAAAAACAATTTAGGGATCCCAAATGATGTACTTTTGCCCTAGGAATTCACAATATAAACTATCCAGAGCTATAGAATCTAGCAATAGACAGCACCTTAGCAATTATATAGTCCAGTGTTGTCAAATTCAAATTGAAATGGATTCTTGTCTGTGAATATTGACTTAGAAAACCCAAAGTTAACATTTTCATGTTGCATTTTTTAAAAATTTTGTTAAGCATTTCCCAATTATATTTTAATCTGCTTGAGCAAGCACCTGAGTGGCCCATGAATTTAACAGTTCTCATGTAGTTCAATCACATTGAACACAGATGAGGAATTTTTAAGACTTAACACAACAACAAATAACTAAAGAACAGAAACAAAAACTTATCTCATGATAGTCCCCTGAGGCAGGAGATATAATGATTATTATCACCATTTTACATATGAGAAACTGAGATACTAGGACTTGCCCAGTTACACAGTATTCCTCCAGCATTCTGTTGCTGTTGAGTCATATCTCATTCTTCATGACCCCTTTTGGGGTTTTCTTGGCAATGATAGTGGAGTGGTTTTGCCATTTCCCTGTCCAGCTTATTTTACAGATGGTGAAACTGAGGCTAACAGGGTTAAATGACTTGCCCAGGGTCACATAGCTACTAATTGTCTAAGGCTGGATTTGAAATTAGGAAGATAAGTCTTCCTAACTCGAGGCCTGGCACTCTATCTGGCATTTTAGTACATAAAAACTCTCACATAGACTAGTGTTAATCTAAAATGCATTTTTTTTATCTCTATGTAGGCCATGTGTTCTAAAAATCTTAGTGAACTTTTAAACTATTAAAACAAACATATGCACATATATGCATACATAATGCAAACATATATGTATATATATATACACATATGTATATATGTATGGAAATATGGAGAGAGAGAGCATACTCTGCAGATAGACAATGAGTTGAATCCAAAATTTTACACCAATAAGCTAGTAATTATTTTTAATGAACTAATTTTCTTATACTAAGATACTAACAACTTTTAATGGCTTAATGAATTATGCATATAGGGGATTTTTACATTTTAATTGAGAACTTCAATATTTTCATACATAAGAGCTTCTAATGTGAGAATTTCAGGAACCCTGATAGTCTGGGGTGAGAGATATTTTGGTTATAGACATAATGAGGTGTATTGGATAGAGTTTTAGACCTATAATGAAAAGACTTGGGTTTGAATCTGATATTTAACTAGAGGTAGTTAAATTGCATAGTAGATCTAGCACTAGACCTAAAGTCAGCAAAATCTGAGTTCAAATTTGACCTGAGACACTAGCTGCATTGCCTGGGGCAAATCGCTTAACCTCTCTTTGTCTCAGTTTCCTCAAGCTAAAATGGGAATGATAATAACACCTATATCATAAAGTTGTTATGAGGATCAAATGAATATTTGTAAATCACTTAGCATAGTGCCTGGCACATAGTGGATACTTAGTAAATGCTTGTTTATAATCAATTATGTTATAATCTCTTAATGCTTTAGTTTTCTCCTCTCTAAAGTAGGGGTTATGATACATTTATTATTATTTATTTATTTTTATTTTTTATGTATTCTATACATTTATTTATTGCTTCAGAGGATTGTTGTGAGGAAAGTATTTATAATATGTGTAAATATGACATTTTGATTTTCCACAGCCTTTTAAATCATATTTTTGGTTGCTTTCTACTCTACATAAACATAAGTCCAGAAAAGCTCAGACTAATGGCTATTCTGATGTCTTTGCTTATAAAGACACTTTCCTATCAGAACATTCTTTGTTTATCCCTCTAGTTTTTCTGTTACTCTGCACTAATCCACATAACTCGAATCTTTGTTTCTGAGTATATTAAAGGAGGATTTTCTACTCTTGCTGTTTGAAGCTGACATATTTTGTCACTTTACAGCAACCCCTTATGTTTTCTGATGTCACTCAGTGTTGCCACCCTTTCCCCCCAGTGGAGATGTACTTTGGTGACAATTTTTTCAGGTCCAATTTCAGGAAGCCCTGTCTTTTGACCTTGTGTTATGGGGATATGGTAGGCCTGCCCTGTGTTGGTAGTCTCACCTAACCCTGGGTGCTCCAGTTCTCCAAAGTGATGCATTAAATAGTCAGTACTTTTCGATAGCTTGCTCACCTTATACTGAAGCTGGACAGCTGGCCACAGCTGGAAGGTTTTAATTGGTAACAGCTTCTCTAGGTAACACTGAGCATCCCCAGTTTATTCCTGACTTCTGTTATGTTTTAAGTTGTATTTTCCTTGTAGAAGAGTGACATCCTCATGGTAGATTCTGTTCCTAGTTTCACCAGAGCATGTCAACCTTTCACTAGAGGACAGGCCTTCCAGAGCCTACTCAGCTGCAATGCTCAATTAATTCTCCATTTTTTTTCCTTTTCCTTTTCCCTTGAACACACTGTCAAACATGTCAAACATGGAACAGTTTTCTGATGTGGACGCCAGCTCATTAGGCCCTAGCCGAGATCATTAAATTTTGTTTCTTTAAGGCCAATGGAGAGGATGGATTTGTTCTTCCTTTGATTGAGAAGAACTCAGATTTCCCCCTTACTGTGAGATGGATGGTTGGCAATAAACCCATGATATCACTAAATCCAGGGTGGGTGACTTGTAAAATCTCAAATATAAATATACCTGTGCCTAGATGTTCCCTAGGGACTACAAAGTGCAAAGACAGTTTGCAATTAACCCATAATTCTAGAGTTCCTTTTAACCACTGGCCATATTATTCCTTTAATAGATTTGAGAATACCAACTCTCTAGAATCACTGTTTCAAGGAAAACCCAGAAAACAGACAAGTGATTTTTGCTAAATGATACCTCATGGTAATAACTCATATTTATATATTGCTTTAGGTTTTACAGAGCCCTTTTCTTACCACATACCTCTAAGTTTGTCATTATAAGTTTTCTGTCTTAATTTTATAGATGAGGAAACAAGCTCAAAGAATTTAAGTGGCTTTTCAAGTGCCATACAGCTAAAATGATCAGAGCCCGAGTTCACATCTTGGTCTTCTGATGTATGAAGTTTGCTTTCCCCATTTATGTTTAAATCATGAACCAATTTTGTCCCCATCTTGTGAGTGTGAGACGTTGGTCTATACCTAGTTTCTGCCAAACCACTTCTAGTTATCCCAGCAATTTGTCAGACAGTGATTTCTTGTCAAAGCTTGGATCTTGGTGTTTATAAAGCACTAGCTTTCTACGGGTATTAAGTACTACATAATTGTACCTAATCTGTTTCACTGATTCATTAGTCTATTTTTTAGCTAGTAACAGATTGTTTTCATGATTACTACATTGTATTATAGCTTGAAATCTGGTCTTGCTAGGCTGCCTTCTTTCACATTTTTTTTCATTAATTTCCTTAATATTCTTGACGTTTTGTTCTTCCAGTGAATTTTGATATTATTTTTCTGGAGCTATTAAATAATATTTGGTAGTTTAATTGGTATGGCACTGAATAAGTAAATTAATTTAGAGAGAATTATAATATTTAATATGTTAACCTAGCCTATTCATGAGCATTTTATATTTCTCCAGTTGTTTAGATCTATCTTTATTTGTGTGAAAACTGTTTTGTGATTGTGTTCGTATAGTTCTGAGTTTGTCTTGGCAAGTAGACTCCCAAGTATTTTATATTGTCTGAAGATTTTTTTTTAATAGAATTTTTCTTTGTATCTCTTCCTGATAGATTTTGTTGGTAATATATAGAAATGCTGATAACTAATCTGGGTTTATTTTATATCCTACCACCTTGCTAAAGTTGTTTATTGTTTCAACTTGTTTTTTAATTGATTCACTAGGATTTTCTAAATATGCCATCATATCATCTGCAAAGAGTGAGTTTTATTTTCTTATTGCCCATTTTAATTATTTAAATTTATTTTTCTTCTCTTGTTGCTATAGCTAGCCATTCTAGTACAATATTGAATAATAGTACTGACAATGGACATCCTTATTTCACTCCTGATCTTATTGGGAAGGTGGAAAGCTTATGCTCATTATAGGTAATTCTTGCTGATGGTTTTAGATAAATATTACTTATCATTTTAAGATAAGCCCCATTTATTCCTATACTTTCTAGTGCTCTTAATGGCAATTGGTGTGTCTTTTGCCAAAAACTTTTTCTGCATCTATTGAAATAATCATATGATTTTTGTTGTTTTTGTTATTGCTATGGTCAGCTATGTAGATAGTTTTCCTAATATTGAACCAGCCCTGAATTACTAGTATAAATCCCATCTGGTCACAGAGTATGATGCTGGTGATATTTTGGTGTAATCTCCTTGCTAGTATCTTATTAAGAATTTTTGCTTCAATATTCATTAAGGAAATTGGTTGATAGTTTTCTTTCTCTGGTTTGGCCCTTCCTGGTTTAGGTATCAGCACCATACTTGTGTCCTAAAAGGAATTTGGTGGAACTCTTTTGCCTATTTTCCAAAATAGTTTATATTATATTGGAATTAATTATTCTTTAAATGTCTAGTAGAATTCACTTGGAAATCTGACTGTTACTGGGGATTTTTTCTTAGGGAGCTTATTTATGGCTTGTTCCATTTCCTTTTCTAAACTAGGGTTATTTAGGTATTTTATTTACTCTCCTGTTAATCCTGACAGCTTATATTTTTGCATATTTTTATATGTTCTCTTAGATTGCCAGTTTTATTACCATGTAATAGAGCAGAATAGTTCCTGATGATTGCCTTAATTTATTTTAATTAATTTGCTGTAATTTTATTTTAATTCATGTTGCTGAATTCACTGTTTTCATTTACCAGTCCTAACCTCTCTCCTAACCTCCAGACTTGACTCTCCAACTGCCTATTAGACACCTAAAATTGGAAGTCACATAGATATCTTAAACTAGGGGTGGGAAACCTGTGGCCTCGAGGCCACATGTGGGCTTCTAGGTCCTTAAGTGTGGCCTTTTGACTGAGTCCAAGTTTTACAGAACAAATCCTTTTATTAAGGGGATTTGTTCTGTGAAGTTTGGATTCAGTCAAAAGGCCTCACTGGAGGACTTAGAGGGCCACATGTAGCCTCAAGGTTCCTGGTTCCCTACCCCTAGTACTCTAATTCTTATTCTTATTGACTACTGAGTTTAAATTTAAGAAATACTTCCATTTATGATCTTGCTTTTGCCAAATTTGGAAACAACCTCTTCTTTGGAGTTTCCTTCTCCACTCGGTTAGGTTCTAGATTGGTTAGGATGCTCCTTTGCCTTAGATAGTTTCTTCCTAGAAACCTGTGCTTTTCAAGTATGATCATGAGAATGCTGAATTTATCCTTCCTTCTCTCTCCCCCGCCCCACCACCATGATTTCTCATAAGTGGTCTTATCAGTTAGGTATTTGTAGGCATGGTGTAATTTCAGGGGAAGTGGGAGCCTCCAGAGGATTGTATCAGGAAGTCTGCAGGAGGCTAGAGGGGAAAGTGTAGCAATAATGGCTACCAAAGTTTGAAGTAGCATTCCTGAATTGGGGGTTGAGTATGGGGCATGGATAGATATATGGACAAGGGGAGGTGGCATTTTGGCAGACTGGGGCCTCTCTAAAGACCATTGAAGGTAGGAAGTAGACCTAATAAGAATTAAACAGATAAATGTCAATTCCTGTACCAAAATTTTGTAAACTAGCTATACAAATTCAGGCAAGGTGCACAGACCAATCTATATCAATCAAGGAGATGTGAGCAATGTTTGCAACAAAGACATGGCAATTTAGAGTCAGCAACTTAACCAGTTTCTCCAGATCTCAACTGTTTCTCTTTTCTACAAGTTCAATTTGAGTCAGTAGTGTGATATGGAAACCAAAAAAAGCTAGAATGGTCTTAGATTCCATTAAGAGATGATTGATACCCAGAACAATAAGACTGATCATGTCTCTTCTGCCCAGGTCAAGTGAGATCTGCACATGGTTTGGGAAGGATAATGACAAGCTGGGATCATTAGATGAGAACAACCACTATGGTAAAAGGACAACAGATCATGACATACAAGGCCTATTTGAAAGACATTGAGATCTCTAGTCTGGATAAGTGAAGATGGCAGGGAGAGAGGAAATGGTACCTGACATTAAGTGTATGAAAGCTGTCATGTAGAAGAGAGATTAGACTTATTTTGCTTGGTCTAAAGAAGCCCAACAAGGTACCTATAGAGCCTGGATCTG
This sequence comes from Phascolarctos cinereus, assembly GCF_003287225.1. Classification (NCBI taxonomy): domain Eukaryota; kingdom Metazoa; phylum Chordata; class Mammalia; order Diprotodontia; family Phascolarctidae; genus Phascolarctos; species Phascolarctos cinereus. The sequence goes on along the minus strand of NW_027555847.1, from coordinate 383,173,139 downwards.
CTATTATGGTACATTAAGGCACAACTGACCTCTATTCTAGTCACGCCTTTGGACCCAAGAATATTTTTTCCCACCTGCCTCTTCTAGGCATGGGGTCTGACTGATAGATCACTTGACTGTGGTCTATGAAAGGATGTGTGTGTGTGTGTGTATATGTGTGTGTGTGTGTGTGTGTGTGTGTGTGTATGTGCATAAATTTAGGGAGTAGAAGCTATAAGAATAGAGGCAAAAATGAAGTAAAAGATTTGTCTTACAGAGCAGTCAAAATAGCCAGCAGTCAACAAATGTTTTGAGGGGAACAGACAATAATTCAAATGGCAATGCAGAAAGTATTAGCAGGATGATGCAAGCAAAAGTTGCAGAATGACTTGAGTTAAATTAAGTTCCTGTGAAGCATACCGGGTGAATAATAAGCAAAAATGAAGAGAGCAGAGGCTGTGGAGGGCTTTGTGAGTTTGGAGACACTACACTTCATTCATTGTCCTCATTCTTCCACTTTCCAATTTGAACTGGTGAACTCAATACTGGTCACACCTACCCATTTAACCTGAAGAGCAATAGCTATTTGTGTAGCTAGTGAGAGATGCAGAGGTTTCCAGAGAATAGAACTAGAACCTATGGGTGGAATCAATTGGGAGATCTGGTTCACTAAATTGATAAGAGACCTTAAAGGAAGTCCTTAACATTTTAAAGCTCAGATACTTGGGATGCTGTGGAACAGATCCATGTTTCAGGGCAGAGCTTGAGCTAGATGATGTTTAAATTACTTTCTAGCATAAAGATTCTGGGATTCTATTTTTTAAGGGCTCTGTTGCCTCTACAATTCTCCACTTAAACTTCACTCATTTACCTTAAAGGGGCCTCACTTCTGATCTCACACTGCTCATCTTCTCCCAACCAACAGTCTCTTTGTCATTCACCTGCTGGAAGAGTAGGGGCTAGATGGAGTTAATAATCTCTCCAGGTCCCTTCCAGATAAAGGATTTTGTGATTCAACAGTGTTTTTAATTATGTATTCTTTTAGAGTATGCTACTGGGCCCTGGGACCAAATGGCATATGGAACAACTGGTTTTTATGGATAGAATAAATTAAAAAAGACAGATGAAGACATACATAATCCTTTTATTTCCCTCCCCTTCTTTAAAAAAAAATTGAGGTGGAATTAATTCCTTCTTATTCTTATGAAGAAGTTTTGAAGCTTTTGGCCTGGCCCCTCCTTTTACTTAGAAAATACATCATCCTAAATTGTCACTGGTTGTGAACTGACTTCTGTATCCTCTTCATGACTCACAGATAATGTCTGACCTCAAATAGTTGAGACACTTGTTTATAATTTCCCACATCAAAATGCCCCTTAAATCAATGACAGTTTGCTCTGTTATAGCAAATCATTATTAAGTTTTACCATCCATGTCCTAATGAATGTTTTACAACTGGCTCTTGGGGGAATGGGGAGGGAAATTACACAACACACACACACACACACACACACACACACAGACATATGTGTGTATACAACACTTTCAAGTTTAAACTGCGTTATTAACATTTTTGATCACTTTCTTAATCCTACACAAACTATAAAACAAAAACCAAATCTCAATTTGTAGCATTTGCTGATTTCTGAGGTGTAAATGCTCACACTGAAAATTTAATAATCAGCTCTTGAGGGCTGGCTTCAGCATGCCTTTGCCTAGCCTCTACCTTCTGTTGTCCCATATGACATCATGGCAGGGTGACCTACTTTGTAGGAGGCAAATAGGAGAAAATCAGACTCCCAGAGTCATGTACAATTGGCCATTCCTAGGTAGGTACATGGTACAGGACCATCTTTAGGCCAGATATGCTGTTAAGAGAATGGCCATAGAAGAAACATGATATAATGGAAAACAAACAAACAAAACAAAACAAACACAAAAGCACTGAGCTTATTGTGAGAATGCTGAACATTGAGGCAGGATATGAGTGCCTGTTCTGCCATTGACCTTGGACAAAGTGACTTCCCTCTGTTTCTCTCTTGTTTCCTCATTTGTCAAATGAAAGGATTTATCTAGATCATCTCTAATGTTTCTTCCAACTCTAATATTCTGTGTCTATAAAAATAATTAAAGCTTACATATTTGTATGTATATACACACATATCTTTAGAGTCACACATGCTTTTACATACAATACCTCCTTCAGTTCTCATGAAGTACTAATATTATTCTGCCAATCTAAAAGGTGAGATTAAGAAAGGTTAAGCAAATTGCTCAAGGTCACACAGTGAAGCATGCACAGGCCTGGCACATTGTAGGCACTAATTCTCTAAGTGAAAATACATATTTTAAGCACTACTGTGGAATCTGCTGGGTCCAGAAACCTAACATTACCTTTTCTATTCCCTGTCTGCTGTTCCTAGGGCCCAAGGCAAGGAAATTGTGTTCCTGCCTCCTAAGGTTGAATGTGGAACAGATTTCCACCCAGAAACCATGTAATGATCGTATTTATTTGAAATAGTACTATAAATATAATGCTTCAGGTACACTGTGGATAAAATGGGTTTTGTGTGTTAGCCTGGAAATGTAACCACAATTTATAATGTATTTTCTATGGCAAAATCAATGAGTTCCAAATAACATGCAGAAGAAATGTAAGGCATGTCCCACCCATGACAGCATCAACTCCTTTTTGACTACCAAGTTATACTGGTGACATATTGAGCTTAGATTTGACTAAAACCATAAGATCGTTCCTACCTAAACTGTTTTTTAATTATGCCTCCTCTATCCTGTACTTACAAAGTTTATTTGAATACAAGTGAAAAACTTTTAATAGGGATAACTCTATTAATTTTATTATGTGATTTTTGGACCTAATTTCTAGCCTGTGAATATTTTTTTTTGATCCTGACTCTGATGGCATCCACTGTTAGCTAGCCATCCCAGCTTCATGTTATGTGTAAATTTCAGAAGCATGATCTCTACACCTACCTTCATCCAGGTTGCTGATAAAAATATTAACATTACAGGGCCACAGACACATCCCTGAGACCTTGTATTAGAAACCTCCCTCTAAGCTGGCATTGAACCAATACAGACTCCTCTTTCCATCTGGTCATCCATCCTATTTGGAATCCACCTGACTCTACTATCACTTAACCTACATTTATCCATCTTTTCTGTAAGGATAACATGGGAGACTTTGTCAAATGCTTGCTGAAATCTAACTATTCTGCACGTACTATAGGTATAGTAGTTATATTTTTGAGTTTTGTTAAAATATTTTACTTTTACTTTAAAATAATGTTTTATAAATATTTTTATTTTTATGAGTATTTTTATATTGTAATGTCAATATTATTAAAATGTACAAATTTGGAGACTTGGAAATTGATAAAGAGTAAAATGAACAAAACTGGATATAATAGAAATACTGAAGCATTTGCCTCATCTTCCAGTCTACTTACCATGACAACAAAAAGAAAGATGTTAAGCTGACAAGGCGTTGTATATAGGTGAATAGATAGAACATTTATTAAGCACTGACTGTGTACCAGACATTATCCTATGTGTTGTGAATTCAAATATAAGCAAGCAAGACAGTCCCTGCCATCAAGTAGCTTATATTCTAGTTGGGGAAGACTACATATGGAGGAGTATGAGAAAGGGTGGAGGAAACCCATCTCAGATCATAATGAGGAGATATGAAAATTTAAGCTCATTATGAATAGAGATTGTTTCATTCTTTGTACTTGTATCCCCATGTCTACCATAGTGCCTGATACATAGTAGGTACTTTAATAAATACTTTTAAAATTGATTTGTATCCAGGAGGTGTTATGGAGGACTGGCCCCTGTAAGATAAAACAAAAGCTCACCTATCTGGGCCCAGGAGTAGAGTCCATGGCTCTGGGAAGAAGGAGGTGAGGATGCTGGCCAGAGAACAGATGACAGAGGGAGGAGATTATAAGGAAGTCTTAGTGGCATTTAGTGATCACTCCTTTTGTCTTTCCTTTTATTTGGTCACAAATCATTCCTTTTATGAAATGTTCTAGAACTTCACCAGGAATTGACATCAAAGTCACTGATTCTGTAGATGAAGCACAGTCTTCAGGACTGTGTCGCACCCAAGGACCTAGAAGGCCATAGGTTTCCCACCCCTGGTCTATTACTTTAATTCAAGATTTCCAATAACAATGGCAAAGCTAAAAGATTCAGACAGTGCCATTCTAATGAAACCTTTGATGTTCCAAGTTGTATTAAGTTAATTGGTCTGGGTGTCTCACCTGAGCTATTTCAGCAGAAGTGGCAGGTGACCACTAGAGTGCTTATTAGTGATGATGGGTCTGTGGAAGCCTTGTGGATCTCAGGAGATGAGTATGATGTTAATTCTGACCTTTGCAAGGACTTTTAACTGGAAAAGATTTTTTTTTTAGAGTTGACCTTAAAACCAAGGGAAATGGTTGATTTGTAAAGGTACAAGTGGGAAGGAATGAAGATGAGAGTGACTTACTGGGTTTTCTTGGGGAAGTGGGGGTGTGAAGCAGTGGAACTAGAGGAGGCTTGTGTCAACATAGGTCAAGAGTTCTCTATCCCTTAAAATAGCTATTCTTCATAAAACAGACCTCTTCTTTTTAACTTCAATGTCTTCAGATGAGTCACAATAATAATGATAATTATGGTAATAATACCCTGAATCTTTATATCACATGAAGGCTTTTAAGTAGTTATTCATGCATTATCTTATTTGATGCTCACAAAACTTCTGGGTTGAGCATTAGGCAAGGAAGGTGTTCTTTTTGCATTTTACAGAGTAGGGCCAAAGATAAAAGGCCTAAGGTCTTAGAGGTAGTTGCAGGCAGAACCCCAATTAGGTGGCAAACTTTCCTCCTCACAGAGCAGTATTCTTTCTAACACACCTCCCCCAATATATTCCTTTGGCCTCTGTACTTCATTTTTATGTTTTCAGCCACAATTTCCTCAGCTGGTTCACAAGAGAAGGTCATAATGTTTATATCCAGAAAGGGGAGGATTGCTTTACAGTCAATGCCCATAAAACTATTTGTCACAGGTGAATGGAATTTAGAGGGCAAGAGAATACAGCCAAGGAGGCCTGTAGGGAAGTGGGACAATGTGCTTAACTTGCATCTGGATTCTGAAATCCCCTAAGTAGGGAGACTGGGGCCAGTGACCAGGATATGCTGAGAGCCAACTCTTTTTCTTGCTGGATATCTATTCAGAGGTACGGCAACTTTGAAAATGAGATCACTACTTTTTTTTTTCTCAAATAAATAACACTCCAAACATAATACTGCAAATATAAAAATACCAACCCTAAATAAAACTAATATGTACTTTTCACCCACTTCTATTTCCTTAGTTTTGACTGTCTGACATGCTGCAGTCTGGTTTCTGCTTTCTTATCACCAACAATCTATTGAAACCTATCCCTAAGGTCACCAATAACTTTCTTCTTTCTCTTCACTTCCTCATATTTAAATGTCCCTTCTCTCTTCTTACCATCGTGACACTACTTCATTTTCTCATAATCTTCTCTAGAATAGTATGATAGTTCTTCAAGTAGTATTATAGTCATAGCCTGTCCCTGCTCTAATTCATTTTCTGCATTGAAGTGTGGATAACTTTCCAAAATCATTATTTTGTCATATTCTCTCCCTCCAAAATCTATGTGATTCTAACGTACCCAACCCAGGTAGTACCAATGCTTGGGCCTGCCATTCAGGGAGTTCCCATCAGGTGTCTCAGACATATTTTCATTTGTGTTGTTGCCACTGATCTGACTCAGAGCTCTGACCCTGCTTATATGCTCTCTCTTCCTACAAACTTCTGCCTGTTACTTTTTTTCAATTAAGGATTATAGAGATACCAATGTGTTGCTATCACTAAGTAGCAGGATCCTAAGGACCCTGAACAAATCCCCTCTTCCTCTTCTGTCCCCCATGTGCTTTGATCTCACATACACCTGCTGGGAGCTCCAAATTCAAAGAATGATTATGTCTCTCAACTAAACCAAATCACTCTTCTTAAGTGACTTCTCTTGACAGACACAAACCACTCAGATTTAGGCATCAAATCCCCCTTCACTCATTTCACTTCTGATATCACTTACATGCTACTGTGGTCTGTCTCCCTGCCATTCACAATACTGTTCTCTCTTTACCCCCAATTCTCCTGAATTCTTCTTCCCTCACATGCCCAGGAGCCAGTTTCTAACACCATGTCTTCTAACACAAGGAATGAGATTAACTTGACCAGGACATAATAATCTATGAAGACAACTGTATGCTGACCCTCACATACCTTTGGGCATACTGATGAACTTCCTTCAAAGTAGAGTCACACAGTTCCTTATGTAATGCCTGTAGGTCAGCTTGTAATTATTCTCCATTTGTGACATTGACAGTGGGTTACTGTATAGTACTGCCCCAAAGTCAGAGAACTTGGGTTCATAACCTACTGTTAAGTCTTATTACCATCTGTTCAACCTTGGGCAAATCACCTTTCATGGGCCTCAGTTTCCTCATTTGTCAAATGAGGTGTTCAGCCTAGGTGATCCCAGTAGTTCCTTTCCCTTGAGATTTATTATCCTATTACTTTGGGAGGCATGTTTTTTCTCCCTAAAGGAACCTAGAGGGCAGGAGGCATATTTTGCCTTACTGAGGTCAGGGACAATAAATACATATATTAAAAAATCCCTTTCCATACTTTCCTATCTATGATAATAATGCTAGTTAAGGGATTATTACAGTGTTTCAGTATAATGATGGGTACTAAATACAAACCTTGTTGAATGAAGATCACCTCCTCCCTTTTTATTAAATTTCATCCTCAAATAGTAACAACTTTCACAGAAACAAAGGATCCAGAAACAGAAGGAATCTGAGGGATTATTTCATTATACAATTCTTATTTTTCAGTAGAGGAAAATGAGGTTCAGAGAGATAAAGTTACTTACCCAAGGTTGCACATGTAGTTGACACCCCATCCATGAGTCAAACCCTGCTCTTCTGATCCTGAATTGAGGGTTTTTCCCCCTTAACTACATCACATTTCTATCTTTTTTATGTTTGACAATATCTAACTGCATCTTCACTTTATCATCATCATTATGATCACCAGGGTTAGGTCAAAGTACGTTCCTGAACACATTACATATATGTATTTATGTATGTGTGTGTGTGTATATATATATGTGTGTGTGTATATGTACATGTATATATGTGTATATGTACATGTATATATTACATATATATGTATGTGTGTATATGTGTATATGTATATGTGTTGAACATATCTATATCTATATCTCTCTATATATATCTATATCTATCCAGTGGTGTCAAATTCCAATAGAAACATGACCACTAAACCACACATAAGGATCCCTATGGGTGCCTTTGATTTACAAGACCAAATTTTAATTTTATCTATGGCTTATTATATTTTTTTTATTTTGTCGAATATTTCCCAAATACATTTTACTCTGGTTCAGGACATACTTGGAACTATTGCTGGTTGCATTGGCCCACAATGTTTGACATCTCTGCCTTACTAACTTTCAATGTAGATAGGTAGGATTTATATAATATTGTAACATTTGAAGAGTGCTTTGCAAATATTATCTTAACTGATGCTCACAATGACCTTGTAAAGTAGGCCCAATTATTATCCCCATTTCATAAATGAGGAAACTGAGGCACAGGGAAGTTATAGCCCTTGTCCAGGGTCACACAGCTAGTAAGTGTTTGAGGCAGAATTCAAACTTGGCCTTCCAGACTCCAAGTCTTGTGCTGTAACCACTACACAAACCAAATGCCTTGATACCACTTGCATTATTTTCTAAACTTTATGACAATACAGAAACTGAGGCCTAGGTGAATTAAATGTCTTGTCCCAAATCACACAGTCAGGGAAGCAGGATTCAGAATCCAGGAGTCCTGATGCATAACCTAGTAATACTTCAACCATGTAATGTAGTATTACTTAAAAAAAAAACACAGAAAAAAACCCCCCTGAATCTGGGTTCAAAAGACCTGAGTTCCAGCTTAGGCTCTGCTCTTTTCTGGCTGGGTGAACCTGAGCAAATCACCATATTTCGGTTCTGTCACCTTAGGTAGAGATAATGGTATTCACGCTATCTAACTCATGAGGTTGTTGTATACGAAGTCCTTCATAAAATGATACATTATGGCAGGGTGATTCAGTGGGAAGAACACTAGCACTCCAAGGATTGAGAACCTTGGTTCCATTCCAACCTTGGCACTGACACCCTTTGTGATATTAGGTAAGTAACCTAAACAACTGACAAGCATTTACTAAGTGTCTATTGTATGCCAGGTACTATGCTCGGTGGTAGCAATAGAAAGGAGGGGAGAGGAGAGGAAAGAAGAGGAGAGAAAAAGGAAAGAAAAGAAACAATTTACCCTCTCAAATAGCTTTCATTCTATTGAGGAGATGGTTAAGATGTGATTTTTCACAGGCCTCAGTTTCCTTGTCTATAAAAAGAGGAAACAGTATTAGATGACTTCTAAGATCTTGTCTAGCTTAAAAGGTTTTATATATATATATATATATATACACACACATATATGTATGTATATATATATACACACACATATATGTATGTATATATATACACACATATATGTATGTATATATACATATGTGTATGTATATTATATATACACACATATATGTATATATACATATATGTGTGTATATATATATATACATATCTGTATAAATACATGAATTATTATTTCATCATTTTTGTAGTACATTAAGTTGAACTTTGTCTATTTGTCTTAATGAATTATTTTTGATATTACTACATAATTATGTCTTAGTGCATTAAGCACATGTCCTTTGGGCTTCTTTCTAAAGGGAAAGGCCTATTGATTCCAGAATTTATAATGTTTATGGGTGAGTCCTTGGTGCCACCAGGGTGTCAACTGGTGATTTCTGACAAGCCTTGGGAAAGAAGCACAATATAAACTGACAGAGCTAATATGTCATCTGACAGCTACAGTTTCGAGACCTGAAGCCATCCAGTTTGTGTCATGGCTCTGTTTCTGTTGCTTTATTAAGGCACCACTCACCTGTGATGGTGCACTCTCATTCTTGCAAGCCAATCTATCAGCTTATGGAATTGCAGTAGAAAGTCTTTTATTCTCAGGTTCAGAATTTGCTAGCCATCAACAGCACAACAGGAAAATTGGAGGCCTAAATAAAACTCATACCACTTTGGACTCTGCCTGTATTCAGTGATTTTCAATCTTCTCATCTGTTGTTTCTGGAAGGATGGCTCTAGGGTTAGTAACATCTCCCATTGTTGTGCTACCCATATTCATTCTTAGTTCTGTTCCCTCCTTCACTTTCTGTCTACTATTCCTCATCTTTTCACACCAGTAAATGGTGGACATGCAGAAGATAAAGCGTGCTTCAGTGACCACTGAGTACTAGGAGAATCCCAGAGGAATGGTGGGAAATTACAGGTCACATAGCATGTTTACTAAAAAATTCAGTGCCTACCACCATAAAGCTTTCCTTGACTTTGTTGCATATTCTTCAGATACAGAGCTATCAACTTCAGACCTAGAGTTGAAAGGAATCATATAGGCCATCTATTCCAATTCTTTCATTTTACAGATGAAGAAACTAAGACCCAAAGAGCTAAAGTCAGGGTCACACAGCTAATAAGGGTCTGCAGTAATATTCAAACTCATTTGTAGGATTGTAAAAATTAAATGGAATAATATTTGCAAAGCCCATTAGCCCAGTGCCTGATATATAGTAGGTACCATATAAGTGCTTACTGTCTTGTTTTCACCCCTCCACATCCCATGCAGCTGCATGTTCCTTGGATATTTTCATGATATTAAAGAAAGCATGTGGATGGACACATGCTGGAGGCTTTGCTTCCTTTATTGTAACATTTTGAAGATACCAGTGGAGCACAGTGAGTCCTGTGATCCACAAGTTATCCCTCATTCTCATCATGTCACAATCATATCCTTTTTTGTTTATCTGTCTCTTTAATGACGTCCTTTACCTCAATTTGCCTTTGTAATTCCTTGTGTGTAAAGTGCCAAAAGCATTCTTACACTCACCGTACAGTTCTTCATTGCCCTTCAATTTATATTCAATCTTCAAAAAATGCTGAAAGTTAGATATGTGAAATAAATATGTTAAAAATTTTAAAGATTCTTAGGTGTAATCAAGATAGTTAGTTCTGGCAGATCATAATCTATCCATGCCATTCTCATTAACTCTTTTCAATGTTCTCCCATAAATCTGTTTTAGGGGGTCCATCTCACATACTGAAGAATTTCTTTAAGGTCTTTTAACATATTGACTGTTCTAATGAAGCACATTGGTTGTCTATCTATTATCTGCCACTTTTATTATGTGACCAGCCTACTTCCTTTGCCAAATTTACATTTTTCCTAGATGATATATTTAATAAGTAAATATATATATATATAGATATATATCTATATATATCTATATATATATATATAGATATATATCTATATATATCTATATATATATCAAAAAAGAATGAGTGCTCAAAAAAAAAGAAAATGGGCTTGTCATATATTGAGAGTGAGTGATAATGAATGATGATCCATTTGTTTCCCTAGAATCATCTGGATGTCAAGAGTAAATGAGGAAGTCTCCAGCACATTGGGTAGAAACCTCGTCTTGAACTTCTAGGAGGGCATGGAAAAGACTTGCACGAGATTTTCATATTGATGGTTTAGGATCTGTATTTTGAAGGGTTCACAAACACCAATGAAATCCTATATTCATTTGGGTATTTTTTGGTAGCTTTTATTCCTTTATTTTATGCTGATCATTGTTGATGGCAATATGTTGCAATTTATTCATACCCATGTCTCTCTGTCATTTTCTGGGTCACCAAAAATTTTGATTCTTCAGAGATAGTGGTGTGGCATGATTTGCAAACATATAGCATCACTGGATGCATATCAAATGTTATTTGTGTCCACCCTAGATTCAACATTCTTGAGGATAGTCATTCTTTTTTTTTAAACTTTGCATTTCCATATCCCCTGCATCTAACATAATGCCTTTCACATAGTATGTTCTTAATAAATATTGATTGAATTAAATTAAATTTCATAAGCAGAATGAAGGTCCCAATAATCTTTACTGTATTACTTTTCCCATCTGATGTCTGGTGATTGAAATGCCACTATTTGAGCTTTGTTCCTTTATCTTAAGTTTTTAATCAGTATTTAAGTATATATTCTCCTAGTAAGTCAAATACTATAATCTTTTGTGAGTATGCAGTCAGTGCATCTATGGGTGTATATTAACTGAAGAAACCTTCTAAGAAAGATCTTAACAAATACATTGAACTTGAAAACAAGATTAGCTGATTTTCCCTGTTGGACTCTGGAGGTCATGTAGTACATAATTGAAAGTGAGGAATGTAGTCACTTTTCACCAAGTTCTTTCCATTAGAGCTTATGCATCAGCAAAACCCACTAATAAATAGAGGGATAGAACAATAGGAATTCCAAACCATTTTAACTACACACTTACTAGGTTAAAAGTAGCCAAGATGTCAAAATAAAGTCCGGGATTAATCTGAGCTCTCCCAAATTCACCTCTAAACAATTTAAAAGTAACACCTCCAAAAAAATTCCAGAGTAGCAGAACTAACAAAAGGATGGAGTGAAAAAAAAATTCCAGCCCTAGACAATTTGGAAAGTTAGCAGGAAAGGTCTGTCTGACTGGGGTGAGAGTAGAGCACAGTCCAGTAAAGGCCACATCCAGCAAGCCCCGCAGCAAGCCTTGAAGGTGACTGAATTACGACGGGAGCAATTTCTGGAGCTCCCAGCCCACAGATAGTAAGGAGATTGTACAACTAGTCAGAACAAGTTTTAAGGAGATTCTTTGCTGGCACAAGGAACAGGACTCTGTTGCATTGCCCATACATGATTCTGGGTCACAGTCTCAGGATGGGAAGGAGCACAAGCAGGATTGGGGACCCTGGTTGCAATTCCAGGGCAGAAAAGAGTGCTTGTGGTTACTCACAGACCAGAATAGAGTTAGGAGAGCAGTGATCACACCTCTCCTTAGATCGTACAACCTTAGAAGAAATGAGAGCCTGAAGACCCCAGAGCTAGCTCTGAAAACAGAGACACAAAATACCTGAAGCTTAGCACAGTACCTCCTCTACTCCAGGAGCAGAGTCCAACTTTAATATAAAGTTAAAAGGCAAGAAATAAGCTGTAAAAATGAGCAAATGAACAAAACAAAAAAATGCCCTGACCATAGAAAGTTAGTATGGTGACAGGGAAGATCAAAACACAAACTCAGAAGGAAACAATGAACTATAAGCAGCTTTATATGCAAAGTCTCAAAGAAAAATGTGAATTGGTCTCAGGTTTTTGAAGAACTCAAAAAAGATTTTAAAAGTCAAATAAGAGAGATAGAGGAAAAATTGGGAAAATAAATGAGAGTGACGCAAGAAAATCGTGAAATAAAGAGTCAACAGTTTGATAAAGGAGGTACCAAAAATACTGAAGAAAATAACACCTTAAAAAAAAAAATGGACCAAATGGCAAAAGAGGCACAAAAATCCATTGAAGAGAAGAACAACTTAAAAAGCAGAATTGTCCTAATGGGAAAAAAATGTACAAAAATTAAATGAAAAAACAAACTCCTTAAGAAGAATTGGCCAAATGTAAAAGGAGGTACAAAGGTAAAGCAGTCCTTCCAAATTCCTTCTATGATACAAATATGGTGCTGATACCTGAACCAGGAAGAACAAAAACAGAGAAAGAAAACTATAGATCAATTTCCCTAATGATTTTTAAATTAAAAAAAAAGTTGTAAGGATGTTATAGCAATATATCACAAAGATCACACATTATGACCAGGTGAGGTTTATACCAGGAAAGCTGTGTAGGTCAACATGAGGAAAACTATCAGTATAATTGACCATAGCAATAAAAAAGACAACAAAATTGTATAGTTATCTCAATAGATGCAGAAAAAGCTTTTGACAAATTACAACAGTCATTTCTATTAAAAACATTAGAAATCATAGGAATAACTGGAGCTTTCTATAACGAATAGTATCTAACAAACATCATCAGCAAGCATTATCTATAATGGGGATAAGTTAAAAACCTTCCCAATAAGGTCATGGGTGAAGCAAAGATATACTCATTATCACCATTATTATTCAGTATTGTCCTAGAATACTAGCAATAAAAATAAGAGCAAAAAAAAAAACCCAGGAATTAGAATAAGGAACAAAGAAGCAAAACTATTACTCTTTGCAGATGATAGATGGTATAATTGGAGAATCCTAAAGAATCAATTTAAATAAAAACCTAGTTGAAATAATTAACACTTTTAGCAAAGTTTGCAGGATATAAAATGAATCCACATAAATAATCAGCAATTCTATATGTTGCCAACAGAATCAAGCAGCAAGACATAGGAAGAGAAATTCTATTTAAAATAACTGTAGGCAATATAAAATATCTGGGAGTTGAACTGCCAAGGAAAACCTAGGACCTGTATGAACTTAATTACAAATCACTTTTCACACTAGTAAAGTTAGATCTGAACAATTGGAAATATATTAATTGTTCATGGGTAGGCCAAACCAATATAATAAATTGATAATTTTACCTAAATTAATTTACTTATTCTGTGCCATTCCAATTAAACTGCCAAAAATCATTTTATAGAGTTAGAGAAAATAGTAAGAAAATTCATCTGAAAGAACAAAAGTCAAGGATTCAAGAACATCAATAAAAAAAAGTAAAGAAAGATGACTTAGCCATAGTAGATCTCGAACTGTATTACAAAACATTAATCATCAAAACAGTCTGGTACTGGCTAAAAAAAAAATAAAGTGATGCATCAGTGGAATAGATTAGGTACACATTACTCAGTAAATGACAATAGTAATCTTGTGTTTTATAAACCGAAAGATCCAAGCTTTTGGGACAGGAGCTCACTATTTGACAAAAACTGCTGGGAAAACTAGAAAGCACTTTGGCAGAAACTAGGTATAGACCAACTCCTCACTTTGTATATCAAGATAAGGTCAAAATGGGTACATAAATGGTGATACCATAAGCAAATTAGGGGATCATGGAATAATTTACCTGTCAGATCTTTGGGGAAGGGAAGAATTTATGATCAAACAAGAGGTAGCATTATGGGATGTAAAATTACAATTTTGATTATATTAAATTAAAAAGTTTTTGTACAAACAAAACCAATGCAGCTGTGATTGGAAGGAAAGCAGAAAGCTGAGGGGAAGATATAGCAAGCAAAAAAAATCTCTGATAAAGGCCTCATTTCTCAAATATATAGAGAACTAAGTCAAATTTGTAATAATATAAGTCATTCCCCAGTTGATAGTTAAAGGATTGAACAGGTAGTTTTCAGACAAAGTAAACAAAGCTATCTGCAGTCATATGAAAAAGTGTTCTAAATCACTCTGCAGAGAAATGCAATTTAAGGTACTACCTCACACCTATCAGATTGGCTAATATGACAGAAAAGGAAAATGACAAATGTTGAAGGGAACATGGGAAAATTGGGACACAAATGCACTACTAGTGGAGTTATAAACTGATCCAACCATTCTGGAGAGCAATTTGTAACTATGCCTAAAAGGTTATAAAATCATGCATACCCTTTGACCCAAGGAATACCAGTACTAGGTCTGTATCCAAAAAAGATAAAAAGGGGAAAAAAAAGACCTATATGTACAAAAATGTGTATAGCACCTCATTTTATAGTGGCAAAGAATCAGAAATTATGGGAATACTCATCAATTGGGGAATGGCTGAATAAGTTGTGGTATATGATTGTGACACTATTGTGCTAAAAGAAATGACAAGCAGGATGTTCTCAGAAAAACCTGGAGAGACTTAAATGAGCTGATGCAAAGCGTGAGCAGAATGAGGAGAACATTGTAAATCGTAACAGCATTATTGTACAATGATCAACTGTGAATGACTTAGTTATTCTCAGTAATACAATGATCTAAGCCAATTCCAAAGGACTCATAATGAAAAATACTATCCACCTCCAGAGATGGAAAATGATGAAATTGAAATGCAGACCTAAGCATACTTTAAAATCTTTCTTTTTCTTTTTTTTTGAAGAGGTGGAGGGAAATCTATGTTTTATTTTACAACATGACTAATATGGAAACATATTTTGCATGATTACACATGTATTAGCAATGTCAAATTTCTTGTCTTCTTAATGAGGGTTGAAGGGAGAGAGGGAGAGAAATTGAAACTCAAAATTTTTAAAAATGTTAAAACTTTTAGTTGTAATTGGACAAAATAAGTGCCACCAGACTTTTTTTTAAAAAAATTCCTCATCATTTAGTATCCTGTATCAATAGAATTATAAAGGGACAGTTTTAAATACACTGACTAGGATTATATTGCCCTGTTCCCTTATATACACTGACTCTAGGTGCTTTTCAGGGGGCAAAACTGCTTTTTTTTTCCCTACCCTGCATTTCCACTGCATTTCTTTCCCTGATATTCTAACACAAAGCATTTCCTGAAGGAAACTTTTGGTAAGGAGAAAATGTCTGATCATGTGTGACCTTGGTTATTATTGTAGGGGTAGTAGATATTCTTAAGATAAAGGTGCTTCAGGACAACACATACATGCACACACATATGTATAAGAATGAGATTGCCAATGCCTGGCTGAGCATAACAAGACACACACATGTACCAAATATATGTGGCATCATGGTGATAGTGAAAAGAGTTGTGGATATGGAGCATGGAAAGTCCAGAGTTGGTTTCTGCCTCATTCCTATTAGCTTTGTGACACTGAGAAAGTCAGGTAACCTCTCTGAATCTTATTTTTTTCATATGTAAAACAAGGGTAATAATACTTGTGTGTGAAAGCTCAATACCTTCAGGTGTGTAAGGTTCAAATGAGACTTTGAATGTAGCATACTCTAAACCCTGAAGTATACAAATGTTGGCTGTTAGAAAGGACTTCTGTTAGTACTCTTTATCAGCTCATTACCCTGTTATGTATTTCATCTTGAACTAAATTTGGCCTTTACTTCTCAGAACTTGTGATTCCTGTTTTTTTGTCCATGATGCTACTACAGATACCACCCCCACCCCCAAAAAAATCTCCTACTGCAGCCTCTGCTCTTTTCAGGTCTACTAACTTTCTGCTTGGTTCTTTAATTTGATTTCTTGCAATTCTGTGCCTTTATGCCATCTCCCTCCCCACCCCTAACTCCACGGTTTTGCATCTGGAAGGACATTTATGGGTAGCCTCCCTTTCATGCACCACTACCAATCCCCATATACAAATACTTTAGTTGCAGGAATTCTCAGCTACAAACCTATCTCCTCATTCTCTTACCTTGAAAGATTTTACTTAGCACTTTCAAAATTGCTTAGGTTACTGTACTTGAAGGAAACAAGAGAGACCTCAGGTAACAAAGTAGCAAAGGAGGTGATGTCACTGGGAAGGGGGAAAAAAAAAGAACTGAAAAGATGAGGGAACGAAGGACAACCTTAAGCTATTCCACACTTTTGTCTAAGACTGGCACTGGTGTTTCTCCTAATTGACAAAGACTATTTCAACAGAAAATAAGTTTAAGTCATCATCTGCAAATCTTGGAAAAGCTTAATCTATCTGTCAGTTGTTTTTGGTATCTGTATTATATAAAGCACCTTCTGTCCTGTTCCAGTCCTCTGGCAATCAGATTTCATTGCTGTGCCTTAACTACATAAGTGGATGCCAATAGTCTTTTATAGCAGCATTAGAGGAAGCACAACCTTGAAGACATCATATATTGACAGGCCCCTGAGGAACTACATGCTTTTCAATGAAATCTTTATATCCCATTCCAAAACCACAGGATGACAATCATTGGAATACAGGCAGGTCACACATAATTATCAAGTCATTATAACATGAAAAATGTGTGCTCTCTACTCAACAATGAAATTTCACCTTTACTTGCCAGCTCACCAATGTGATACTCTTTCCTCAAGGTTCAGAGCATTGCCTTTCATCTGCTCTGAGTTTGAAAGGATGAGGGGAGGAGAGCGGGCAATGATTCACTTTCTAGTGCAGTTGCTGTTACAGTTGACTTAAAATCAAAGAATGTCAATATGGTGGATTTTTTGTTTTATTAATAGCTCCTGATCCATTGTTTTAACCTTTACTCCTCCATCTCCAAAAAAGGAAATATCATAGGAAAACAACTCATAGGAAATTTCAAGTACTTTTTCTTTGAATTTCTCTTAGATATTAGACACATTTTAAGACTGTTCCTTGCCAAGTATGTATTAAATTAATTACATATTAAAGGCCTGTTAAAGCTATGGTATGAATGTGAAAGCTTAGATAGTACCTTAAGTATAATGGTAACAATAAATGAGACTCTCCTTCTCTCCAAAACCTTCTGTATTTGACATTTATCTTTCTAAAGATCTTTTCCAAGAATCCTCAATACCATTATCAGGTAGCCATTCCAAGATAAAATTTAAACCTATTTATCTGCGGGCAACTAGGTGGCACAGTAGATAGAGCACCAACCCTGGATTCAGGAGGACCTGAGTTCAAATCCGGCCTCAGACACATAACACTTATTAGTGACCCTGAGCAAGTCACTTACCCCATTGCCTAGCCCCCCCAAAATAAATAAAAATAAAAAAAAAATAAACCTAATCTGGTCATTCAGGCCATGAACAAACATCTCAATTTACCTTTTCGGTCATTCATCCATTTGATGTTATTAGAATTTCTTCTTGAAATTCTTTTGCTCTAATCAATTAGATTTATTCATTTTTTTCCTAAGTAACCCTGTGGTTTCTTGTGTCTCTTTGTTAATGTTTTCTATACTTCCCCAATCTTATAACTGTTTCTTTTCTCTGCCTTTGTCTGACTCATCCATCTTTGAAGATTCAGCTTCCAGACAACTATAGTCCCTCCTCTTGATCCATAACATTCATTGTCTGTATGACTGTCTGTACAACTCATTTTTCGATTAATCATGCACTGTCTTAATGTATTATTCTCCTTTAGATAAATAGAACATAATACATACATAGAACATTCATTAAATGCTTTCTGTGTCAGGCACTATGCTAAGTGTTAAGAAAACAAAGACAAAAGCAACAAAGTTTTTGTCCTCAAGAATCTTATATTCTATAGAGGCGACAACCATATATACATATAGTGTAAATATATAGATGTAGATATTTATGTGTGTCTACATATGGGTAGCTCTATTTATTATCTATCTGTTATTAGATACAAAAGAGATACAAGTTAATTGGATGATAGGGAATGAATCAGCAGTTGAAGAGATGAGGAAAGACCTCATGTAGAGGTTTTTTTTTGCTTTTCAGGAAATTATAAATTCTAAGAGGTATAGATGTGAAAGACATACATTCTATAAACATCACTTTTTTGGTTTTTTTATCTTTTTTATTGGTATTAGCTTTTATTACTTGTAATCTACTTGGAGAAACAAGATATATGTCTTGTTTCTCCAACTACATTATAAGTTCCTTGAGAACAAGAACTACTTCTTTGCACCCTTTTCTTTTCTCTAACTCTGAAGTAACTAGTGCAGTGCTTGCATTTAATAGATAGTCATTAAATGTTTCTTTATTGAATAACTTTATATGAAGTCATTGGGTAAACCAAGTTTTGGATCAGGGGACTGATTTTCCATAATTCCATTTCATTCCCTGATACACTATAATCCATTTATAATGGGCGTGGAATAAACTCCATCATTTTCAATTGTAGCTTTTGTATCTTCATTGCTATTTAGGTAAAAAAATTATTAGTAGTGTTTATATGTCATCTTAGCCAAGCCAGACTGTGGCTAGACTTTAGTGCAGAGGTTCTTAACCTTATGAATATGTGTGTATGTGACTGTGTGTGTGTGTGTGTGTGTGTATTTGTACAGGCGCTTTCGACTCATTTGTTAGTGTGATGAAACCTATGGATTTCTCAGATTTTTTTTTAATAATTGAAGGAAAAGCTAATTTTTATGAGAGTTTATTGTAAATAAAGATATTTCCCCATCTGAGTTCATAAACTGTCTAAAATCTATCCACAGATCCAAGGCTTTAGTGATTTTGGATTTAGAAATCTATGCTTTTTGTCTGTGTTCTTTAAATTCCCATACTCACATATTTTGTTTTTTAAATTATTTTCCTGATTTAAGACCAAAGTAACTCTTTAAAAAGCACTGACATGTCTTAGCTAAACTAAAAGGGAAAGGATATTTGCTCCTACTTAGGCCAGGGAAGGAAGACAATGTACCTTGAAGGGCCAGTGATAAGGGTGGCAGTCCCCAGTCCTTAGTATAAGGTCAGGGGAAAAGAGGCTGTTGGAGAGCTGAAAATTCAGGACAGAGGAAGTTGGGGATAAGAGGTCATTTCTGATCCTCTGTCATTCAGGGTTTTCCCTCACTCTGGCCTGGCTTCCCCATTAGGCTGTAAGCTCCTCATTCATTCGTTCGTTCATTCATTCTTTCATTCATTCATTCATTCATTCATTCATTCATTCAGTAGTTAGTCATTGAGTCCCCACTACCCACAAGGGGATTGGACTAGAGTTGTAATGGACAATGTCCTTGTTTTCTATTTTCATTGTATCTTCCACTCCATATGATCCACATA
Source organism: Phascolarctos cinereus (assembly GCF_003287225.1). NCBI lineage: Eukaryota > Metazoa > Chordata > Mammalia > Diprotodontia > Phascolarctidae > Phascolarctos > Phascolarctos cinereus. Next base: position 383,153,433 of record NW_027555847.1, on the reverse strand, counting down.
GTGAAACTTAAATTGACCACTTAACCAAGCTTCTACAATTCAAACTACTTATTCTCTTTCCAGTTCTTTTGTAACTCATTAGCAGCTCTACTAAAAGGTATAGTGCCTCAGGAAGTTAAAAGCAATGGATAAAATTAAATTTTATTCTGGATGTTTATTGGTAGATCTTAATTATCTTTGTTATGCCATTCCCCAGTTTCCTGTAGACAACTGAAGGTTGCTTTGAATCTGTGAACTCATGGCAACAGTGATAAGAGAATTTGTTTTTCAACTAAATAAGTAATTTTCCACTTGTAAATGTGAAACTGAGACACCTGTGTTTTTAGTCATAGAAAAAAAGAGAATGATAATTTTGGGAGGGTTGAGAACTTTCACATGAATTTATATGTTACTAGGAGAACACCATCTATATATGTTTGAAAAAAAATACTATGCAGATGATAAGTTCATTAGCCATAGATTTAGAGCTGGAAGAGTCTTCAAATGGCATCTAGTTCAGCTTCCTCATTTTGTAGATAATATGTAGTTTCAACAAGCCCCATTCCACTGCTGGTACTTAAAGGTCTAGTTTGCCCTGGGATTTGACACTAATCTGACATGTATCGGGGCATAGGGAATCCCTAAATTTGGGAAAAAAAACACAATTAGTAAGGGGCTTGAGCCAATGGCAGAATTTCCTCCCAACTACATGGTAGGAGCTTGCATGATGTCTTTCCCCAGAAGCAGATCTTTGTCATCTCCCACATGGGTGATTCCAACTTACATGAGCTGAGCATATGGAAAGCCCACTTACACTGCTCTCAAGGAGCGTAATGGGAGTGATGATATACAAATAAATATATGCATACAAGCTATATGTAGTGCAGATCAAATGCAATCTCAGAGGTAAGACACAAGGGAGAAAAGTAAGGGTAAGGGAAAGTTCACGCACAGGAAAGACAATTTGAATCTTAAAAGAAGTAGGGAAAACTAGGAGGTAGATATAAAGATAATATAAAGACATAAATCTGGATATAAAGATATAAATGTAGCCATAAAGGTATAAGGAAGGAGAGCTTTCCAGGCGCAAGGGACACACAGTGCAAAGACATGTAGATGGGAGATAGAGTGTTGTGAGTGAGAGACAGGAAATTGGCTGTTGTGGTTGATCATAGAAGAATAGAAATGCAAGAAGTGGAAAGATTATGAAGAGCTGTAAGTGCCAAATAAAGGATTTTATTTTTGATATTGGAGATAATAGAAAAACACTGAAATTTATTCAGCAGGCAGGCAACTTGGTCCAACTTGTACTTGAAAAAATTTTTCTTTGGTAGCTGAGTGGATTTCATTGGAAGGAATGCAAGATTTAGAGTCAGAAAAACTGGGTTCAATGAAATCCTTGCTCAGATCGTCACTTGCTTTCTGACCTTGGGGACAGCATAACCTCTCTACCCCCCAATTTCCTCATCTCCAAAATGAAAAAAGTTAAACTAGATGATCTCTGAGATTCCTTCCACTTTATACTTCCTTGTTCTTCATAAGTCAGGAAGACCTAGGCTCCAGTCTTTACTCAGATGTAACTTAGCTGTATGAACAAGGGCAATTCCTCAAGAACCTAAAAAAAAAATAGTTTTCCTGATGTTCTTTTCTTTCCCACATCATTTTTACTTCCCAATGACTTTCTCATTCCCCCAGTAGATCTCTCCTTTTTAAAAAGAATGCAGTTAAGCAAAAAACCAAACAAACAACCAAACCATGAGACATACTTAGAAAAATATGGCTCGTTCTGCAATTTTATTCCATTTATTGTTTTTCAGTCATTTCAGCCATGTCCAACTCTCTGTGACCTCATTTGGGGTTTTCTTGGCAGAGATACTGGAGTAGTTTGTCATTTCCTTCTCTAGTTCATTTTGCAGGTGAGGAAACTAAGGTAAACAGGATTAAGTGACTTGCCCAGGGTCATATATACCCTGTGTCCTATGTTGCAGAAATACCTCTCCCTAACTTTTGATTCCATTCATTCAAAAATGAATTGTTAAACACTAATAATGTGCAAGGCACTGCACTATTGGGTACAACAAGGGAATACAAGAATTAGTGAGACATGGTCCAGCCTTTAAAGAACTTCCAGCCAATGTGGAGAGTTGACATATGAGCACAAACAACTAAATTATAACATTACAAAACAGAAATATATTCTTGCTGCCTCCACTTACTTGCCACACACACTCTTCAAACATTTGCAATATGTCTTCAAACTTCAACTTCCTACTGAAACTGCTTTCTCCAAAGTCACCAGTGAACCAAAAAATCATAGAATCTTAGAGTTGACAGGTATCTCAATAGCCGCCAAGTTGAACTCATGCCTAAAAAAGGAATTCTCCCTACAATTTGCTTGAAAAGTGGTTATTCAGGCTTTGCTTGAATATTTCTACTAAAGGAGAATTGACTTTCTCCTGAGATAGCCTGTTGCACTTTTGTATAGTTCTTAATTAAGAATTTAATTAAGGTAAGACTTTCTTTATATTAAAACTAAATTTAGTTCATAAGACAGATGCCATAGTTACATCAGAGATCAGAGATTGCTTCATGGAAGAGATTACATTTGATTTGGGTCTAGTAGAGTAGATTGGCTTTCTGCTGTTGGAAATAATGATGATATCATGCATAAAATAGAAGTTGCTAAATTTGAAAAGTGCGCAAAACTTTACAGGATCCTCACAGAAATGTAGCAACACAGGCACCAAAGTAGTCAAACATAGGCCTGGAATCTAGACTGCAATTCTGCACCAGTATGACAATACTACCTCTATGTAGGAATTCCCTCCACCAAGGCAGTTCCCAATGCATCTTTAACCTATAGTAGCATATTAGCCTTGCCTGAGAATGTCCACTGTTGCCTGACACTGTGAAAGGTTATAACTTGGTTAGGCTCACACAGCTAGTGTTACATTCTTCATGAGAATTTGCCCAGTTAGTCATTTGAAAGTGCCCAGCTCTTGTCTTTATTTTATCCATGGCCTCTATTTCAGTCTATTGTCTTTAACAAATTTTCATGAGTCCCAGGTACTAGGGAAAAAAAAAATTAGCTGGTACCCAGATAACATACTGCCTCACACAATAAGAACTAATTACAATATAAGTGATTTGAACATTAATTATATACATGACTGCTAATTAATTCCTGGAATGATTCATTATCATCAATAGCAACATTGCCATCATCCTTGGAAGCAACTTTTAATAAATTAAGTGCCAATTTCCAGATCCCTTTTATTCTGTCATCTTAACATATGGCCAGGACAGGACATTTTTACTACCTTGACAAATTTCAGAATTGTATAACCCCCTTCCGTATACATTCTAAGTCTATCAGCAGCTTTGAAAAGAATTGGTGTGGCATATGGATAGTGCTGGCATTGGAGTTAGGAAGGCCTAGGCTCAAACCTCTGACACTTACTGGCTCTGTCACCTTGGGCAAGAGACTTCTTTGGGCCTCAGTTTCTTCATTTGAAATATAATAATGTATCAAACAGAATGGGATTTACATCATTTTGTTCCTTATACAAGGTACTGTATTTCCCAATTCTGGACTTCTTCACTAGTTGTCCCCCTTACCTGTAATACTCCACTCCTTATCTCTGCCTTCTGGCTTCTATGGATTCCTTTAATTCCCAGCTAAAATTTCATTTTATATAGAAAGCCTTTCTTTATCCCCCTTAGTGATAATTCCTTCCCTCTGTTGATTATTTCCAATGTATTCTGTAGATAGGTATTTGCATGTTGTCCCCTTGATTAGACTGCGAGCTCCCTTAGAGCAGAGACTCTTTTTTACCTTCATTTCCATTCATTCATTCATTCATTCATTCATTCATTATTTTTATTTTTTATATCTATATCTATCTATCTATCTATCTATCTATCTATCTATCTATTTATTTATTTATTTATTTATTTATTTACTTATTTTTGTTTTTACCTTTCTCTGTATGCCTAGTATTTGGCACAGTGCCTCAATGCTTAGTAAATGTTTGCCAGCTAACTTACTAACAGCTTCATTAGCCATGCCCCTTATTATGCTTTCCTAAATTTCAGCTGATCAACTTTCTTGCCTCTACCACTGATTCTGATATTTTTGTGTGACATAGCCTAAACTCCTGAAAAGAAAGGGATCAAGTAATCCCGATACACTTTTCTTAAACTCTAGAAATACTTTTAGACAATTAGCCTCAGTTCACATTGAGATGTATGTATTAGGTAAGTGACTCCCATATAAACAGTAATTAATAGAATAGTAAATGTCACATATGCCTTTGAAAGGATAAACTTTTTTCCTTTTGTGGGTACAAATAACAATTGCTATATATCTTTCTTCCTCAAAACTTGAATAGATCCATGCTGTCACTTGTGTATATGCACACCTCATCAGTGGAGATCATAATATCTCCCCATCATCTCATTATGTGTGATTCCTATCAGTGTCCTTCCATACATCCTTAATAGAAGCTTCACCTGACATTCTTCTGGCCACACTCTGGTTCTTTTAAAATTTCCTGGGAAGTAATGTAGAACTGGGGCTGTCTGCCTTTCATCTCTCACATGCACTACATAACTAGGTACTTCTTTGCCAGTTATATGGGTTCTTAATGATATCTGACTGGCAGGGTACCTCTTTGACAAATACATGCTTGGAGATAGCAACAGTGAAAGCTGACTCTCAGGTTAGATTTCCCCAGAGCTTTGAACATCTCCTAACTGTATGGCAGTGTGCATGACATTTGGCTCTTTGACCTTTTTGTAAGCTGCACTAAATTCACTAGTCATGCATTTCACATTCCAATAAAACAGGCTTGTCCTAAAAAAAAAAAATTAATAATCAGATAGTATTTATTAAGACCTACCAAGTACCAGGAACTATGTGAGGAACTAGGGATACAAGCTCAAAGGATGAAAGGATTATTCTAATGGGGAGAGAACAAGAACATCTAAAATATATACAACATAAATATAAAGTTAACAAATGCGTAAATATACACACATGATATAGCTAACAATGATGTGGTTTGGGAGGAAGAGAAGATGGTGTCTGAGCTGCATCTTAAAGAAGAGACTCTATGAGGTGGAAGTAAGGAGGGAGGACATTCTAGAAATGAGGGATGGATCATGCAAAGGTACAGAGATGGGGGATATAGTGTTATGAATGAGAAATGGAGAGACTAGTTAGGCTGGATCATGGGATGTAGGTGGGGTGTAATGTCCAATGGGGTCGTAAAGGGAGGTTGGGAAAAGGAAGGAAGGAAGGAAGGAAGGAAGGGAGGGAGGGAGGGAGGAAGGAAAGAAAGAAAATTATTTCTACTCTGTTAATAGCTGGTGCTGTCCAGTAAACAATAGAGCTAAAGTGAGGAGCCTTCCAACAGAGATAGCCTTACCTAATGTCGCAAAACCTTAGAGTTAAATTGGCAAACTGATCTCTGAGTAATACATGAACCCTTTCTGTAAAAAAATAGGTAGATGTCTATATTGTATGGCCTGAAACTGATTAGAAGGCCAGCTGGACAACTTCTACCTCAAAACATTTCTCTTCTGAATGCCTTAAATTCCTCACCATGTCACTGAATTCACAGATTCATTTTTAGATGTAGAATAACAATAGTAATAATAACTCAGAGATCATCTGTCTAATCCATTCACGTTTCACATGGGGAAACTGAAGACCGAAGATGAGGAATTATTTGATCAAAGTCACACAATCAAATGATAATGCCAGGTCAAGAACTCATGTTTCTGATTTCTCCTTCCTATTTTCCAATAGTATCTACTGTTTTTGCACTAATCCTTATCTTCTCTAAATGTCCTTTTAAAATATCTCTGTATTGGGTAATACTAATCCCATGGGTTAGTAGGAACAAGACTGTTAAGATGTAAGTATAAATGAATAATATATTTGGTGCTTTTCCTCTGTGACAGGAAGGACCTGGACAAAATGATAGCACTAAGAACCTGGCAGAGAGAAAGTCAATGTAAGGGGAGACAATCAGTTTTCATCTAATTTTCTGTTTTGCTTTGGATGGGTCCTGACCTCCTAAGTTATAAGGCCTAGTTCATTTGACTGCCTGTGTCTCCCACAAACCAGTGTATTAAGAATGTGTTTATTATCTGTGAAGCTAGACTCCTGTTCCATATTACCAGTTCATCTTATCCCTATTCCTTTTATTGTGAGGAAGACAAACAATTGCGTTATCAGCAAAGCGGCTGTTCTATCCATTAAAGTGCTCTGCTCCCATGAGCAGGGTAGCTGTGATCTCTTAATAAGGCATTTAAAATCAGAGGGGAATGTCACCTGACACAAAGAGGTATTCTTTATTTCTACGATTCCCTGCTACCTTTTCTAACGTGCCATTGCATTCTTCATCTAAGTGAAGGAAACCATGCATGAAATAGTGTTCTATTTAGTTTAATGGTTAACAGACAGCTTCAGTGACTGCATTCAGTACATTAACTCAGTGCTGAAAGACTCAGTCATTTTTAATAAGGTGAAAAACTGTTTGGTGCATAACCTCAATGCATGGAAAATGTATCCTTGACCCTCCTTTTCTTTTCATCGTCATCAAATCCTTCTGAGCTGGTGGCTTCATTATCATAATCTCCTTGATTTTAGGCCTAAAAAGCAGGTGGTTGATTACATTTTGGGGTATAACCACAGAAAGAAAATCATGAACTTTTTGTTACAGCTGGAAGGGACCAAAGAGATCATCTGTGTTAGCAATAACATGCAGTGGGGCAGCTTAGCTGTAGTTTTGGACTAGAAGTAAATGAGAAGAGGGAACAAAGGGGCAGAAGAGCTCAGCTGAGGCTGTGCACTGGAGATTAGCATCTGGGGCTCCACACACATCTGGCAAGCATTTATTTCAGTTCCAAACTGCTTTCAGTGCTGGTGTGCATTGGCCAGAGCAGATCGCCCTTCAGGACTTTCAATGTGGAGTATAGAGAGTGAGGAAGTGAGTATATGACCAGGCAAGTCTTTGTGAATTTTCCAGAAGCTTGGCTGTGGCAGTCTGGACTTTGTCAGACCTCTAGTCCATGTTGCTATGCCACTGGAATATCAGTCGGTTGGGAGCTTGTGTAGCACCTGTTTTTACCTGAGGCACCTGTTTTTACCGGAGGCTCTTATATGACCACAGGCAGGCTCCAACTGCTTGGGAGACAAAATGAAGAGTACATTTAAAAGAAGATGTAAGTAGTGATGATGTGTCTAGCAGATCCTGCTTCAGAGCTGCATGTCTTATATCTCACATTTTGAGATAAATGCCCTGTCTCTGGAAAAAGATTGTCCAATAGTGAACACCTTTCTGAAAGATTATGACAATCTTTCCCAATCCCACACTTTCCTTTTCCAGATGTGGGAACTGAGGCCCAGGGAGATACAAATAACTAGCCTAAGATTACAACATAAGTAGATCATATGGAAGTGTTCCATGGGTTGAATTTTTCAATACAAGAGGGAGAAAATAATTCTGAAAACTGCCCCAAGTCTCATTTGTGCAAATAAAGTTTTCTTTCTAAGTTGAAGGCTAGATTACTCCTAGAGATCACTTGCTCATTGTGGTAAGCTTCAGTTTTTTCATTGTTTTAGAGGACAGATAGAAGAAGTCCACTAGGGGCCTACTATACCCAGTCCTGGCTGAACCCTGCTTCCTCCATGATTAGGGCTGCTCATATTCACACTGGACTTTAAGGTTTACAAATTGATTTCCTGACAACAACCCTGTGAAATGGGTAGTGCAAGTCAGTAAAAGCCTATAAAAGAAGAAAGATACCATTCACCTGGGAAAACTATACATCTTTGAAAGTGAAGCCTGATTCCTGGCTTCTGAAGAAACTACCAACTGGGTTATGTGAAATACCCTTGAGCCCACGGCTTTATTTCATGTAAATCTCATATTTCTTTTATCCTTTTTCAAATACTTTAATGGATTCCAGGTACCAGAGAAAGATTTTTCCTCCAAAGCCAAAATTACTCTTCCGCTGCCACATCATAGAATTAGAATCTTACAGATGGAAGATATCAAAGCTCAAAAGTTATCTACCAATGCCTTCATTTTATTTACTTTAGAAAAAAATAGGAGATACTCCAGAAAGCCAATTTTTAAATTTACATAGCATTTAAAATTTTTTTAAAAGTCCTCCAACATTCATAATTTGAGTCTCATAACAACCATTGGAGGCAAATGGAGTGGCCACAATGAAACCTGCTGTATAGAAAGGGGAAACCGAAACAGAGAGAGAGTTAGTTAAGCACCTCGCTAAGGGTAACATATCTAATTCATAGCTGGGTCAAAACCAGAAGCCAGGTTTACCAGGAATTCCCAGTCCAATACTCTTTTGCTAAATTGCATCAAATCCATTCATGGTAGAAAAGCAGATTGTTCTTCCTTTAAGAGGGCAGGTCAGTATGGAGAGACTAGAATTCTGAAGTGAACAGGAAAGAGAATTCTGAGAGAACCTCTTGGCAGTGGTCAAGAGTTCAAGTTAAAAAGAAAAAGAGATAATCCCTCTCCCTCCACACTTTTGTTTAATTTGGAGGCTGTCCAGGTCTAATTGGCCAGTTTTGTTCTGAAGTACTTTCTCTTGTTGATTTTCAAGGTCCAGGAACTATTAAAGGAGGTATGTGGAGTTCCTCAGACGTTCCTGACAGAAAAAAGGAACTCTCAGCGTCTGTAGGCAACATCAGACCTTCTGGCTAATGTTGTAATGTTATAAGACTTATTGCTGCAAGGGACCTATGAGGTCATCTAGTCCACATTTCCAAACAATGTTGCCTATACTCATCTTCATCCTCATTCTACACCCCTCCCCATCTTGAAATCTACCCCCTAGAAGTAACCTGGGCTCTGACAGAGGAGCATTTGACTTATCTTGCCCAGGACCAGAACTCCATTTTTGGAATCCAGTTCTAAACCATGCCACCAAGTACCCATTCCACCTCTTCCAGCTATCCTTTAAATGTTATATCTTTCCTATTAGAAAGTAATTTCCCTGAGGGCAGGAACTGCTTTATTTGCTTCTATTTGCAATCCCAGTCTTTAGCATAGTGCCTGGCACATAGTAAATGTTTAAGAAACAACTTCCTATTTATCTATTTACTTAGCTAGTTAGCTAGTCTCAATCTGTGAAAAAGTTTAAAAAAAATCTACAGTGCCTACAATATAATGGTGGTGTGTGGGTCAGATAAAGTAACAATATATGAAATTACTTTCAAAAGTATAAAAGACTTTATGAATGTAAGGCATTCTGATATTCTTAGAAAACTCACCTAAGGTCAGAAATTTGATTGAAGTGCATTTACTCTGGGAACCCTTTTTGCATTGCTGTTATTGGTATACTCTGTAAGACGCAAGTACTCCTCATAAAAAACAAAGTACATTTCCATAGAATTGAAAGGTATGTGAAACACTTTTATTACAACAATCCTGTGAGGTGGGTAGGGGACATATTACCTCCATTTCACAGTTGAGAAAGCTAAGTCTCTGATTTGAATGAATGAATAAAATATTTATTAAGCATTTACTATGTGCAAAGCATGGTGCTTATGGCTGGGGTTATAAATCTAAAAATCAGACAGTCCTTGCTCTCAAGTAACTCATATTCCAATGGGAAAAACAGCTAACATAGAAGGTTTCAGCTTCTCATGGTCCTTATGGTGAAGCAGCAAAGCAAATTTTAATGCTTCTACTTTAATGTCATTTCCACTGATAAAATCATGTCAGTTTTGATGTTGAATTATTTGACAGCATCAAAGACTCAGAAAGCAAGAACTTTCTTCTCTTGGTCTTCATCAGATATGGCTGTAGCACCAAAATGAGCAGTTGCCAGGCTGAATTGCCACAAGGAGTATATTTCCAGGATGATAGCCCTAGACACTCAGCTGAAGATATTGCCATTCCAAAGGCTATTGGATTCAGGGTTCTAAAATATCTCCATCAGGGTCTGGGTGTAGGTGGTGGTAGTAGGGGTTTGACTTGCTTGACATATACTTCATGTTTGGCTTGCCTGTGAACATATAGCTAAGCAAAGGTCTGAGAAAGGATTTAAATCTATATCTCCTGAGAGGATCCATTGATTCTGATCACAAGCTATCAGTGCTTTCTCAGACAGTCTTTATGAGTTGCTGTTCACCTCTTGGGGGACCACTGTCTGGTGAGAAGCCTCTACATACTTATTTTCTATAACCGGGTTGATACTCAAAGCTTTTCCAATATGGTAGGAATTGCAGGAGTTTATGTTCTGCTGACACAAGCTTTGAGAATCACATCCTTGACATGACATGGTTTTGGAGATGGACTTTACTGGAGGATGCATGTGAAGGACTCATAGAATTTTTGGTTTGGGAGAGATCTCAGAGAGTATTTCCCCTCATCGGTATCTGAATCCCAAACAAGCAAAGTGGTTAATTCAAGGTTGCAGAGGAAGCTGGTGTTAGAGGATGGATGAAACTCCATTCCCAGGATTCTCAATTGTTCCTTCTGTTATGGTAGCTGGGGGATTAAAGTGGCTAGAGGACTAAAGTGGAGGAGATAGATCAAGCAAGAATAGGCTATGACCCTAAAATCTGAAGTCTGAGGGCACATTTGGTAGCCTAAGGCAAGCTGTGGGAATTGTTCTTTCTTTCTTCTCCAATGCTTTCTTGATAAGAAACGTGGCATTCTAGGAGCTTCTCTTTCCAAGATCTCCTCATACCTACCACAACATTCCTTCTCAGTCTCCTTTGCTAGATCCTCATCCAGATTGCGCCTTCTAAACATACGTGTGTGACAAAATTCTGTCGTAGGCCCTCTTCTCTTCTTTCTCTATACTACTTCAGTTTATGATCTAATCAGCTCCCGTGGATTTAATTACCATCTTTGTTGATGATTTTCAGATATACCTGTCCTGCCCCAACCTTTCTGCTAACCTCCAATCTTGAATCTACATGGTTTTTCATACATATCAAACTGCTTGTCCAGTAGACATCTTAAACTCAACATATCCAAAACAGAACTATCTTTGCTCCAACCCACTCCATCCCCCTATTCTTAACAGCTTCCCTGTTACTAGTTCAAGAAACATTATTTTTTCCTGTCCCCCAGTCTCACAACCTATGTGACATGTTTGGCTCCTCACTTTCTCTACCCATCCAGCCCCTATTCAATCTGTTGCAAAGGCCTGTTGATTTCACCTCTGCAACATCTCTTGAATAAACTCCTTTTTTCCTCTCTGATACTGGCACCTCCCTGGTGCTATCATCACCTCTTGTTTGCAAGAGCCTATTGGTAGTTCTGCCTACCTCAAATCTTTCTCCACTCCAATTCATCTTCCAGTGCAGCTGCCTAAAATGCAAGTTTGACCATCTCACTCTCTGTCTCAATAAATTCCAGGGGCTCCCTATCACCTTTAGGATCAAATATAAAGTCCTCTATTTGGCTTTCAAAGCCCTTCATAACCCACCCCCTTCTAGTTATTTGATACCTTACTCCTCACTAGGTACTCTTTTTTTAAATCTATTTTATTAATTTATTTTGATTTATCAACAATCACTTCCATATGCTTTTGAATTTAAAATTTTTCTCCCCCTTGCTCCCCACCACCCTCCCCAAGATGGCACACAATGTGATATAGGCTATACATTTACATGCCTATTAAACATATTTTCACATTAGTGAAGTTATAAGTAAAAATTACAACCAATAGGAGAACCATCAGAAAGAAGAAACAAAACTTAGCAGAAGAGAAAAAAAAAGATGGTGATTCAACTTCCATAGTTCTTTCTTTGGATGTGGATAGCATTTTCCATCATGAGGCCTCTGGAGATGTCTTAGATCCTTGTATTGCTGAGAAGGGTTAAGTTTATCAATATTAGTCATCACATAACGTGGCTGTTATTGTCAATGTTCTCTTGGTTCTGCTCACTTCACTCAGCATCAGACCATACAAATCTTTCCAGGTTTTTCTGAAGTCAGCCTGTTCATCATTTCTTATAGCACAATAGTATTCCATTACATTCATATACCACAACTTGCTCAGCCATTCCCCAATTGATGGCATCCTCTCAATTTCCAATTCTTTGCCACCACAAAAAGAGCTGCTATGAATATTTTTGTACATGTGGGTCCTTTTCCCATTTGTTTGATCTCTTTGGGATATAGCCCTAGAAGTGCTATTGCTGGATCAAAGGGTATGCACATTTTTGTAGCCCTTTGGGCATAGTTCCAAATTGTTCTCCAAAATGGTTGGATCATTTCACAACTCCACCAACAATGCATTAGTGTTCCAATTTTCCCACATCTTCTCCAACATTTATCATTTTCCTGTTTTGTCATGTTGGCCAATCTGATAGGTGTGATGTGGTACCTCAGAGTTGTTTTGATTTGCATTTCTCTAATCAATAATGATTTAGAGCATTTTTTCATATGACTATAGATGGCTTTAATTTCTTCATCTGAGAACTGTCTGTTCATATTCTTTGACCATTTATCAATTGGGAATGGCTTGTTTTTATAAATTGGTCTTAATTCTCTATATATTTTAGAAATGAGGCCTTTATCAGAGAGACTGGTTGTAAAAATTCTTTCCCAATTTCTACCTTCCTTCTAATCTTAGTTGCATTGGCTTTGTTTGTGCAAAAACTTTTCAATTTAATGTAATCAAAATTATCCATTTTGCTTTTCATAATGTTCTCTATCTCCTGTTTGGTCATGAATTCTTCTGTTCTCCATAGATCTGATAGGTAAACTATTCCTTGTTCTCCCAGTTTGCTTATAGTATCAGCCTTTATACCTAATCATGAACCCATTTTGACTTTATTTTGGTATACGGTGTGAGATTTTGATCTATGCCTAGTTTCTGCCATACTCTTTTCCAGTTTTCCCAGCAGTTTTTTTCAAAGAGTGGGTTCTTATCCCAGAAGCTGGTCTTTGGGTTTATCAAATAATAGATTACTATAGTCATTGACTACTGTGTCTTGCATATTTAACCTATTCCACTGATCCACCACTCTATTTCTTAGCCAGTACCAAGCAGTTTTGATGATTGCTGCTTTATAATACAATTTAAGATCTGGAATTGCTAGGCCACCTTCCCCTACATTTCTTTTCATTAGTTCCTTTGATATTCTGGACCTTTTTTTTCCAAATGAATCTTGTTATTATTTTTTCTAACTCTATAAAATTTTTTTGGTTTGATTGGTATGGCACTGAATAAGTAAATTAGCTTAGTAGGATTGTCATTTTTATTATATTAGCTCAGCCTACCCATGAGCAACTGATGTTTTTCCAATTATTTAGATCTGATTTTATTTGTGTGAAAAGTGTTTTGTAATTGTGTTCATAGAGTTCCTGGGTTTGTTTTGGGAGTAGACTCCTAAATATTTTATAATGTCTACAGTAAGTTTAAATGGGATTTCTCTTTCTATCTCTTGCTGTTGGCTTTGTTGGTAATATATAGAAATGCTGATGATTTATGTGGGTTTATTTTATAGCCTGCAACTTTGCTAAAGTTGTTTATTATTTCAAGTAGTTTTTTACTTGATTCTCTAGGATTCTCTAAGTATATCATCATGTCATCTGCAAAGAGTGATAGCTTTGTTTCTTCTTTGCCTATTCTAATGCCTTCAATTTCTTTTTCTTCTCTTATTGCTAAAGCTAATGTTTCCAGTACAATATTGAATAACAGTGGTGATAATGGACATCCTTGTTTCACCCCGATCTTATTGGAAATGCTTCTAGCCTGTCCCCATTACATATAATGCTTGCTGAAGGTTTTAGATATATGCTATTTATTATTTTAAGGAAGACTCCATTTATACCTATGCTTTCTAGTGTTTTTAATAGGAATGTGTTGTATTTTATCAAAAGCTTTTTCTGCATCTATTGAGATGATCATGTGGTTTCTGTTGGTTTTGGTGTTGATATGCTCAATTATGCTGATAGTTTTCCTAATATTGAACCAACCCTGCATTCCTGGTATAAATCCTACCTGGTCATAGTGTATTATTCTTGTGATAAGTTGCTATAATCTGTTTGCTAACATTTTGTTTAAAATTTTTACATCTATATTCATTAGAGAAATTGGTCTATAATTTTCTTCTCTCTTTTGACTCTTCCTGGCTTAGGTATCACACCATATTTGTATCATAAAAAGAATTTGGTAAGACTCCTTCTTCACCTATTTTCCCACATAGTCTATACAGTATTGGAATTAATTGTTCTTTCAATGTTTGATAGAATTCACATGTAAATTCATCTGGCCCTGGAGATTTTTTCCTAGGTAGTTCATCAATGGTTTGTTCAATTTCTTTTTCTGAGATGGGATTATTTAAGTACTTTACTTCTCTTCTGTTAATCTGGGCAATTTATATTTTTGTAAATATGTATCCTTTTCACTTAGATTGGCAAATTTGTTGGCATATAGTTGGGCAAAATAATTCCTAATTATTGTTTTAATTTCCTCTTCCTTGTGGTAGCTTCACCCTTTTCATTCTTGATACTAGTAATTTGGTTTTTGTCTTTCTTTTTTTAATTAAATTAACAAAAGGTTTATCTATTTTAATTGTTTTTTTCATAAAACCAGATCTTAGTTTTATTTATTAGTTCAATGGATTTCTTAGAAGCTGCAAGGTCCTGTGCAATCTGGACTGTGGTTCCATGATATTTAAATTGTTTCTTTCTGACTGCTTGCAGCACCTCTTTCATCTGGAAATTTTGGAATTTTGCTATTATATTCCTTGGCATTGTCAATTTGGGATCTCTTTCAGGTGGTGATCAGTGGATTCTTTCTATGGTTATTTTCCTGTCTGGTTCTAGGACTTCTTGGCAGTTTTCCTTTATGATTTCCTGAAAGATACTGTCCAGGCTCTTTTTTTCATCATAATTTTCAGGTAGTCCAATAATTTTTAAATTGTCTCTCCTGAATCGATTTTCCAGGCCAGTTGTTTTACCAATAAGGTATCTTATGTTTTCATCTATTTTTTCATTTTTTTTGTTTCTGTTTGACTGATTCTTGTTCTCTCATAGAGTCATTAGTTTCCATTTGTCCAACTCTAGTTTTTGACAGATTGTTTTCTTCTGTTAGTTTTTGTACTTCCTTCCCCAGTTGGCCAATTGTATTTTTAAAGGATTTGTTTTCTTCAGTGTACTTTTTTTCCAATTGGCCAATTGTATTTTTTAAGGACTTTCTACCTCTCTCATTAGATTTTAAAAATCCTTCTTGAGCTCTTCTAAGAAGGCTTTCTGGGCTTCAGACCAGTTCAAATTCCCTTTTGATGTTGCAGATGTGGGTTTGTAGACAGTGTTGCTTCAGAATTTCTGTCTTGGTTTTCATTCTTCAAATAATATGAATCTGTGGTACATTTCTTTTTACTCATGGTTTCTTTATTCCCTGGCCTTTAAAGAGATTGAGCTCTCCTGCTGTGGAACAGAGGACACTGACCCAAGCTTGTGTTGGGAGCCTAGGTCTTGGTCACTGGCTTTGTGTGCTGGGGCCTCTTATGTTGGCAATTGGAGACTGTAGGTTCGACAGCTTACCTCTGGTTGGTCTGGAATCAGCAAGGCTGGAACTTTCAGACAATTCTAGGTTGTCTGCTTTTCCTTTCCTTTAGCTTTCTTCAGCTTCTTTTAGATGGGTGCTGCAGGGTGTTTATCTGCTGGGGCCCCCTGCAGTGTTGTCTCCCTAGTTTCTGCTAACACACTGGGAGATTCCTTTGAGATAGAGTGCCCAGGCTCCTGGTGGTTTTCTGAGCTGGTTTCCACCAGTTCCCCCACCCTCACTGAGGCACTCAGAGGTTGGGTGTTGGTGTTTGCCTGCTCTACCACCTGGACTTCAGGATCTCCTCCTGGTTGACAGTTGGAGAATGTAGAGTTCTGACAGCTTACCTGGTGTTGGGTTGGAATCAGCAAGGCTGGGACTTTAAGAAGACTCTAGGTTGCTTTCTTCAGCTCCTTTCAGATGAATGCTGCAGGGTGCTTACCTGTCTGGGGCCCTTTGTAGTGCTGCTTCCCTTATTTTTGCTGAGGCACTGGTAGACCCATTTGCTGGGCTGCTGCACTGCTGTTCCCCATCTTTCTTCTAGTTCAGCTGTTCCAGGGTTTTTTTCCTGGGGTGATATTTTCTGGGTTTTCAGAGGTTGATAGGGGAGGGTGAGAGCGACTACCTTTTTTCTCCACCATCTTCCTCTAAGTACTCTTTGATCTAGTAATACTGGCCTTCTTCCTGTTCCCCAAACAACACACTTAGTTTACAGGTATTTTCTCTGGCAGTCCCCCATGCCTGGAATGTTCTCTCTCCTCATCTCTGTTTACTGACTTTTCTGGCTTCCTTCAAGTCCCAAATAATATCTCATCTCTTATAGGAAACCTTTCCTAACCCTTCTAATTCTAGTGCCTTCCCATTGTTATTATTTCATATTTTTTTTGTGTATAGCTTGCTTGTATATCTTTGTTTGCTTATCATCTCCCTCATTGAATTGTGATATCCTTGAAGATGGGAACTGTCTTTCACATCCTTTTGTATCCCCAGTGTTTAGCATATGCCTGACATAAAGAAGGCATTTAATAAATGTTTATTGACTGCCAGACTGGCAGGTATTAACTAATGCCTGTGTGACACTAGGGCAATCTGGTTTGATGAAGGAAGAGAAAGAATATGCCTATCGTTCAATAGGAAGACTTGGAAAAATGATGAGGATGATATATAGAAAAGCTTAGGAAGAAAAACTGACCGCATAATTTGCTATGGTATACTTAAGTCTTAATGCATACATGATCCTGCATTGTATTAGATGTCTGTGGGGGTTTTTTTTGGAGGGGAGGGGAAGGGTGATGGCATAGAATAGAAAGATATGGGGAGGTTGTGGGTCAAATGATGCCTGAATATATTAAAAATCTGAGAGCTGGAAGGTACCTGAGGCCTTGTTGTCAAAACCAAATAGAAACAGGAATTATTACTACAACATGCCTGACAAGTGGAATGTTTCTTCACTGAGAAAAAAAAAAGAGCTAAAGAGAAATTTGTGGTTTTATTTCTATTTGGACTTCTGCATTTGCCTTAGTTGTTGCTGCTCCTCTGGCTAGCCAGCATAGAGTTTAATCTATGTGGCTATTCTCAGTGAAGGAATGATCAATAAAGTAATAAACTCACTAGTAGAGAGTCTAAGTCTGTCTCTGCCCTGGTATCTGAGATGGTCTCAGTCACAGGGTGGTCAGTTGTACTTAGTGGTTTATAACAGTTTCCTTTCCATCCTGCTAAATAATGAATGAGTGAGTGATGTGTGAATAAAATGATTTGCAAATGAGTGAAAGCTGAAATCTGTGCTCCTATGCATAACTTCCTATATTGCCATTCCCATACACATTAGCCACAAGAATCAGTGTTATATTCATTGCTTTAAAAATACCTAACATTTCACTAAAGCCTGTGCTAGAGATATCCCTCACCCAAACAAACTGACTTCCATGATGAACTAAAACAGTTCCCACAGCACTGGGAGAAGCAAATATCATCTATTTTTAAGTGAAAATTACAGAGCAGCATTTTAAAAGTAGATATTGCATTTTTTAAACATGTCCAAAGAACTTTGACCAATGAGCTGACTGAATATCCTTCTAAGGAGCAAATGACTGTAGGGGCCAATGTATGGGGCCTGCTGGTATGAAGAACTTTGTGAATACTTCACTGTCTAATGCTGACAGGAGTGGGAATCACAGGAGCTATGCCTAGAATCACATGTCCCAACCCCAGGAAGTGATGGGGCCAGTTGCCAAAATCTTAGGGTTTTTTTAATATTAAGCCTCTAACCAGTTTTTACACTCTTCTCTTTCACCTTCATCAAGAGGCTTCTCAATTCCTCTTCACTTTCTGTCATCAGTGTTATTGTCGGCATATCTGAGATTGTTAATTTTTCTCCCGGCAACCTTAATTCTGGCTTTTGATTAATCTACCCTGGCATTTTGAAAGATGTACTATGCATAAATTAAATAAAGTGACTATGTACAGCCTTGTCATGCTCCTTTCCGAATCTTAAACCAATCAGTTATGCCGTGCTTGGTTTTAACTGTTGTTTCTTGGCCTGCATATAAATTCCTCAGGAGACAAGTAAGATAATCTGGTATTCCCATCTCTTTGAGAACACATTTTGCTGTGACACTTTTTGTTGTGATCCAATAGTTAAAGGCTTTAGTATAGTCAATGAAGAAGAAGTAGATTTTTTTTTTCCTGGAACTCCTTTGCTTTCTCCAGAATCCAGAAAATATTGGTAATTTGCTCTCTAGTTCCTCTGCCTCTTCAAAAACCAGCCTGTTCTTCGGTAGTTCTCTATTCATGTATTGCTGAAGCCTAACTTGCAGAATCTTAAGCACAACCTTTTATGTGAAATGATCACAATTGTTCAGTAATTTGAATATTTTTTTTGGCATTGCTCTTCTTTAGGATTGAAACATAAACTGATCTTTTCCATTTCAGTGGCTACTGCTGATATTTCCAAATTTGCTGGCAAATTTGCAGTTCTTAGCTACTAATTTACAAACTTGCATCTGAGGGGTAGATCTCTTATGTTAAGGGACTATAGTTTTCCACCACCATCCAAAATCAACCACAAGAAGGTAGAACACCTTCAGACTACCCAGCAGTCCAATTATCTCCAGATTTGGGGGTGGGGTGGGGTCTCTGTGCTTACTAAAAGTTCAATTCTCTATCATCTATGTTCCTGAATATTGATATTTATGGGAAGATGAATTTTCATCTTATAACCAATGGCTGGAATAGAAGTTTCATGTTACCTGTGGGAATACTTTGCCTGCTCTGAGCACTCAACAAATCAATTAACCCCAACAAGATTTCTATAGACTACGAACATTTGTAGTCACTCAAACATAATGTCTATACTTGAGAATGGTTAGCCTCTGGTAAGCTGTATCTCTGCTTATTATGCAAATCTCACCTTATCCTCTTGGAATACTGCAGTCTTGAGTACCTCCAAATAAATTTCAAGTTGAATCACTGACAGAATTTTTTACTATTCTTCTTTTCAATTTTTTTTCCACCTCCCAGAACTAGCGGAATGATATCCAATCATAAAATCTCATATACCTGACAATGGCTAAAAGATATAAATACACATCCTCCAGCAGAAATTATAGGTTCTCTGTCAGGGATTCTTAACACTTTGTGTCAGGGAGTCCTTTGAGAGTCTAGTGAAAGCTATGGATCCATTCTCAAATCATGTTTTAAATGCATAAAATTCACAGGATTACAAAGGAAAGCAATTATATTAAAATGGCTACCAAATATATGTATAGTTTAAAAAATCTATGAACCTTAACTGTTTCTCACTAAATTACAGGTGGTACACTGCTTATTTCCCACACAACCTCAGACATAACACCATTACTTTGGAGAATTTCAGACCACTAATAGGGAAATTCACAAACTACTCTAATAACAAACTTCTAAAGCTAAAATTTAACAGAAGAACTTCACTTCTCCAATGATTCCCTGCAGAGAGAGACAAATAATGAACATGCAACTGCAAATCCAATCCTCAAGTTTTTCTAAAAATTTTAAACTTGGCCCTCTTCCTTATTTCTTAAGTCATCAAGCCAATAATTGATCAAGTTGGTTTCTTCATAGGCTTAAGTTCTACCCAGTGTTTCACTGCTCTTCTGCCTCTCCAGACAATTTCCTTTATTAAAACAATCATGCTAATGAACTATGTGAAAAAGTTTAATGACAGAACTATAATTTTTAAATTTTATTTTTTATTTCATTAAATATTTCCCATTTATATATTAAAAAAACATTCATTTTTAAAAATTGAATTCCAAATTCTTTTCCTCCCTCTAGACCCTTTGTTATCCCTTGAGAAGGCAAGCAATATAATAGCACTTATACATGTGAAATCATGCAAATTAAAATTTCATATTAGCCATGTTGCAAAAGAAAACACATACACAAACAAGAAAAATAAAGTGAAAAAAGTATGCTTCAATCTTCATCATTTTTCTGTTAGAATTTTTCATCATGGGTCCTTTGGAATTTTCTTGGATCATTGTCTTGACCAAAGTAGCTCAGTCTTTCATAGTTGATCATCCATATAATATTGTGTACAATGATCTCCTGGTTCTTCTTTCTTCACTTTGCATGAGTTCATATAAGATATCCTAGGTTTTTTTGAAACCATCTTGCTCATCATTTATTATAGCAGAGTTATATTCCATCACAATCATACCACAACTTGTTTAGCCATTCCTCAATTGATGGACATCCCCTCAATTTTCAGTTCTTTGCTACCACAAAAAGAGCTGCAATAAAATATTTTTTATATAAATGGGTCCCTTTGTCTTTCCATTTTCTTTAATCTCTTTGGAATACGGACCCAGAAGTGACATTGATGGGCCAAAAGACATGCACAGTTTCATAGCCCTTTGGGCATAGGAGAACCATCTTGTACATTGTGATTTTGTAGAAACAGACTTCAGTATATTGAAAAATGGAAAGAGTAATCGGATCAGACATAAGTGCCAGCCACAGAAACCTATAAATGTGAAAATTAGTGCAAACTAGCATCAAATCATGATGCTAGTACCTGACTAAGGCAGGGCTAATTTCTGCTCAGCAAAATCCATTTAAAATTAGGGAAGATGATCTCATAGCCATGGCCCAAAGGCTCATTAGATACCCTCCAGTCCTTCCTGTAAGTGATAATTCAAATGATAATTAGAGATTTAACATGGGTGTGTGGGGGGTGGAGAGGTTTGCCTCTCTATTCTCTGAAAAACCCTATATCTACCTCAATGATGTAGCAACATCTTCTATATATGATTCTATGGATATCTGAGAAGAGATTATCCAAGAAATTTTACTAATGGATACTTGACATTCCTAGTAAGCAATAGGAAGAGAGGAGCATTGTTTAATATTTTGTCACTAACTAATCTTTACCCAAACCAATCTTTCCTAGTTTCTAGGCTACTTGAATTATGAATCTGGCTTCTTTTTCAGAGCATACAAACAAATCTTGGAATGACTAGTTGTTATTACTTGTACTATGGCCACTTTCATCCTGGAGAAACTTCTGTATTACATCATTAAGTAATAATAATATAATAATAATAAATAATGCTTCTGAAGAACTATGACTTCCTAGACTGGCCCTTCCTCAATTTCCCAAACTAAGAAGTTCTAAGTATTCCATGTAATTAAGTCAGATGGTAAACCTGGTCTGCTATGGGCACTTGCTTTATTAATTATATTTTTATAAATATATATTTTCTAATAAATAAGAATTTAAATTCTTTTGAGGTATGAACTCTGTCTTATAGTTCTTTATATTTTTGATATCATGGACCATAATAGCTTGTATATAACATATGATTAAAAAGGTTTATTGAATAAATTATTGTTTTATATAAGATAATCAATGGTTGGAAGAAAAGATTTATGTTATCAGTGAGAATATGTTGCCTGTGTTTCTTTTCTATTCATAAAGGAAAGTTTTTTGGGTACTAGGCAGAATAAAATGTAAATAATGGACAGAAAAATGAGAGTGATGTGATTAAAAAGCAATGACCAGTGAGATGTCCAGAAATTTCCATTGAATTTAAATATAAAAGGTCATGTTATTAAAAAAAAACACAAAAAAGTAAGAATGACAATGACAATTAGAGGATGTAATGGAATATTTTACAGAACTCTTTCTAGGGGGAAAATTCCCAAGTAACTAAAGATTAGAGATAATCACATAGGATAAAATGAAATATTTCAATTACATAAGACTGAAAAGCATTTGTATGAACTAAATGAGTGCTACTTATATTGGATGAGAAGCAGTTAATTAGAAAACAAAAAAGAACTGCAGCAAATATCTCCAATAAAATCGTGATACTCAAAATAAATTTCATGATACAAATATAGATCAAGAGGAACCCCCCCAAATAAATGATCATTAACTCAGTCAACTATCATTTATTGAATGCTTATTTTGTGTCAGACATTATATAAAGAAAACCAAAACCAGTCCCTACCCTCAAAAAGCTCACAAATTAATAGGGAGAAGAAACAGCAACATACAAAGAACTTATGTATAAATCAGATATATACAAGATAAATTGGGGGTAATCTCAGAGGAAAAGCACTAAAATTATGGAGGACTGGGAAATACTTCTTGCAAAAGGTAGGATTTTAGATGAGACTTGAAGCAATGCAGGGAAACTAGGAGTTAGAGATAAGAAGACAGAATATTTCACCCATCCACAGTCGCTAAAAATGCTTAAAGTCCAGATATGGAGGTTTTATCTGAGGAACAGCAAGGAAGCCAGTGTCACTGGGTTACACAGTTTGTAGAGGAGTAAGGTGTAAGAAGATTAGACAGGTAGGAAGGGGCAAGGTTATGAAGAGCTTAAAAAAGAAAAGAATTGTGAAATAAGATGAAGCAAGTTTTCAAAAGAATAAATTCAAGCTGTCAACAATCATAAGAAAGAATGTTCCAAATCACCCATAATATAAAGGATGCAAATTAAAACACTTTTGAGATTTCACTTTACACCTATCAGATTGTCAAAAATGATAAAAGGTGAAAATTCTTTGGAACTACACCAAATCATTGACCCAGTGAAGCTATTAAAATCCAAAAAATTTTTTTTTAAAAAAGCAGAAATCTCACATGTACAAATATGTGATAGTAGCAATTTTTCTAATGACAAATAACCAGAAACAAAGCAGGTATCTATTAATCAGAAAATAGCTGAACAAATTAAATTACTGAAGTATATTGTACTATAAGAAATGACAAATATAAAGAAATCAGAGAAACTTGGGAAGACATACAAATTAATGCAAAGTGATGTAAGCAGAGCCAGAATAACAAACCTATTTATATATTGGTTACAATAATGTAGAGGAAAACAACGTAATGATCAAATGTAGTGGTCAGAGCAGTGATCGAAGACTAATAGTGCATCATGCTTTCTGAGTTTTTCACAGAAGTGAAAGACTATAGATTCAGAATGGGGTGTATAATTTTACAAATTAGCAATATGTTGACTTTTTTTTGATTGCCTATTGTAACAATGGAAGGCTTTATAAGGCTGGGTTAGTGAATTGTGTCAGAGATGTAAAGAAAGCTCAACAAGAGGAAAATGTGCACAGAAGAAAAGCAAACAAAAACTTCAGGAGGGGTCAGAAAGAAATCAAAACAGGAAAATTGCCTTACTAGCTTGTTTAATTTCACATTACATCAAATTTGTATTTTTAAAATAAACCATATATAATTAAAATTTACAATTTTATATACAATCCTCTTTCTTTGTTCTCTGTAAATTTGTTACGTTGTTTTTTAAAAAATAAAAACAGATAAAACAAAACCAAACAGTTATGTGTTGATAATTGTTAGAAAAATAAAAACAAATAAAATGAAAAAACTGTCACTGAGATGAAGTCATCAGGCCAAGGACAAACTGCATGCCAGAAAATTAAAATAATATGATAATGTGGCTATTATACCAATGCCAGTAACCTTTCAAATGTTATGGACAAGAGAAGAGGAGAGAAAATAAATAAACTATTTTTTTCAAGTTTGAAAAAAAGAAAAAGTGGCTTTTAAACCTTTTTATCAACCACTTATGATATTCCATAACATATCATTAAGATGATGGTTTGTGAGTATTCAGAGAGGGGAGAAGGTTATCATTAAGAATCAGCATGAGTTCATTAAGAAAAAGTCATTCCAGATGAACCTCATTTCAATTTTTGGCTTGGTTACTCAGCTATTAAATCAGAATAATGCCACAAATACAGTATACATGAATTTTAGCAAGCCATTCAACAAAATTTCTTATGTTACTTTTGTGAAGAAAATTGGAAAGTGTGGAGTAGTTTATGGTAGAAATAGATGCATTTGGAACTGCTTAACATATTAGATTCAGAATCTAGTTAAAGGATCAATGTTAAGCTGGAAGGGGGACTCACAGCTCAAAATGTAATTGGTAAATATTTACAAAATAAAAATATAACACAGCATAGATAATTTTAATTTATATTTGTTTTTTTTTAAGTCAACATGTGTTCCCAGGGCTCTGTTCTATTTGACTTTAACACCTCTTCTTTAGTACATCATAAGAGACTATATTTGACTGTTCTGTTTAACATTTTTTAATCGATGAATTGAATGATAACAAAAATGCCAAAATTCATCTTGTAATATTATCAAATAATATAAAACTTGGAGAGATGACTGATACATTGAAAGACAGTATTAGAGTCCTGAAGATTTTGGATTCTAGGGCAATTTAGAGAGTGAAAGAATCTTATGGATCATCAAAGCTAAGTCCTTTAATTTAGAGATGAAGAAGCTAAATTATAGAGAAATTGAGGGTCTTATACTAAGGTCACATAAGAAATAAGTAGAACATATTAGATTCAAATATAGGCCCTCTAACCATAGACCCAAGGATCTTTCCATTACACCAGTCTGCCTCACTGTGACAATTCAGAGCTGCAAACTAACATTAATTAAGTGAAATTTTATAGGGAATAATGTTGTAATGATGAAATACTAGAAGCAGTTCCAATAAATATGTGAGCAAAGCAAGAATATCCTATTTCCATTATTATTTGACAGATCTGGAAATAATAGCAAGAAGAACAGCAAAAAAAAAATAAATTGTATGCATAATTATAGGCAAAAAATGAGGGAAAAACCCTTTTCTTCTTTGCTAATTACCTGATGTTTTTATAAATGTAATGAATCCCCTTTCTCACAGCATACTCAGGTACCATTTCTTGAGAGAACGTAAAATTGGCTGGTGAGGGAAGAACTCAGGGGTTTTGAGCCAATATGATTCATCACTGAGTCTTCTGATTGGCTCCTAAGTCAGGAGGAATAATGACTCATAGGATATTAAAAAGAAGCAGCTTGGCTTTCTTATCTTGACTGAAGACTTCAAGACAACAAAGATGTGACTCTATTGAGGACTGGAGGAAGTCATGGTCTTTTCTCTGAGTCTTGTATCATGGCAGTACTACTTACATGGCAGCTAGTGCTGGGGATTGCATGTAGGAAAATTTATGCTTGAATCTCTGACATCTCTTGCCTCTTTTGTATTTCTTTTCCTTGAGTTGGAGACCTTGTAAACTTCGAGGTCTAGAGATATGAAAGGCAAAGTGACATCATCTACAACAATGATGGTCAGGAGCAGCAGGAGTAGTATGGTGAGAGGGAAAGTGTGTGTGTGTGTGTGTGTGTGTGTGTGTGTGTGTGTGTGTGTGTGTGTGTAAGGAGTGGGGAACGCTCACTGGAAAGAAGATCAAGCTCGGCCATTTTATCAGAAAGATCCTAGTGTGAAGATAAAATGTAAACTGACTAATTACCAATCTTTCTAATTATCAGCCTCCTAAGCAACTTTATCTGTAGGTCTAAGTTAAGCTACTGAATATGATTAAAATTGCTATTTAAATGTGCACTATGATTCTTTGGTGTTTAGCATTGTCTTCTGTGTAAGAATAAATGGTCAGTTCCATATCCAATTCATATAGTCTGTTATATATATTACTCTTTTTTACTTCATTCCTTTCGGGACAAGCCCTTAGAATTTTAGGCCATTCTAACTACTAAAATTAGCAAATTCTTCCAGGACTGTGAGGTGAGAGTAATAAAATGATGAATGTGAATCTAGAGGATCCTATTTCCTATAAGTAGAATTCTTTCTCGGTACAGGACAAGGAGTGTTATAGGTTGTGAGATGCAATGAGTTTCACTTAGGAGTCTATGTTAGACTTCAAAAAATCCAGATGATTAATAAAAGGGACTATGGACATCTTTTAAATGTATGTACATACGCATGCATTTATGTGTACATGTGAATTTGTACATATATGTGTCATCTATACATGCATATGCTGGAGATATAGTTGGAAAGGAGCTCATGTGAAAGCAATAAAGAGTTTTTTTTCCTTGAATTTCAAGCTCAACCTGAATTTAAATTGTCATGTGGTTCTTGGAAAAATATTTTAGTAGGGGAAACTGAGAAGTTAACATATGTCAGTCAATTAGCTAGCACTTACTAAGCTCCTACTATATGCCAAGCACTGTGATAAACATTGGAGTGACCAGGAGATTAAGACACCTGTACACCATGTCATAGGGATTGTGGAATTGTGTTATGGAGAAGAGAAGACATGAGGTTGACAATTCAGCTATTTTAAAGTATATAAAGACTTAATATGTATAAGATAGATTAGGCATCACAGAATCACATAATTTCAGAACTGGAAAGGATCTCAATGCTCATCTTGTTGAAGCCATATGTCCAGCATTTTCTTTGAATCTTTCCAATAGAAAGGGAACTTATTGCTTCCTGAGACAACTCCTTTCACATTTAGAAGGCTCTAATTTTAAGGAATTTTTCATTACCTCAAGCCTAAATTTGCTACTTTGCAAATTCCACTTATTACTCCTTATTTTGCTCACTGCCACCAAAGAAAACAAGTCTTATCCATCTTTCATGATAGTTTTTTCAAATAGTAAAAGACACTTATGATGTTCCTTAGAACCTTTTCTTTTGCAGGCTAAATATTCACATTTCTTTCTTCGCCTAACCATCTTGGTCCCAGGGTCAGGCTGCTGAGGAGGAGTGAGTATCAGAGTTAAGTTAATCTTGTTGGAAGATGAACTACTGAAGGCAGTGGTCAAGTCCAGATCAGAGGGCTGCGAGATAACTTTTGACTAATTCTGAGTTTAAAATGCACAAAAACCTCCAGATATTTTTTTTCAGACAAACTAATATCTAACCAAAATTCCACCACATGTATTTGTGAACTTGATTTTTGGAACATCAGTGTAAGACTTTTATGATTATTTCTATTAAATTTCCTCATATATTTGGCCGCATAGTCTGGTCTACAAGATTGGTTTAGAGTCTGAGCCAGTTATTTACTATCTTATTTATTCCTCTTAGCCTTGAATTATCTACAAATTTGATAAAGATATCATTTATGCCTTCAACCAAGTCATTTATAAAAAAATAAAACAAAATAGGATCAAATAGAGAACCCCAAGTTATCCCACTAGAAGTGAAGCCTCCTTCCAAGGTGACAGCAAATTATTAATGACTGCTTTCCATCTCACCATTAAACTATTTTCAAATTCTCTTAATTGTACTATAGTCTATACCACATCTCTTCATTTTTCCTAAAAGAATAGCATGAGAAATTTTCTAGAAAGAGAAAAAAACTTCACTAAAATCTAGATAAACCGTATCGATGACATTCTTCAGTTATTCCAATTTAGTGACCTTGTCAAGAAAGGATAGGAAGCTAGTCTGGCTTAACCTATTCTTGATAAAGCTGCTCTTGCTCTTTGTGATCATTGTTATTTTTCTAGAAGTTCAATTATTTCTTTAATAAGAAGTCCTAGCATTTTCTAGGACTTGATGTCAAATTCATTGGCCTATAGGTTGCGATCACATTCTCTTCCATTTTGGGAGGGAAGGGTGAGAATCAGAACATTTTTTCATTCCCACCACTGTGGTATCTCTCCTATCTACCTGAATCTTTCAACTATCATCACAATAGCTTAGAAATCACAGCTGCCAATTCTTTTCATATCTGAATCTATGTTTATATGGGGAAAGTGAGATGAACTCAACAGGAGAAGCTTGTTCTGCTCTAATTTTTCCTTGTCCCAGGGATTGGGCTAGGATTAAAGGGTCAAATTATAAGGAGGAAGTTTTCTACTCAATTTCCAGGAAAACAAATACAGCAACTGAAACTAAAACTTTCTGATATTTAGGCATCTCTAAAATTTGAATAGATGGACTAGGGGAATAACAAATTGACACTTAAATTATTTGAATTGAGACTGTATGCCTACTTGTAAGAGATACTGTACAGAGAATTTCTGTTATGAGTAGATAATAGAACTCTTAGAGTGCTTCCAACAATATAATTCAGAGATACTGTTCACTAGTTTAGTAGTGTCAAACTCAAATGAAATGAGGATTGCTAAATTCTATTCAGAGATGCCCAAAGGTATACATGGACTTAGAAAACCACATGTTAATATTATCTATATTTAATTTTTATTCATTTTGTTAAATATTTCCCAATTGCATTTTAATCTGATTTGGGCTGCACTAGAAATTGTTATTGCTCACAAGCCTTAAGTTTGACACTTTGGACCTAGTGTGCAGGCAGCTCTTGGTCCTCTATTCACTTTTCCATAATGCAGATAGCAATTCACTATCAACCTAAATTTCTATGTATGTTTCTATGTAAATATAACACTTGTGGGAAGGGTAGTGTATTTTGCAATTCACATTTGGTTTATATTTAAAAGTATAGAGTAAACATTCTGAAAATATAGTCAGAGGAGTGCTTTTTTTTCATGTGTATATAGGTAATACTTGCTAATGAAAGTATATAACAAAGTTAAAAAAAAAGAAACTAAAAAAAATCACTTAATCTCCCACCCCAAGAAAGAGAATTTGAACAATATCATGTGTCTTGAACTTAAATCAGACTTTCCTTTGCTGCTCCAATGAATTCTTTTATGAAAACATGCTGTGCATGACTACCTTGTTGACACACACAGTCAAAGCTGCTTACTTTGAATGAGTTTGCACACACCGCTTTCCAAACTGAGTTGGGAGAAACCATTGCAGAAGTACAAGACAGAGCTAAATGCCTCTTTGACAGTTATTTACCATTTAGATGTTTTCGTTGGTCAAAAGCATAATTCCACGAAGCATAAATTAACTACATTGGGGCCCTTCAAAGGATGCTTGCCTTTTCCCTCTGTATTTTCTGTTTGAAGCTATCCCCAGCTGGGGAGGGTCTACAAGTCATTATCTTTTGTCATCTGTTCAGTGACTTATGAAATGAGTTGTTGGTCTTAGTTAACATCCTAGCATGAACAAAAGCACTTTTACAATTGAGGGCCATCAGTGAACTGCTAGAATCCGGGAAAAAGAGTAAAAGTATGGATTGGTTTTAGAAATGAAATGACAATTTTACCTACCAAATGTATCTGAATTAAAATACGTTAGCCAGCTCCTGGGACAGAACTGGAAGAACTTTCACTTATAATCTAAGCATTTTTTAGATAATGCAAAGCAAAAGAAAACAAAAACAAAGACAAAAATCTTAAGTCTTTGGGGCTGTGAATGGCATCTCACATGAGCATCAATAAAGGAATAACTATCTCTGCTAAGGTCAGGTGCAATACTTTGGAGACATTTGGTTGTTTTTTAAGATATTGGGGATACTAAAGTAATATTGGACTATCCATCCAGAATCCCTTATTCTACTTGCATGAAAAGACTACATCCTTTTCTGGTCATACTTTTGCTTGGGGATATCTCTGATACCACATATCGAAGGCAAATCACTAATAATACAGTGGCAGCCCACTTCTAACCACCATGTGCCTTTCCATTGTTCTTTGGGGTAGTTGTAAATTTTAATCCTTCTAAGGGTGTAGGCTAATGACTTTACAGCCATACAGCCTCATGGAGAGAATGTTGAGTTAATGAGACAAAATTTTATGGTAGTGAGCAGTTTGAAATAATAGAAAACACTGCACAATTTATTAAATGCTACCTAGTACCTATCTATATGTATATATAGTACCTACACACACACACACACACACACACACACACACACACGTTTCTATAAACATTGGACCAAACCTGTGATTTTTTTCAGTATAAAGAAACTGTTTCTTCTAGTTCAGATTATACTTTCTCAGATTGTACAAATTGTACAGCTCAGGTTATAGCTTCAGATTATAGTTAATAGTCTTAGTGAGTTTCCTGGAACCCCAAGACGTTAAGTAATCTCTATGCAGTACATGCATGATTGAACCTAGGCTATGCCAAATTACTCCTATAAAATACATAGATGAATATATTTTTGTGTTTGGGACCCATCTTTAGACGGTTAAAGATGTCCTGAACTAGGCAGAGACTCAGGTATGCAAGTCACACAGGAATTGCTTACTGTACATATATATATATAGATAGATAGATAGATAGATAGATATAGATATAGATATAGATATAGATATAGATATAGATATATATTTATTTATAGAGAAATATAGATTTAGATATAGGTATAGGTATGTGTGTATATAAAGCTATATACATATGTGTATATATGTATACATATATGTACATATAGGTATATGGTTTTTATAGTTATAGTTATTTACTGTGAATAATTAATTATATATTTGCACACTCACGTATGGATACATGAGTGTGCAAATATATAATGATAAATATAAATAACCATAAATTGTTAAAATGTGCTTGTATGGATGATTTCATTATGCCTTGCTTATTTAATTATATCTCCTTTGGAACACAGTACAGAGGGAAGTGGCTAAAGTTTCTCATTGGTTAGAGGTGTCATTAACTACAAAAGATCAATAGGGTGGATTCACACAAATATCATGACTCTAGACTAATGGAAAAATGCTATCATCCAACAGACAGTTAGAATTAGGGGGCAGAGCAAGGGTTCTGAACCATTTTGTGTCATGGACTTCTGTGTCAATTTGGTGAAATCTATGACCTCTTCTTAGAAATATGGTTTTAAACCATAAAACAACATATACATAATTACAAAGGGAACAAAATGCATTGGAATATTATACCATATTTGTTTTAATATTTTTAAAAGCTTTTAAAAATTTTTAAGTGTTTTTTCTTTTAAAGATTCTGAGCTAAGAACCCCTGATAACATTAGCCAGCTCTCTGAGAACCATAAAGAACTTGGCAATTACCCCTAAGCCTCTTTTGGTTTTGCCTGGAGTACGAAACCTTAGAGGGAATGTGGAACTTCCAGTGCTTGACCTCCATAAGTACATTAGCTTCAGCCACTTGGCTTGTTGTGCCTTTTTGTAATTGAATGCATATACACGTGTAAATAATTCTAGTGCATATAGGTATGCATACATGTGTTATATTAATATGTAAATATTTGAAAGACCTGCAATTTTGTTAATCCAATTCCAATAGACGTACGTATATCTATATATATGTATGTATGTGTATATATATATGTATATGTATATATATACATACACATATGTGTATATGTATATATATACACACACATATGAATTAAACAGATTTGGTAATATGAAGAGGTTTAATGAAGGACATTTATTCTTTAAGAGAAAGAAACGTTTGGAGAATCTTCTAAAAATGATTTCATTTTTCCCCAGTTAAATGTAAAAAAATTAATATTCATTTTTAAAACTTTGAGTTCCAAATTCTCTCCCTTCTTCGCTTTATTCCCCCCTCCACTGACAAGGCAAGCAATTCAATATAGGTTATACATGTGTAGTCTTGTAAAACATTTTCATATTAATTATGTTGTAAAAGAAAACATAGACCAAAAAAAAAAAACCCAAACCCAAACCTCAAGGAAAAAAAAGGAAGCAAAAAAAACCAAGTATCCTTCAATCTGTATTCAGACACCTGGGGATTGATAGCAATTTTAGTCATAAGTCCTTCAGAGTTGTCTTGGATCATTGTACTGCTGAGAATAGCTAAGTTATTCACAGCTGATCATCTTACAATATTGCTGTTAGTTTGTACACATACATTTCACTTTTCATTAGCTCATGTAAGTCTTTAAAGGCTTTTTTCTAAGAGCATCCTGCTCATCGTTTATTATAGCACAATAGTATTTCATCATAATCACATGCCACAGTGTGTTCAACCATTACCAAATGATGGGTTTCCCCTAAATTTCCAATTCTTTGCCACCTACAAAGAGCTGCTATAAATATTTTTGTACATATAGATCCTTTTACTTTTTTATCTTTTTTAGGGATATAACCTAGTAGTAGTATAGCTAGGTTGAAGGGTATGCACCATTTTATAGCCCTTTGGGCATAGCTTCAAATTTCTCTACAGAATGGTTGAATCAGTTCACAACTCCACCAGCAATGCGTTAGTGTCTCATTTTCCCCACATCCCCTCAAACATTTGTCATTCTGCTTTTCTGTCCTATTAGCCCATCTCTAGATATAACGTAGTACCTCAGAATTGTTTTAATTTCCATTTCTCCAATCAACAAAGAGTTAGAACATATTTTCATATGGTTATAGATACTCTGATGACCTCGTCTGAAAACTGTTCATGTCTTTTGATCATTTATCAGTTGGATAACAGCTCTTATTTTTATAAATTTGATTCAGTTCTTTACATATTTCAGAAATGAGGTCTGTATCAGGGAAACTTGCTTCAATTTTTTTTCAGTTACTATTGCTAATTGTATTTCCCTCCTTTCTATTTACCTCCTATTTATTCTATTCTCTCTCTCCTTTCACCCTGTCCCTCCTCAAAAGTGTTTTCCTTCTGACTACCCACTCTCCCAATTTTCTCTCCCTTCTATCACACACCATTGTTTTATTCTATTTTCTTCCTATTTTCCTGCAGGGTAAGATAGATTTCTATACCCAACTGAGTGTATATGTTATTCCCTCTTTGAGCCGATTCTAATGAAAGTAAGGTACATTCAGTCCCCCTCACTTCCTCCCTCTTCCCCTACATTGTAAAAGCTTTTTCTTGCTTCTTTTATATGAGGTAATTTACCCTATTCTGCCTTTCCTTTTCGCTTTCTCCCAGGAGTACATTCCTCTCTCTCACCCTTCAATTTATTTTTTGTTTAGATATCATCCCTTCACATTCAATTTACATCTGTCTACATATACTTTTTTTTAACTTCCCTAATAATGAAAAAGTTCTTGTGAGTTACAAGTATCATCTTCCCATGTAGGAATGTATATTAAGTCCTTCATGATTTCCCTTTCCCATTTACCTTTTTCTGCTTCTTTTGAGTCTTATATTTGAAAGTCAAATTAAGCTCTGGTCTTTTCATTAAAATTGCTTGAAACTCCTTTATATCATTGAATATCAATTTGGTTTCATTTTATTGTTTCTTGATTTCTCATAAAGCCATTGGCTTCCATTTTCTCAATTCGAATTTTTAAGGAATTATTTCCTTCAGCGAGCTTTTGGACCCCTTTTCCATTTGGCCAATTCTACTTTTTAAGGCATTCTTCTCCTCATTATCTTTTTATGCCTCTTTTGTCATTTGACCTAGTCTGTTTTTTAAGGTGTTTTCTTCAATTTTGTTGTTGTGTGTGTCTCCTTTACCAAGCTGTTGACTCATTATTTCATGATCTTCTTGCATCACTCTCATTTCTCTTCCCAATTTTTCCTTTCATCTCTTACCTGATTTTCAAAATCCTTTTGGAGCTTTTCCATGGCCTGAGACCAATTCATATTTTTCTTGGAGGCTTTGGATATAGGAGCTTTGACTTTGTTGTCTTCTTCTGAGTGTGTGTTTTGAATTTCCTCATCACCATATTAACTTTCTATGGTCAGAATTTTTCTGTTGTTTGCTCATTCCTCCAGCCTATCACTGGACTTTTAACTCTTTGTTAAAGTAGGATTCTATTTCTAGGACGATTCACTGTTCCAAGCTTCAAGGGTTTTGTGCAGATGTTTCTTTTTCTTTCTTTCTTTTTTTTTTTTAGGCAATTGGGGTTAAGTGACTTGCCCAGGGTCACACATCTAGTAAGTGACAAGTGTTTGGTCTGAGGTTGGATTTTAATTCAGGTCCTCCTGACTTCAGGGCTGGTGCTTTATCCACTGCACCACCCAGCTGCCCCTTCTGCAGCTGTTTTCAAAGATACTTCTAGAGACATGTAAGTTTTCAGTTTTTCCAAGGTGATATGATCTAAGGAGCGATGTGTCTACTACTCTCCTGGCCTATGCTGATCTGTGAGCAACCACAAGCCCTTTTTTTCTGCCTTGGAAGTATGGAAAAGGGCCATGCTGTATTGCTACTACAAATTCTGGTGTGCTGGTGCTCTCCCTAACCCTGGGTCTGCCACTCAGGACAGTTATCCACATCTGAGTATAGGCAAAGAAACAAAGTCCTGCCTCTGTTCTAGGAAAGAAACCCCTGTAATGTCCTTCTGACCAATTGTTTGACCCCCTTACTTTCTGTGGACTGAGAGAGACTTCTTCTTCTGCTGATTTGGTGACTCTCAAGGCCTAGTCCTAGTTTGCTGGGGTTGGGGCTGTGCTGCACTATGCTCCACTCTGACTCAGGTGCAACAGACCTTCCCTGCTGAGCTTCTAAGTTGTCTTTGGCTGGAAAATTATTTCACCCCCTCCTTTTGTGGGTGCTGCTGCTCTAGGAATTGGTTTATAGTATCATTTAAAGGTATTCTGATGGGGAGTTGGAGAGAACTCAGGTGAGTTACTGCCTTTTCTCTGCCATCTTGTCTCCATCCTGACAATCTTGATATTGATAAATTATTCTTTTGTTTTGCCTCTGTCAAGATATATTTGATGAGACAGAGAAACACCTTAGGTGAACGTATTTTTTCTCCTTTTTATATCTTGCTTAATGTCAATACTCATTTAATTAAATCATCTGTGTTGACTTGTGTCATACAACCCTGCATAATTTTATTATGTGAATAGGAAATGCCTGATGTGAAGTGATTCTTCAGAACTTCATTTCATTCTATAAAGTCAAAGTCTTTTAAAAAATAAGGAAAGAAACATTGAACAGAGTGGAATTTTTTTTGTTCTTTTAATTTATGTGTCTTACCATAAAGATAGGATCTTCAATAGAAAATTGGCTGCAGAATCTAAGATATCTCTCTCTTTTGTTTATATAAAGGACACATTCAACATGTGCATGAACCATTCTTATGAAGATATTTAAGAGAGTGAGAAAATAAGCACTGGGATTTTACAGACAACTGCTTAAAGTAACTATCTCTATACAGTCTTATTAAAGTCCTAACTAAAATCCCAGCTCCTTCAGTAAATATTCCCCAACTCTTCTTAATTCCAGTGCTTTCCCTCTGTTAATTATTTCTTATTTTTCCTGCATATAACTTATTATGTATATATATATGTTTGTATGCTGTTTCCCTCATTAAATTGTAATCTACATGAGGGCGGGACTATCTTTTGCCTCTTTTTGTATCCCCAGCACTTAATGAAGTGCTTATCACATAGAAGATGCTTAATAATTGTTGTTTGAGGGGACATCTAGGTGGTGCAGTGGATAGAGCACTGGCCCTGGACTTAGGAGGACCTGAGTTCAAATCTGACCTCAGACACATAACACTCACTAGGCAAGTCACTTAACCCCATTGCCTAGCAAAAGAAACAAAAACCAAACCAAACCAAAACAAAAAAAAAATCATTGCTTGAATTGAAATATGACATATATATTCAAATATACACACATTCATGCATATGTGTATTTGTGTACATATATGTATAAACACATAGATATGCATAGATATATGGATAGTTTGTTGTATAAAAGCATCATCAGTGATTTTTAAAATATTTCTGTCTTTGTGATATCTTGATCATTGATCCTTGAATTAATTTAAAGTTGTATTTCCTATAAAACGGATATTTTTTCCCACCTATATTCTGTCAGGCCCAGCTATTTTACTTAAAATCATCTTCTTAAGCATCATGGCTAATTTTTCACAGAGTAAATCATATTGAATATTGAGGTAGCAGAAGATATTTATGATGCTTGTACTGTTGTTTTCAGTGAACATAACAATAAAAATGACAGTAGACTTGCTGTGGTTTCAATCTCTTTATTGTCTCTCCCTGGTTGTACCTGCAAATACTCTTAGGTCAAGCTGGCTTAATTTGCTTTTATGCCAAGTTATTTGAAGCCTTCAACTGTTATTTTTTCCCCTTCTTTTGTGGAGCAGTACTATGGACAGCCTTCCATTCTTTCCTGTGAAGGCCAAACATTAGACCTAACAGGGAGCCTAAAGGAGTCCCCAAATTCTCTGAGCCAGAAAACCTTTGATTTAAATCATTTTCTTAGTGAAGACACTGGCAGGTCATAATCTGACAAGTTATTGACACTGTTGTTTAGCCCTCTCTCTACACTAGACAATACTTGCTTTAACTAATCCTTGATAAGGTACCAAGCCCTTTTGTTCTTCTTCTTCTTCTTCTTCTTTTTTTTTGGTGCCAATTTTAAATAGATTTTATTCTCCAAGATAATTGCATTTCCATTGGTTTACATTACTATTAAAATGCTATATTCTTCACTCCTCACCTTCTGTTCACATAAAAGTATTCAGAATGGCCAGATTTACTCAATAGCTTAAGGGTTGCCACTGAATTGGCCACAAATTGGGGTCCTTCAATATTTGGAAAGCACTGTGGAATGCTCTTTATTCGAGGTGTTTAGTCTACCTCTTGAATAGTAGATTCAGAAGACACTGCTCATATAGAGGTACTCCACTCCCTGGGAATCTGGCAGGCTTGCCTCCTAGCATGCCTCTCTGTAGTCCAGTGCAGTTTAGTAAAGATGGGGTTGAAGGCCTTCTCCAATATTTTTCTGCAGCTCAAATTCTCCTTTCTCTGAAGTCTTATTGTTTTTTAATCAGTTGATTATTTTGTTACATTTGTTAAGAATCTTCTGCTTGTCTTCATCATCAATTTTGCCTTGGAGTTTCTCATTGTCTACTGTAGTCTTTATGTTTAAAGCATAAGCCTCAAGAGAATTCTTGGAAGACACCTTGTCTCTCTACTTTTCATCTTCGGCTTTTTATCTCCCAGCTTCTTGGGCTGTATGCTCAATGTCTTCTTTGCTCAGACTACTTTTGTCATTGGTAATAGTGATCTTATTCTCCTTGCCTGTGCTCCTACCCACAGAAGACACATTGAGAATGTCATTTGCGTCAATGTCAACTGTTACTTCAATCTGAGGAACACTCCTTAGGGCAAGGGGGATTTCTGTGTGCCCCAACTTGCCAAACAGATTGTTATTCTTTGTTATTGCTCTCTCATCTTCATAAACCTGAATAAACATAGCACATGAGTTGTCTGAGTAGGTAATAAAAGTCTATGTCTGCTCAGTAAGGATTATAGTATTGCATTTGAACAAAATGGTCATAACTCCAACAACAATTTCAGTATTGAGGGAAAGAGAATGGATGGCTGTCCCCAGCAAGTCCTGAACATGCTCATATTTCTTTCCAGACAAGATGTCAGCCTGGACAACTGCACCATAGGGAACAGCCTCATCAGGATGGTTGATCTTGTTGATCTCCTTGCCATGGAAGAAGTCCTGCAGAAGTTTCTGGATTTGGAGGATATGAGACTATACACCAAAATAATGTCACAAATCTGTGATTTATCTAGTTTTTCTTGTGTCTCAACTTCAAAACTAAAATGCATTGAAAAAAAGATAGCTAATATTGCTTATGTAATTTGATATTTTTATGAGTGTAAAAAGAGAAAAATAAAGAGTGAGCGATGATGAAATGTATTATCCACTTTACATGAAATCACTAATTAGAACTTTCTCTACAACATAAATGACTTGTGCCTGTTGATATTTCTAGCATGCCTTAAATATTCAGGAAAGTATTGATTTTGAATGTCAAACTCTTTCTGTTGCTGCTTTTTCGAGGGAATGAATAGATTACTTTCAGAATACTAATTATGTTTTTTTTAAACACATACACACAAAAGGAAAGCAGACAAACTGCAAGGCGAGTGCACAGTTAATTGGAGCCCAACATCAACCCTAACAAAAGCAAAATAACCACATTTTACATGTAACTGAATAGTTCGTGGTTTGCATTGAATGAAATTTTTTACCAAGATGAATTGGTTTCCATCCAGATATATAATTTGCTGTCCGTAAAAGAAGGTTAAATAGTTCAGAATGCAACATGGGGTGGTTATTATCAGGATCAGAGACAATGGCAAATTGAATATTAACCTGAGGGAAAAAATCAATCACTTTTTCATGTGCTAGAAGTTAGAAAAAATCTGATTAGTTTAGTCAGTGGAATCAGAGAGAAGATATTTAGGAGAATGTCAATGAAGAATTCTCAAAATAAGTATTCAATAGATGCACAGAATATCTTATAAGCAGTTGAAAAAATATATTATTGGTAAACCTCTGAAAGGTTCATAGAGGAATTTTCTTTATATTCTGCTTTGCCCTGAAATTTTAATAACTTCTGAAAGGCATCTTTTTCCCCCTTATAGACACCATTATTATATGTGTGTATATATACATACATATTACATGTATATACACATACAGGTATTTGGTAAATAGAGTTTTGTGTTATAAGGATGGCCCTCTAGGAGAGAGAAGAAAAAGTAATATAGTGGGGAATCTAGGAGTTATAAAAACAAAAAGAAATCCATAAGAATCTATTTTAATGCACTTGTACCTTAAATAGAGACAACACTGCCTATCACTTTCAGAGTTAGGGAACAATATGAAATGAATCAAGTATGATTTTGTTTGCAAAACAAAATCATTCTCATGGGGTGCCAGGGAAAAGCCTATGGAAAGTCTGATAATAAAGATGGTAATTTTAGGTGACCTGACTGGACTACTGCTAAGACAAAGATCTGTTGATTCATAGGGTCTTCCAATCACGTTGTAGCCTTCCATATTTTCTTAATGGTCTTTTTGTACTTCTTCCTTTCACATGCATCTTCCTTTCTGTCATCATCTGTCTTTATCTCTGTCTCTCTCTTTCTCTGTCTCTCTGTATCTCTCTTTATCTCTGTCTTAGTCTTTCTGGTTTTCTCCATCTTTCCCACTGTCAAAATCCCAACCCTCAATTGGTTTGTAGTTAGGAGGCTTTTCAAGTTAATCTAAGTGTCTAATTTGATCCAGGTGATGCAATATATAATGCTATAATACTTCTTTTAAAAGTATTTTCTATTTATTTTCATAATTCTTTTCTTTTAAAAATTTAAGTTTCAGATTATTTCCTTTCCTCCCAATACTTCCCCACTTACTGAGAAGGCAAACAATATGATATCAATTATAGATGTGAAATCTTACAATGCATATTTCCATATTAGCCATATCTCAAAACAAAGCTGCAAATGAAGGAAGTGAGAAAATTATAGTTCAATTTGTACTCAGAATTCATTTCTCTTTCTGAAGGTGGATAATATTTTATTATCATGAGTCCTTTGGAATTGTATTGGATCATTGTACTGATCAGAGTAGTCAAAACTTTCATAATTGATCATCATTACAACATTGCTGTTACTGCACACAATGAT
This sequence comes from Phascolarctos cinereus, assembly GCF_003287225.1. Taxonomy (NCBI): domain Eukaryota; kingdom Metazoa; phylum Chordata; class Mammalia; order Diprotodontia; family Phascolarctidae; genus Phascolarctos; species Phascolarctos cinereus. The sequence goes on along the minus strand of NW_027555847.1, from coordinate 383,114,296 downwards.
CTCCTGGTTCTTCTCATTTCACTTTATATAAGTTCATATAGGTCTTGCCATGTTTTTTTTCCTGAACCCCCCCTTGTCATTTCTCACAGCACAATAGTACTCCATCACAATCATATGCCACAAATTGTTCAGCCATTCCCCAATTGATAAGCATCCCTTCAATTTCTATTTCTTTGCTACCACAAAAAAGAGCTGCTATAAATATTTTTTGCATATATAGGTCTTTTTCCTTTTCATTTGATCCTTTTGGGTACAGACCTAGTAGAGATATTGCTGGGTCAAAAGGTATGCACAATTTTTCTAGCCCTTTGGGCATAGTTCCAAATTGCTATTCAGACTGGTTGAACCAGTTCACTACTCCACCAAAAGTTCATTAATATACCTATTTTCCCTCATTCCCTCCATCATTAGCCATAGCTGGAAGATGTGAGGTGGAACCTCAAAGTTGTTTCAATTTGCCTTTCTCTAATTAATAGTGGTTTAGAACATGTTTTCATATGACTATATATAGCTTTGATTTCTTCTTCTGAAAACTTTCTGTTCATTCATATCTTTGACCATTTATCAATTGGAGAATGGCTCTTATTTTTATAAATTTCACTCAATTCCCTATGTATTTGAAAAATGAGGCCTTTTTCAGATAAACTTGCCGTATTTTTTTTATTTTACTTCATTGTCTATGGAACCTTTTAGCAAAATGTAGTTTCTCTGATATTTATTTTAATTGGGTCTATTTTTGCTCTTGCTTTGTCTCAGTTCATGATGGTTACCCCTGCCTTTTTTTTTAACTTCTACTGAAGCATAATAGATTCTACTCCAGTCCTTATTTGAACTCCGTGTATGTGTCTTTGTGTTTCAAGTGTGTCTCTTGTTTTCAGCATATTGTTAGATTCTGGTTTCTAATCCATTTTGCTATCTGCTTCCATTTTATAGGTTAGCTTATCCCATTCACATTCACAGTTATGTTACTAACTGTGTATTTCCTTCTATCTTATTTTCTTCTGTTTATCTTTCTCTCTTTTCATTGTCTCTCCTCAAAAGACTGTTCTGCTTCTGACCACTCTCTCCTTTAATCTGTTCTCCCTTTTATCATACTCTGTTTATACCACTTGTCTCATTTCTGCACTATTTCCTTACTGGGTAAGATAGATTTTTAAATCTGAGTGTATGTAGATATTCTTACCTCTTTGAATCAATTCCAATGAAAGTAAAGTCAAGCATTTCTCACTGCCTTTAGATGATAGATTTCCCCTTTCACTATAAAATCTCTTCATTTGCATGCTTCTTTTATGTGAGAAAAATTTACTCATTCTACCTCTCCCTTCTCCCAGTGCATCCCTCTTTCTCACCCATACAACATATCTGAGATCATTCCAACATAATGGACTAATACCCATGCCTTCTGTCTATATAAACTCCTTACAACTGCCGTAACAAGGATAAAATTATTAGAAGTTACATATATCATCTTCTTATATTGGAATGTAAAAAGTTTAACTTTATTGAATCCCTCATGATTACTCTGTCATGTTTACTTTTTTATGTTTCTCTTGAGTCTTCTGTTTGAATGTCAATTTTTTATTCAACTCTTTCTTTAAAATCAGGAATGCTTGGAAGTCCTCTCTCTCATTCAATTTTCAATTTTCCCTGACAGGTTATATTTGAGAATGCTGAGTAGGTTATTCTTGGTTATAATCCTGGTTCCTTTACTTTCTGGAATATCATATTCCAAGCACTTCATTTTAACAAGAAGCTACTAAATCTTCTGTGATATTGACTATGGCTCCATCATATTTGAATTGTGTCTTTCTGGCTAATTGCAGTATTTTCTCCTTGACGCAGAATCTCTCAACTTTGTCTATAATATTACCTGGAGTTTTCATTTTGAGATCTCTTTCAGGAAGTGATCAGTAGATTCTTTCAATTTTTATTTTACCCTCCAGATATAAGGTATTGGGGTAGTTTTCCTTGATAATTTCTTGAAATATGATGACTACGCTTTTTTTTATCATAGTTTTCAGGTAGCCCAATAATTCTTTATTTCTCCTTCGTCTATTTTTCCAGATCAGTTTTTTTTTTGCTTAGGCAATGGGGTTAAGTGACTTGCCTAGGGTCACATAGCTATTAAGTGTTATGTGTCTGAGGCCGGATTTGAACTCAGGTCCTCCTGAATTCAGGGGTGGTGCTTTATCCAGTGCACCACCTAGCTTCCCCTTAGTTGTTTTTGCAATGAGATATTTCACATTTTCTTCTCTCATATTATTCTTTTGATGTTTTATTGTTTCTTGAAGTCTCATGGAGTCATTAGCTCCCATTTGCCCAATTATAATTTTTATAGAATTTTCTTCAGTGAGCTTTTGTATCCCTTTTTTCCATTTGGCCAATTTTACTTTTAAAGTAATTCTTTTCTTCAGTGAATTTTTGTGCCTATTTTACCACTAGGTCAATTCTGGTTTTTTAAAGGTGTTATTTTCTTCAGTATTTTTTTGTACTTCTTTTACCAAACTGTTAATTCTCTTTTTCATATTTTTTGCATCATTCTCATTTCTTTTCCCAATTTTCTCTACTACTCATCTCTTTTTTTTTTAACTCTTCAATTAATTCTTGCTGGCCTTGGTCCAATTAGCACTTTTAGAGGCTTTGTAGCTGTTTTCACATTATTATGTCCTTCTAAGTTTATGTCTCAGTCTTCTCTGCCACCATAGCAGCTTTTTATGGTCAAGTTCTTTTTGTTTGCTTGTTTGTTTGCTCATTTTGCCAGCCTATTTCTTCAGTTTGAGCTTTATATTAAAGTTGGGCTTTACTCCCCTGGGGGCAGGGAGAGAGAGACATTGTGCCAAACTTCTTTTTTTCTGTTGCTGTTTCCAGGACTATTTCTGAGGGTCTGCAAATTTTTGGTGCTTTCAAGTTGGTATTGTTTAGTAGAGGTATAGTCATTGCTTTCCTGGTCTTTGCTCTGGTCTTACTCAGGAAGGGCCCCTGATCTCTTGCACCTCCTGGTCTTGAAATTGTGACCAGGGCATCTCCTCCTTTCTGACTAGTTATAAGCACTCCTCTTATTCCTGGAACCTTGACCCTCAACTACATATGGGCAATAGAATTGCCAGTCAGCATCAGCAATGGGGTCCCCTATAATGTCTTCCTGAGTAGTTGTCAGACCACCTCACTGTGTTTCTGGGCTAAGAACTCCAAAAGCAGCAGCAGCAGAAGCTGCTGCTGCTGTAGCCACCTACAAGACCCATATGCTGGTGCCTTACATTATGCTTTCACTCAGCCTTGTCCTACAGACCTCTTCTTCAGACCTCCTAAGTTGTCTTAGACTGTATAAATGTCTTCCTCTGACCTTTTGTTGGTTCTGCCACTCCAAAATTTTATTTGAGGCATTATTTTAGTTGTTTGGAGAGGAACGGCAGGAGAGTTCAGCTGGGTCCCGAACTGTCCTCTGCCATCTTCAACAAACGCTTATTCAATCCCACACTATTTCTAAGGGTGCTTGGATGTCTTTGAATATATTATATTAGGATATTTATATCATTAGTTTGTTCCTTATTTATTTATTTATTCATTCAGTTATTTATTCATTCATTCATTCATTCATTCACTCATCCATTTATTTATTTATTTGTTCATCTATTATTCATTTGTTTATTAATTAATTAATTAATTTGTTCATTTGTTTGTTTGCTTATTTTTGTGCTAGAAGATTTTCCCAAATTTATAAACTTGCAAGTCTCTCTCCCTCTCTTAGGCAAAATGTTCTATTCATTCAGTAGGGTTTCTCCAGCCTAGGAGTCACTGCTTAAAGATCAGGAAAAATTAATGGCTAGGTAGAGGTAGTAATTTGCTCCTTCATATCCCTTACTTGAACAAATTAGTTAAAACTTTATTACCTCTCATTACATTTCCCTTATCCTCCCTCCCTCCTTCACCTAAGCTCTCTAATATTTAAGTGCTTGAGAATATCTATGTCTTGTTTATCATTTTGCCTAGAATGTTGCTTAGTACTTAATAAATATTGGTAGAATTGAATGGAACAGAATAGAATGGAACAGAATAGAATGTTATTTCACAATCCAGATATCTTTATTCCTGGTGTGGTGAATCAGATTGAAAGAAATGATGGTTAAGAAATATTTTTTCTCAATGATCCTGGACTTCTTATCTTCTTCCCTGGTTCTATTCCACTCCTGATTGGTGGAAATCAACAGGCAGCTCAAGACTGAAAAAAAACCCAAAACACTGCAGAATGTCTTAGGCAAATTTTGGGTTCCAGACTCAAGTTTCCACTTGGGTATGAGACTCAGTCCCACTCTATCTGCAAATGTTCTGCAGGTAAAAAAAAAATACAGCTGAAAATTTTTCCTCTCTTTTCCCCCTTTTCTTCTTTTCTCTCTTTTTTTGAAATCTATTGCCTTGACCTTTTGCTTTTAAGTCTGAGCTTGCTGAAGGCTGAGTCAATGCTACTCTAAAGTTCCAGTGGATCAAATGTAAAAAGACCAATAGAGGCATTTTCTGGAAGGAAAATCCCTGGTTACTATGGATACTGGAACATCATTTGGAATTAGGCTGTGGATGGATTTCATCACAATGACACCATACTCTCCTTTGTGATAATAAACATGCAGCTGTGCACCAATATTGAGTGCTAACAATATCCTCTTTCCTTCATGATGATGAGGATTAGCTGTGGCTTTCTAAGCATTTACAGGATAATCTTGTTTTTAACTTCAAAAGACACATTAAGTGTGATAAAGCCAGATAGCAGAGAGCTCTTATTAACAGTGTTATCTCCTTTGGTGCACACCTGCTGTTGACGTATATGCCATCAGGGCACTTTAATAGGTCACAGTATTAAAGGAGGATGGAATCTTTTTTAAAGTTAGAATCAGTGTTTGTTAAGTGTAATCCAATACACTGGGCCTGATCTTGCCAGGTAAATGAGATGCTCCTGAGATAAGTTAGGGAGTCTATGGATACCAGCAGAATTTGATTTTTGGCTGTCTAGGATTGGATAGACTGTGGGAAAACAGACATATTAGTGCACTATTGGCAAAACTGTGAATTGGCCAAGGCATTCTGGAAAGTACTTTGATTATCCCCAGAAGTTACCAAACTACATATATACCCTTTTGCCCACTTTTACCACTAGATAAGCCTGTTTCCTAAATAATTTTTTTTAAAAAGAAAAGGATCTACATGTACAAAAATATTTATAATAGTCCTTTCTGAGATACACTGGAAAAGTAAAGGAGTGTCCTCCTACTGGTCAATAATTAAGTTGTGGTATATGTAATATCATATTACACATATACTATTATTATGCCATAAAAATGATGAAATAAAAAATTTCAGAGGAAACTAAGAACATTGTAAACTGATACAGAGTAAAATAAGCAAAACTAGAATAATTTGTACAATTATAATATTATTATAGGGCAAGTAGGTGGCACAGTGGATAGAGAGCCAGGCTTGGAGTCAGGAAGACCTGAGTCTTCCAGCTTCAGTCACTTCCTTGGTGTGTGACCCTATGTAAGACACTTAACCCTGTTTGCCTCAGTTTCCTCATCTTAAAAAGGAGATGGAGAAGGAAATGTATCTTTGCCAGTATCTTTGCCAAGAAAACTACAAATGGGATCATGAATAGTCAGACACAACTGAACTGACTGAATAGCAACATAACATTATTGAGGAAAAAGAAGAAAAAAAAGCTTTCAAAGACTTTAGAACTCTGATCAATGCAATGATAAACCACAAGTCCAAAAGAAAAAAAAAAAAGATATGAAACATGACACTTGTTGACAAAGGGGTTTGAACTTACAATGCAGAAAGAAGCAAACATTTTTGGCATGGCTAATGTGAAAATTAGTTTTGCCAGACTATGTATATATGTACTGATGGATTAAAACAAAAGCTTTCAATTAGGGGCAGGTACTGAGAATAATCATGTGTGTGTGTGTGTGTGTGTGTGTGTGTGTGTGGTGTGTGTGTGCATATGTATATATATGTATATACATATTATATATATACATATATATACACATATATATATACACACACACATATATTATATATATACATATATACATATATATTTATAAATATATAAAATTTGAAAGAAATCATCTTGTCAATAGGTGCTTTGTATTGTGGTATGTCTTTTGTATATGCTATTGATGTGAATTTGATGTACCACAAATTATTTTTTCTGGAACTGTATGAGTTTTAGTAATGAGGAGAAATATCACACAAGCTCCAATAGCCTCTTCCACATAGATTATGGATGATGCTGCTTTACCAATGGTAAGAGCAGGGGCTAGTTTTTTTTTCTTTTCTTTTTATATTGAGTCCTTGGTAAAGTATCTGACATATAGTAAGTGTTTAATAAATGCTAGTTGCCTGAAAAAAAGAAGAATGGAATCTCAGGGAATTGTAGGTTTATTCTCACATGGGAAGTCTAAGAGATGACTTGCTGTTCTACCATCTTTTCTAGAGGTTGTTTTGAACACCATGGATGAAGAGAAATGAGCAAATACAGACAGCTAGGACTCATTTTGCAAAGAAACAATATAAAGATAATTCTTTATAAACTTTGGCTGCTATAATGAGAGATTTGAATGTTAAGAGAGCATTTCTAGAATTGAGGAGAAATCAGTAAAGAAATCTTTCATACAGGAATGAGGACCCATCTGACTTGGGGGATTTTTAAAAATCACTCCTCACTATATCCTTCATGTTATAATAGATAGTATTTACATAGCACTTTAAGATTTGCAAAACACTTTGAAGATCTCATTTTCTTCTTAACAACAGCCCTGAGAAGAGAGGCTATTTTATTTACCCTCATTTTACAGCAGAAGAAACTGATACATAGATTAAGTGACTCGCCTGGGATTACATAGCTAGTAAGTTAGTGTCAGAAGTCTGACATTCAGTTCTTCCTGACTCCAACTCCAGTGATCTATATCAACAGTGCAGCTGTTTTGACCCAATTATCAGAAGAACAGACACATTTTCGTATAAAGAAAAGAAAGGCCATGGCCAAAAAAGGTCAACGTCACTATATCTTTGTTGCATATCCTCACTTTATTAGGTCAAAACAATCATTTTTTGTTAATTTTTCAATGACTTGTGAGTGCCTTATTTCATACCAACACCAAATTTGAACTAACAAAGTTCAAAAGTGCCTCTGAAGGAGGTCATGATGCCAAGATGCTTGTCAGCCTATTACAGTATAATCTCTAGCATCCCATTCATTGCATTTAATTCACCTAATCTATTCCTCCAATATATGCAAGACCCTTTCCTGAAGATACAAAGAGGATATACAATGATGAAAATGACACAGACCTTATACTCAAAGGCTTTACATATTACTAGAGGTGGGCTGGAGGATTCTATCTTTACAAAAATATACATGATACAAGATAAAATGTGGTAGGAGAAAGAGGAATGATTTGGACCAAGAACTCTGGAATAATTTGAGAAGAGAAACATCACTTTCTGTAACTTTCACTGGGGATGGAGTGAGCAGGGGTGGGTTTAGAAGTTGTGTGCTCAGGGAAGCTGTATAGAGCTGAAAGTACCTGAACTGAGTCCAAAGAAAGTGAACACTTAAAGATAATGTTAAGAAGGAAATATTATCCTGATAAAGGGAAGAGAAGGAGTGTGAAATACCATGTACATAGAAAGAGTAAGATTAACTGAGAAAAGGGGGTACATAAAGGAACAGAATGTTATTTGTCATATATAAATAAGCAAAAATCAGAATCAATCCATTTTTGTATCTGAACATAATTAAAGATGCAAATGTTTAATGTTGAAAAATGGAAACAGAGCCCATATTCTACAGCAAACCTAAATTATCACCCCAGCTCATGATATCTTGACCTCTTCTGATACATAACATTTATTATCTCACTCATGATAATTAATCACATTAATACATATATGTGTGTATAGATATTTATATGTATATATACATTTAGATCTTATCCCTTCATCTAAATTGTAAACTCCTTGAGAGTGAAAATCATGTCTTACCTTTTAAGTTCATCCAGAATGATGTAACATCCTTGATAACAGGAACTGGCTTTCATTTTTGTTGTATATCTCCAGTACCTAATACAGTAAGTTCCTTGCACATCATAGCCACTTAATTGTTGAATTTAAGTAAATTAAACTTATTACGTAGAGTGCTAGCACAGATAGTACCTTGAGTGTTCTAGATATTAATTAATTACTTACTAATTGATTAGAAGTATAATATTTGTATCCCATAGAAGATTAGAGTCTTGGAGCTAAAAGAAGCCTTAGTCTTGTTCTAGTCCAACTTTCTCATCACATAAGTGAGGAGACCACCACAAAGAAATCAGGTAACTACTTGGTATAGCCTGAACTTGACCCCTGGGTTCTCAGCTTCCAGCCTAATACTCTTTCTAGGACAATATCTTGATCAACTGATTGACACAAAGCTCCCTTGCAGTGCCAGGAAATTCTGCTTCTGTTTATCTACTTAATTAAGGTAGCATTGCATGTGCATTGGTAGCAGATGACATTAGGGACACATGTAGCTAAAGATTAGTTTTATAAGCACTCCAGAACTCTACAATAGAGATGGAGCAAGACAAGATCAAATGGATCATCATCTATGCCAAGAGAGAGGACTCCTGCCATGATAAATATCCTCAGATAGTGTTTCTATATTTGTGCTATCATTTCAGCTTTGATAAAGAATTCTAAGGCTGTGAGCCAGGAGAGGGGTGGAGGGAGAGCTTAAAAAGGGGTTTGGAGGGAGGAAATGGGGCACTATAGAAGGTGATGAGCCAAGTAAACAGCATGAGGTAAACTTTTCACCTCTTAGCCTGTATCTTTAATGTACAATAAAAATAGGATTCCTTTTACTGGAGGGCTGCCTTGTACACGAAATTTAATTAGAGGTCTAGGCCTGGGTTTGGTTTGCCTGTGCTTTCCTCATTGTATATATTATTGATGCCCACCTCATTGGCCTTCTTTTCAGACACCTTTTCTAGCCCATCTTTGCAGACTATGAGGATCAGAGTCACAGATGACATCCACGTTCAAAGGAATAAGAAATGAGGAGCCTCTTGTGCAGGTGCTATGTCATTCTATTTTATTTGTATTGAAAACATTTTAATGACTAAATGGCTTTTGTGTTGATTATCTGTCTATCCAAAGAATTTTATTAAGTTATTCAAGTGATAATCATTGATTCTCTACATTTAGAGACCTTCCTAATCCTTGCCTAAATAGGCAATATCTTATGGCTATCAGAGATAGTGATGAGGCACTTTGAAAGCCATGAAACAGCATCCCCTCTCACCCATATCTAGAGGGGATTTTTTTCTACTTGACATGTGATTGCAGCTCTATCTAGAAATCCTACCATCTAGGACAAATTTGACTGAGAAGCTGGAGTTCAAGGTAGGGAGATTATTTGCACCACTGGCAGCAGTGGCAATTTGATATTACCATAGCTATGCCTAGATAGAAACTTCCTTCAGAACTTCTTCCTCCTCCTCTAACTTCCCTTGGACTGTGACCCTGCTTTCTTACATTATTCCAGTGTATTTTTTCCCCCTAAAGATGTGTGGGGAGGTAGAGGACAGTGATCATTGGACTGCTCTAGGGAGAAAGTGCACAACACATGCCAGTGGGACAAAGTTTCATACGCACTGCCCTGGTAATAAGCCTAAGTTTGTCCACCCTTGATGTGATTTCAATGGACTGGAATATTTTGTAACTTCACCTTCCCACCCCCAAACTGACTTATGTCTGTAATTCTATGTAAGAATTTATCCTCTTAGTTTAAGGTCTAGCCATCATTCATGTTAAAATGCAGATACATTTGGGTGGAATTATACTTTAAGCAGTTACAGTGATTACTGCCTTACCAGCAGAGCTTCATAGCAACTAAAGTGAGATGATTTCAAGGGGAATGGGAGAAAATAGAACACAAGGGAACTGTATACCTAAAGGAAGTACAGCTAGGTTACCATAGGACAGGAGATAAGAAGAAGAGACTAAGGATTTGGGAATGTTGCTGTTGGACATTAGACTAGAATACCTCCTACCCTTAACTAAAAAACAGTTATCACTTAAACCATTCTATGCCCCATCCCCCCATTTAATGCAGGGGAGAAAATACATGCTTATTATCCCTGACTGATTCTGGTGTGAATGTAGCCAGGACAAAAAAGGGAGATGCTGAAGGACACAGTAAGAGATCAATTATAGATGATGTGTAGTGCCATGTTTAGATTATATTTTTATATCTATTTAGTATACTCGGTATGATTAAAAACAACCAAACAACTTACATTTTTTCTCCTAAATGTGTTTAAGCTTTCTCATCTTGCTTCAATTTCCAAGTTAAGTGAATTCATTAGAAAGAGAGCTTTTTACCAAGTGAAGTATAGGAATGGATATGGAAAAAAATGACCAGAAAATCAGGTCTTGAAAAGATTCGGACACATATCATTTGTAGCACTCTAGTCTTCAGATCTCCAAATCCAAAGAGATAATTTAGTCCTGAGAAGGAAAAAAAAAGTGTTATTTTGGTACCACAGCAATGAGACTAGAGGAAGACTATGCACCTGCTTCAATTTCAAAAAAATAGCTGGACTCTGCAAAAGTAGAAAGAAGCTTTGGAATCAGATAATCTGGGCTCAAATTGTTCCTCTGTCTCTGCCTGTGTGGTCTTAGGCAAATCACTTCACCTCTCTGGGCCTCAGTTTCCTCATGTGTATAATGAAGGAATTGGACTAGATTGCCTCTGAGAATTCATTCCACCTCTAAATCTAATATCTTTCTCAAATTTGCCAGGACTAATTCTCATATCTGAAAGAATCCTTTTATATTACTAACACTAGAATCCTTCCTTTGGTACTCTCTAGACTCCATTTCTAATTCTTTGGATTTCTTTTCCATCATTCCTCTATGGATTTATCATCCTGGAAGATCCTTCCACTCTTGCAGCCCTTCCCTCTGATTGGTCAGTTCTTTCAAGGACTTCCATTTTGAAGAAGTGTCCAGCCCAGTCATGCTCACTCCTTCATTCTTCTTCAGACTCTCTAGATTTCTTTCTCCACCATGCCCTTGGGGGAAGTACCTTCTCACCTCATCTACTCCTCAGCTTTCTTTTTACAGTATATGTCACCTTCCCCATTAAAGTATCATTTCGTTGAAGTCAGGTTATGTCTTTTTTTTTTTTGGTTGGTATTTATGGTCCCAGTGCTTAGCACAGTGTTTGTTACCATGTTAGTAAAGATTCGATGATTGAATGCGTACTAACTACCCTTCCAGGACTGGTTCCCCATCATCTTCACCAAGAAGCCTTTTTGATCATGCTGTAGTTACACCTCTTAAATTATAGTTAGCTATGTATAAATAGTCAGGGTATAGTGGGGAAATCTCTGGGCCAAAAGTGAGGGAGTCTCTTCCACATACTCTCAGTTTGATCTTGTACACAGCCTTTTAACCTCTATGGACTTTATTTTCATTATCTGTAAAATAAGAAGATTGTTCTCAATCATTAACTTCCATTCCAGTTTTAATATTTTGCTTCATTTCTTCCTGTTCTCTGGACTGAGCCCTTCCTCTTCTCTTGACCACATTGGCTCAATGTCCCTGCAGAACAATCATTTAAGTCCCCTCTAAACTCTTGGAGTCTATGAGTTTACTATCTAGTGCCATGAAAGTTTCCCAAACAGAGTACCTTCCTCTAGTCTCACCTACCTGTGAGACTGTATAGGCAGTACAGACAGTCGCACTGATCAAGAGCGAGGAGTTAGAAGTGACTATTGACATTTTGTCTTGGGACTAGACTGAAACATGATTAGAAGCTCATGTAACACATAGCTTAAACATACAAAGATTTGGGGCTATTTAAGGTAAAGGCACATATCTGTGTACAGCTCAACTGCTCCCTTGAGGGGACAACTGTAACATAACAAAATTATAGCAAATTGCTATTCATAAATAATGACACCGAGTCATCAATAAAAGCTTGTTAGTCTCCATTTAAAAAAAAAAGCTTAAGAAAGCATGAAACTGCAATATATTTTGAAAATATTTACATACACAATTCTCAATGAATCAAGAAATATTTATTAAGCACCACTGTGTGGCAAGAACTGCACTAAAATGCTTGGGATACAAATATGAAAAAGAAAGACACCCCTGATCTCAAGGAGCTTAGAGTCTAATTGAGAAAGATGATGCACAAAAAGTAAAGTGAGGGGAGGAGGGAAGGCAACAGGGAGGAAAGTGCCTGGCTTGAGACATGATGGCTATACGCAAAGAAGTCCAACAGCAGTGTGGCTCAGATGTTGGAAAATGAGGATTTGGCTGTCTTGGGCTTCCTCCTCTATGGAAAGTTTTGCAGCTCATGGCTCTGACCTCCAATCAGAAGAGCAGAAGATACTAATGAGATGTAAATGTCAAGTCTGATTTGACAAAGAAATCTGTATGAAACAGCCTTTCTAAACTTTTCCTCTATTTTGATCATATAAGCCAAATAACATCTAAGACCTTATACCTTCATATTTGGGATTACCTCACTCTCTACCTTCCTCTGAACCTATCAGACTGAAGTTAGAGAGTAGAGATTATCAAAGGACTGAAGTTTTCTAAGTTATACACAATTGCTTTCCTCATGTCTCTTCTCTCCTGTATCTTCCCCATACTGTCATGAATAATTCCTAAATAGTTTGCTCTAGACAACAGGGTTAAAGTGAGAGAAGAAGAATAGAAAAGGGGTAGATCTAGTTATCCAAGTGCCATTTTTCATTTAACTGCCTAAATTCATTGAAAAATAACTAACATAGGCTTTCCATCCTCAATCGTATGTGATTCTACAGAATAACAGAATTTTAGAGCTGGAAAGGACTTCTATTCAAATTAGCAAATTAATATGAATCTTCACTATATCACCTCTAATAAGTGGCCCTTTATTCTCCACTTGAAGACCTGCCTATAGTGGTAGAAAAAAACACTACTTCCCAGGGTAGACCATGATGAATATAGATAGCTCTAATATAGTTAGTAGGACATTTTTCTTTATATTGCATCAAAATCTACCTTTTTTCAGCTTCTACTTATTACTCCTAGTTCCAGCCTCTGGGGTCCAATAGAATGTCAAAAGACAAATTCGTTACTTTTATCTCCTCTACAATGTCTACTTAAAAATCTAGTTATTTGAGATAAAATTCTGTAAAATGTACAAATTTGACTAAATTATCTTTGTCTCTATAGACAAAGTCAATCAGTGATTTCCAGGGTATTCGAGTCACCGTATAGTTATTGAACACACAATATATACTCCATTTTTCACAATGCTATAGAGCACATACAAGAAATAAGTTATGACCTATTCTCTTAGGAACTTAACAAGTAACCATCTTGTTGGAGCAACAAGACTTACATACATGGAAAAAATTGGAGAACAAAATACATTTTTGTGAGCTAAGCATATATGTATGGATTTTTTTAGAACTAAATAAAAAAGTATTAAAATGGTATTCAGGTATATTTAAATATACATAATTATTGTCCCACATGGTAACTGAGTATATGAGAAGGAATTCATATATTTATATAAATGTATAAGATATATAAATCAACATATAAATTTAAAGAAATTTATATAAATAACATTAATCAGTAATACTTTTACCTAATTCAATCACATTTTTAGTTTTTCTCTTCTTATTTTGTTAAATCCATATCAGTTAATATCAATTACTTTTCTCTGGTGTCCTATACTATTTAAGCACTATCATCACATCAGTATTATCACATATTGAACTTTGAAGACAATGCCTCCTCTTCTCTCCAGGAGCCAGGATCAGGAATTTTTACTGGTTGAGTCTCCCAGAACTTTTTCTCTGTTCTCTCACTGCCTTTCAATTGCTTCTATGTTTGCTTCTAGATCCTTGGGTGTGGCTTTTTAACTGAGCCCAAGTTTTATAGAACAAATCCTTTTATTAAGGGGATTTGTTCTGTGAAGTTTGCATTCAGTCAAAGGGCCTCACTTGAGGACTTAGAGGGCCATGTGTGGCCTTGAGGCCACAGGTTCCCCACTCCTGGCCTAGACCCTCTTCATCACACATATTATAGTAATTCAGACTTAGGGCGATATGAAACTGTTATAGGATGGTAGCAATAGTAATGCAAGAGAAAGGGCAGTTCCAAGGACCTAGAGTGTTTTTATTTGTTGATGAGTAAGTAAGGATGATTATTTTATGCATCTTCTGTTCACAATGATTGCTTGTTTCCCATAGTGCACTATAGTGCTCTAAAGTTCTATATACAGACAATGCTTAGACTCTCTGTGTATGTAATTTTTTTTGCTTGTTGTTGCTTTTCCCCGTCAGATGTACCAAGTAATTTTATGGCACCAATAACTCTTATTTTATGCATTTCTGAGCAGTGACCTCTTGGGAAAGATAACATTTATTTGGGTAAAGTTGTAAAATGCACAGTTTGTATCTAAAAACTAAAACTTGACAGCAAGTTGTTTGTATCTTTTTTTAATCAAACATTTCTCAAAAAGCATTACTCATTTTTATAGCTAGAAATGGCATATCACATAACGAGGATAAAGCTTTTCAATTGTGAAAAATGATACTGAGAATGACTAGAAAGATAAATTCACACACACACACACACACACACACAAAAGTGCTACAACTTTTCATGTCATGTGTATCTATTCTCCAAGCATGGCCTTAAGCTACAAATATATATATGCTTTCACCCACATTATAAGGCACAGATTGCTGAAGTTGAGCTTAATAAGCTTTGATTTCTGTAAAGTCGCTTAGTTATTGGACATCCACTGTAAGGACATGCAGTAGATTCCATTGTAAATCTACCCAATGGCTCTTTGGTTTTCCTTCATTATGTGGAAACAATGACTATACAAAGAATTAGAAGAAAAAGCCTACGTGGCCAGCATGACAAAGAACCTTTTTGAGAGAAAGATAATCATAGTTATAATGTGTAATGAAATTACAAAGATGTGAATGGGGGTGTGGAGGGTGGTAACTATTGGAGTACTTGTAACAAAGAAAAAATA
Source organism: Phascolarctos cinereus (assembly GCF_003287225.1). Classification (NCBI taxonomy): domain Eukaryota; kingdom Metazoa; phylum Chordata; class Mammalia; order Diprotodontia; family Phascolarctidae; genus Phascolarctos; species Phascolarctos cinereus. The sequence continues at coordinate 383,099,199 of NW_027555847.1, read as the reverse complement.
TATATGTATATATTTCCCCTCCAAATTATAACTTTCAAGCAATATGAAAAAGAATTTTTTGTAATGAGGTTCCTACTAAATAGCGGTACTGCATTAAAAATGTGTGCCATGGGAAACCATAAATGTTTGCTTAGAGATAATTGGCTTTATTTTCTTTTAACAGAAAGACTGGAGGGCTGAGACACTTAAAGCTACAGAATTAAAGGCTGTCTTTTGGATATCAAGAGCAGGTGCAAATCTGCATTAGTAGAAGTAATTTCCTGACCTAAGAGTTCCTGTACCAATGATATCATAGGTCTACCATACCCTCCCCATTGAAAACTGCAACACAATAGCATGATGTAGTACAAAAAGTTGGACTTGGTGTCTGAAGACCAAGATTTGAGTCTTATTTCCATGACTTATTAGTCTGGCAGACTTTAGGTATATCACTTTGTCTCAGAGCTTAAATTTCCTTCTCTGTATAATAAGAAAAATCTATCTACCTCAAAGAGTTGTTTCAAGGAAAGTACTTTGCAAGTTAAAAATGTAAATGTAATATAATATTAACTCTAATATAGCATAAATATAGGTAGAAGCTATTGTTGAAACATATTAACTTTATAAAGCAAGAGAAACCTGGTGTTTTATTTTTTTATTCCATATTATTCAGGTAAATATGAATAGTTGCTTCAAAATCAGCCTTCTTTATTTATTTGTTGATACTTTACACTGAATGTCAACAACTGATGATTGTATACTAAAGGAGACACACAAGGTGATTTTTAGCAATAGTGTGGCTAGGGAGTAGAAGATTATCCTTGGGTTCTCCTTCTTCATAAATGCAAGCTATGAAAAGAGTAATGTTTTCTTTTTTTTCTTTATGTCATCAAAGCTTATTCATTTTGTTAATGAATCTTTTTTGTACAGATTTATGCAAATGTGGTTGTATTTTAGTATCTTCTTTCTGGAAAGAGAGGAAAAGAAGAGAAAAAGATAAAGAGGGAAAAACTAAAGAGCAAAGAAAAAAAGAATGAAAGGAAGAAAGAAAAGGGAAGAAAGAAAAAAGGAAGGAGGGAAAGGGAGCAAAATGAAGGAAGGAAAGAGAAAAAGAAAGGGAAAGAGAGAGAAAGAAAGAGAGATAAAGAAGGAAGAAAAGGAGGGAAGAAAAGAAAGAAGGAAAGAGGAAGGAAGAAGGAAGGGAGAAGAGAGACAAAAGAAAATAAAAGGAAAGGAAAGAAGTAAAAAGGAAGAAAAGATAGAGAGAAGGATGCAGAGGATATAGAGAGGAAGGGAAAGAGAGGAAAAGAGGGCAACAAGGTTTTAGAGACAGCTCCCAGACGTAAGAATTAGAGCCCCCACACCCCTTTTCACAGTGTTATGTCTATTATGTTTCTAAGGCTTTTATTTCACTTTATTCACTGAAGTCCCACTTTAGTCTCACATAATGGTACAAATATGACCTTCAGTTCTCTAAATCTGAGCCAGTGGAACACAAATAGGTCACATCAAGCTTGGAAGGCTCCAAGCACCAGACCTGAGACAGGTAGCCTGTCTCTTATTGGAGAACCAGCCTTGCTATTGATGAAGCTGCCTATTATCAAATAGCTGATTAGTAGATTTTTTTGCCCCCTAGTCAAAGAAACTTGTGGAAACATCTACTAAGTTAGAGAAGATGTCTTTTGTTGGAAGAAATACTGTGAAGGATAAAATAAAATCCTTGAAATTTGGAAAGATTTGTATATAAAAGCTGAATTTACTACATACTATACACACACACACACACACACACACACACACACACACACACACATACCCCTTTTTGCTGTGTTACCCTCCTGAATCTAGGTGGTTAAAATTTGAAATTTCTCTACTAAATATTTACCCTAAAAATGTTTGTAATAGATGACTTCATTCCTATTTCAAACCATTAATCTTAATTCTCTTGCAGGCTGCATCAAAATAAGATGGCTGAAGTAGTGAAATGTTCATTAGGGATTGACATTATTCTCCCCTCCCTCCCACCTCCATGCCTAGAAAAGTACAGAGAGCTATCTAATAAATGAACATTGAATAAAACACTCTTTGGCAAGGGTTGGGGGAGGTGACCTAGAGTGGATGCAGATTTTCCTTGCGTACGTTTTGAAGATGGTGATAGCAGCTTTATTGGCTGGGCCAATCTTTATCAGAGTAAGCACTCTTAAGGCTCCACTGCCCTCCCCAAATCCCTCCAATTGAATTTGTAATGGTCCTGAAATCCCACTATTAGAAATTCATTCCTTCATTGTTACAAATTGTGATCGTTTAAAACAATGAATAACATCCTGATATAAGAATCATGGAATCTCAGAATTACAGGGACCTCAGAGGTAGTTTAATCTAGTGTGTGTGTGTGTGTGTGTGTGTGTGTGTGTGTGTGTGTGTGTGTGTGTGTGTATAAACAGTGATGCCACATGGAACATCCCTGACCAGAGGTGATTTGCCTTTGCTCAAAGACCTCTACTGTAGACAAAATCAATTCCCAATTAAACCAGCCCTTCCACTTTTGAACAGCTATATTTGTGGAATGATTTCCCTCACATTGATATTCCTCCTTCAACATCCACTTATAGCTTTTAGTTCTACTCTCTTAGGACAAACAGAAAAAAAATTCATTTGTCTTTCACCTAAGGACTTTCATATACTTAGAGGAAGCCTTGCTGTACACACACAGACACAGAGAGATAGACAGACAGACACACACACAAAATTAGCTAGCATTTCTATAATATTTTAAGTTTTGCAAAATGCTTTGCAGATATAATCTAATTTTCCCCTCAGCATAACTCTGGGAGGTAAGTGCTATTATTATTTCCATTTTACAGACTAAGAAACTTAGGCAGACAGAAGTTAAGTGACTTGCTTAAGGACATTTAGCTAGTGTCTGAGGCTGGATTTTAACTCAGATCTTCCTGATTCTAGTTCTAGAACTCTATTCACCTCCTGCAGATAAAAATTCTCCAAGGTCATCAATTGCTCTTGGAAGCACTTGGTCTCCAATCTTTTTCACCCTGGTTACTTTCCTTTGAATTAAATTTTAAATGAACTTTCTCTATTTTGGTTCTTAGAAATGAGCACAATGCTCCATTTAGAGCAGACTGTAGAGTAATCATCACTTACCTTGTTCTGGAAATTTTTCCTCTATTAATGCACCCTAAAATCACATGTGGGGTTGCTGTGATACATGAATTTTCAACCTAATAAAAAAATCCCCAAATAGTTTTCTTTATTTATTGAATTTTTAATTTATGGAATAAAATAAGCATATCCATAACATAGTATAATAAAAAAGTTGCACATGTAACTGCAAATATATTCTTTACAATTTGTTATTCCTTTTAAACATAATAAAGCTATTATGTAAATTTCTGGGTTTCTTTTAAATTTTTTCTTCCTTCCTCCCACCTTAGAGATGGCTACCATTACACACAAGTACATACACACACATATATATGTATTATATGTATCGTAATACATACATATATATGTATATATTCTTATTAATTTTATGAAGCTCTTCACATCTTTGAGATATGAGACCTTTATCTGAAAAACTGTCTATAATTTTTTTCTCCCAATTTTCTGCTTTTCTTCTGATCTTGCCTATATTTGTTTTATTTGTACAAGCTTTTTTTTAATTTAATGTGATTAAAATTATCCATTTTATGTTTCGCTCAGTTCTCTATCTCTTCTTTATTCATACATTGTTCACCTATCCATAAGTCTGCTAAGTAATATGTTCCATGTTCTTCAAATTTTCTTTCTATCTCTCTAAGTCATGTATCCATTTTGACCTTATATTGGTAAATGGTATAAGAAATTGATCTATGCCCATTTTCTGCCATACTGATTTCCAGTTTTCCCAACAATTTTTTTTACCAAATAATGAATTCTTATCCCTAAAACTTAGGTCTTTACACTTGTCAAATACAAGGTTACTGTACACATTTGATGTTATAAATTGCATGTCTACTCTGTTCCATTGATCTGTCTTTCGGTTTCTTAGCCAATACCAGATAGCTTTGATAAGTATTACCTTATAATATAGTTTAAAATCTGGTACTGCTAAACCTCCTTCCTTTAATTTTGTATTAATTTCTTTGAAATTCTTAACTTTTTGTGCTTCTAAGTGAATTTTGTTATTTTTTTTCTAATTCAGTAAAATAATCTTTTTGGTAATTTAATTGGGATGGCATTGAGTATATAAATTAGCTTAGGTAAAATCATTTTTATAATATTGTCCCTGTCTATCCATGAACAATTAATATTCCTCCAATTATTTAAATCTTTTTTATTTGTATAAAAATATTTTTTCATCATTTTGTTTACAGAGTTGCTGGGATTGTTTTGGCAGGTCTACTCCTAGGTATTCTATACTGTCTAGAGTTATTTTAAATGGGATATCTCTTACTATCTCTTCTTAAAGGGTTTTGTTTCTGATATACTGATGATTTATGTGGATTTTCTGTATATCTTGCTACTTTGCTAAAATTTTAATTGTTTCAACTAACTTTTTAATTGAGTCTTTGGGGTTTTCCAAGTATGTCATCACATCATCTGCAAAAAGAGATACATCATATCCTAGTCTGATTCCATCTATTTCTTTTTCTTTTGTTATTGCTATTGCTAGGATTTCCAATACAATGTTAAATATTATTGGTGACATTGAGCAACTTTGTTTCACAACTGATCTTACTGGGAAGGCTTCTAGCTTATCCTCATTACAAATAATGCTTTTTGATGGTTTTAGATAAATGCTTTTTATCAATTTAAAGAGAAATCTATTTATACAATACTTTCAAGTATTCTTAATAGAAAAGAGTGTTTTACTTTGTCAACAGCTTTTTTTGTTATCTATTAATATGCTCATGATTTATTTTTATTATTGATATAATCAGTTATATTAATAATTTTCTTTATGTTAAAGCAGCACTGCATTTCTGGTATAAATAACACTTGGTCATAATATATAATCTTTGCAACTTATTGAAATCTTTTAGCTAGCATTTTACTTAGGATATTTGCACCCATATTCACTAATGAAATTGTTCTATAATTTTCTTTCTCTGTTTTTACTCTTCTTAGTTTAGGTATCAATATCATATTTGTTTCATAAAAGTAGTTTGGTAGGATCCTTTCTTATTCTATTATTCCAAATAATTTATTTAATATTGCAATTAGTTGACCTTTAAATGCTTGATAGAATTCACTTGTACATCCATCTGGTCCTGATCTAGGTAACTTATATTTTTGTAAGTATTCTTCCATTTCAGTTAAATTGTGAAATTTATTGACATGTAATTGGCAAAATAAATATTTATAATTGCTTTAATTTCATCTTCATTAGTGATATATTCAACCTTATTATTTTTGATATTAGTAATTTGGTCTCTCTCTTTTTAAAATCAAATTAAACAATGGTTTATCTATTTTTTCATGAAATTAACTTCTAGTCTTATTTATTAATTCAATGGTTTTTTACACTTAATATTATTAATTTCATCTTTAATTTTTAGGATTTCAAATTAAGTGTTTATTTGGAGATTTTTAGGTTTTTTTTCCAGTTTTTAAAATTGCATACCCAATCTTTTTCACATGAACTGTTTAGGTGCATCTTTTTGATTTTGTTTTGTGTAGCTGAATTTCTCAACTCCAATATATTTCCATATATCCTTATAAATTTCATTTTTCAAAAATATGAATCATTGTTCTAACCTGTCAGGTTCTCTTTAGGTCAAATAATCCTGAGGTCTGTAGATAAATTTCAGGGGGCTAAGAAATTTGAATAGTTAAACTTGAGCTAGTTTAATATTTAATTCTATTATTTAAAAATATTATTTTGAGAAGACATCCATCTGCTTCACCAGATTGTTAAAGGGGTCCAGGATCAAAAAACAATGTCCTCTATCAGACAACATGTTACCTACATGTTATCATCTTTGTGCCACTAACATATTTGAAAGCAAGCAATATTTGCCTTTATCCTTGGCAGCAATAAAAATAGTCATTAAATTGCATATGGGTAAGCACAAATCTCTGGAACATCTCCCCTTAAGTAGTCATTGACTACTATGATGACTAATCTTTGAAGGTCATTATATCAGTTACAAGTGCACTTAACTGATTTTATTTAGACCCCATCTCTCTATTTTGTCCTTAAAAATAAGAGATAGACTTTGTCAAAGGATTTGATGAAATCTATATATGCAATTCATATAGCTTTCCCTGATTGACTAATCTAGTAAACTTTTCAAAAAAAGTCAGCCATGTTAGTTTGATGTGACCTGTTGAGATCATTCTGCTTCTTAGCAATCATTAATTCTTTTATTTAGTGTCCACAAACTACTCCTTTAAAAATCTATTCTTAGATTTTTCCAAGAAATTATCATGTTTACTGGACTATAGATTAAAGACCTATTCTATCTCATTATCCTTTCTTGGAAATTTGACACTTGGATTCTCCACTCTATGACTTTCATTTCTATTCACAATAATTTTCAAGATCAGGAAAAGTGACAGTTCTTTTAGTAATCTTAGATGTAGTTCATCTGGGATTGGTGGCATAAACTCAGTAAGGGCCCTAGGTACTCCCTTATCAGCTATCTTCTTATAGTATCTTGGGTTTCATTCAGTGATAACTATTTTTTTCTTTAACCTTCTTAGTCAAAGATTAATTTTATTAGGATGGCATTGATATAAAATAAATTAAAGCTAAAAGAAACCAAATGCTATGAAAATGTAATGACCAACCTTGGCCCCAAGAAGAGAAGGGGAAATGATTGTCCTTTCCTTGTTTGTGTGTGTGTGTGTGTGTGTGTGTGTGTGTTGTATATGTGTATGTTTGTTTATGTGTGTATCCTTCTTTGCCTCTTCAGCTCTTAACACAGTAACTAGTACATGGCAAAACTTCATAAATACTTGTTGACTCATTTTAATTTTCCATTATTACCATCTCTTCTAATCTAGAACATTGATTCTATTCTTTTTTTCATCCTCATATCCCTCAACATAGCTAAAATTACAAGAATTCTCCCTTTTGTAGGGAGTGGAGAGAGGTTCTTACAACCGATGTCAACCTCAGTAGTTCTCCTAATATTATGTTTTTAGGAGTGATGCTCCTTTGTTTTCATGGGAGAAAATTGGATTTAGAGTTAGAAAACTGGGTTCAAATCCTAGCTTTTCCTCTATTTCTTCTCTTTGGGCCTCAGTTTTCTTATATATACACAATGAGGTTGAGCTATGTTATCTTTTATGTTTCATCCAGCTCTAAATCTATTTTCCCACAGAAGCATTACCAACTACTAATGTTTGAGAAATAAGAACTGGGAAGCTGATGGCTGATTAATCAATTATTGTCATACTAGATAAAGGTTCTGGAGGCTTAAGACTCCATTTTAAAACTTATTGTGTTCAACATTTTTATCATCTGTTAGATCTAGGCATAAATGGTGTTTTTATAAAATTTTGCAGATGCCTCAGTTGGAAGAAAGAGCTAATACACTTAATATTACAGCCAAGTTTCAAAAATAACTTGACAGAGTTAATATAATAAAACCAAAAGTTAATAAATAAAAATATAAATTATTCTGTTTAGACAAAAAAAAACCAGATATTCAACTTGACTAGAAGGCTGTTTAAGCAGGAGATAAACCTGTAGAGTTTCACATACTCAATGAGTTGACAATAAGCTATAATAGCCAAAAGGTTAATGTCAACATGTATGTATCAATTAAAAGATTGTGTCCAGATCCACATGGATTATAGTTCTACTGCACCTTCACCTGGCTTACCACCCACCAGGATGATTTCTTGGATGGCTGGGAGGAAGGAAAAACTAATATCACTGCTGGTGCCTTCTTTCCTTGCTTTCTCCCCTCTACCCACAGGACCCCTCCCCCTACCTCCACAGCTGCTTTCTTGATCATACAACTTGGAGAGAGGAGAGTCACCAATTCAATTCTTTCTGAAGTCCTCCCTTCCCTACTGCCTTCCCTGCTCCTATACTCTGATGCTATCATCTAGCCTAACTACCTTAAGGATCTTTGAGCTATATTATATTCTCTTCTACTATGTCACCATTCCTATTGTGGATGTCATTCACCTTCACAGAAAGACATACAAACAAGCAAACAAACAAACAAAAAGAACCAGAATGAGAATTAAGACAGTTATCACTATTGAATCCATTACAAGTAACTTTCTTTTCCTTATAATACACCTAAAAAAATGTTCTTACTTCCCTCACTAGTCTTAGCTCAATTGGAGCTTTAGAATTCTTTTTACTTTTTACGCATTTACATACATTTTTTACCAGACCTTGCTACAATTGTTAATTCATTTCCTTTTACTTAGTCTAGTTTCCATCCTCCCTATATTTATTTTTGAAATTTAATTTAGTCTGTGAGTTCCTCATACATTCATAGCTTTCTCTTCAGATAAATCTTATTTTTATTCATCGTTAGAATTGATTATAGATTGATTTGTATTTTCAGGAGGTTTTTTTGAGCTATGATCCTATTTTTCCTCTAAACCCACTAAAAGCTACATTCACAAAAACTAAAATGCACATGAGACCATTCTGTTTTCCTCTCCTCTCTCATTAAATAGGAGTTATTTTCTTACAAGGTTTCTATCATCTTTACCACAGTAACAAATTCCTTTTTGTTGGTGAAAATCAGATCCAGAATAAAATGTCCCTGTTGGTTCTTTTATTTTTTGAAAGTTGAAATTATCACTTAAATACCTCAATAAGTTAATAAATTATTTTCTTTGAAAGAGAGAGAGACATCCAGGTGTCAGATGTCTTGAAGTCCCCTATCATTATTTACCCCTCCAGTTCCTGAAACTCTTCACCTAATTATGCATTCTTAATATACAGTACTACCAGTGATGTGCTGGAACCAAGTTGAATTGGTTCTTAAAGGAGTTGATTGTTAAATTTTAACTATGAGCATTTAAACCTCAGTAATAAACAAATGCTACATATCAGGCCTAGATTTATTATTCTGTTGCTATTCTAGACTTAAGAAAATGATTGAGAAAATAATTCAGATTAAACTTAAAAGTTTATTTTCCTCCAGAGAGCTGGTGGTTAAACATTTACCAGAACTCCTCTGAATGTTATCTATCTCACCCCCTTTTACTTGGCATGTATCTTTTGAAAACAATGTATCAATCCTGAGCTCTGATCCAGGCATGAGTTTTATCCTACTTAGTCTCAAGGTCAAATTCCCTACCTTGCATTAGAACCTCTATTTACTTTTGTCTGTTATTTTAATTGGGCTTTTGCATGTAGTCACTTAAAGCCATGGGTTTTGCTACCAACTCTTTAGTTAAGTTTTAAGTCCTGTGAATTTTGGGGAGTCTCAGCTGCTATTTTGTATCTTTGATGCTATTTTCTCTGGTAGTTACCTTTAGAGATGTGCAGTCAGTTTTCTCCCTCCCCCACCATCTCTCTCTCTCTCTCTCTCTCTCTCTCTCTCTCTCTCTCTCTCTCTCTCTCTCTCTCTCTTCCTCTCCATCCATCCCTCCCTCCCTCCCTGTCTCTCTCTTTTAAAGCTTTTTTGATTAGCTTTCCATGACACCTGGCAAATACATTCTTACAACATATCAATGCTATCTTGTGAAGAGCTATTTAAAATGATAGCTGTCTTCATGTACATGAAAGATTTCACATCGAAGAGGGATTGAACATAGTCCTGGAGAAGAGACTGGATGAATGTATAAAAGTTATCAATAGATAGATTTCAGCTTGATATAAGAATGAACTTTTTTTAAGATCAGAGCTATCTAAAAATGAATGATTTAATTTGGAAGATAACAAATTCCCATAACTATCTTTTAGGTAATATTGGATGAGTGGAATTGTGTGCTATGGTAGAGAGGATTTCTTTTAAGGGATTGTTGGGCTAAATTACCTTTGAGAAACATTCCAATTTTGAGTTTTTGTGATTTTACAAAACATGACACAGGACAAATAAGTTTAGCTACTTTAAGAGATGTATTTTGTTTTGGTGGGGCATGGAGGGAGGAAGAGTAGAGATCCTGAACATAAAAATGTATGAGGGAAGACAGGGCTAAGAAGGGGTATCACGGATCATTAATTAGGGCAAACAAAGCAAAGGGCTCTTGGGGAATCAGGACATAAATTGCTGATAAACTTTGTTTCATTCATTTATTCCCTAGGACCTATGTGCTATTGTTTGAATAGGCATTTGAATCTTACATTGTAATGTACCTTTTTTTTTTTTTAAGGCAATTGGGGTTAAGTGACTTGCCAAGGGTCACACAGCTAGTAAGTGTCAAGTATTTGAACTCAGGTCCTCCTGACTTCAGGGTCAGCACTCTATTCACTGTGCCACCTAGCTGGCCTCTTTTTAAATTTTTTCTCAAAAAATTATTTATTTATTTATTTTTTGGTAATATAACTTTTAGGGAAAGAGAAGGGAATAGACATTTATTAGGCATCTACTATATGCTGGGAACTATGCTGAGTGTTTTTACAAATATCTAACTTGATTATCATATAAACCCTATTAAGTATGTGCTGTTATGATCCCTGTTTTACAGCTGAGGAAACCAAGGAAGATAGAAGTTAAGTTACTTGTCCAGGGTCACAGAGCTAGTGAGTGTGTTTGAGATTGGATTTGAACTCAGGTCTTCCTGATTTGAGATCCAGAACTTTATCCACTGAGCCACCCTAGTTACCTAACTTTTCAGCCTGCTTGTGGCAGGTATCCCTCAACAGATTGCAAGATTCATGAAAGTAGACAAAGTGACATTTACTTTGTTCCCCAGGTGGTACTTAAATTGTGGCCAACATATTGTAGGCTCTACATAGAGATCTGTGGCTTTGCTTTGCTTTTACAGTTCTGCACAAGACCTACCCTCATTGCTAAAAATGGAATACTGCCAGTATTTTTTTCCCTAGCAGTGCTCATATCTTTAACTCAGCATCAAACCATTTTATATGTGTGCCATAGTCTACCCGGTTTGAGCACTCTATTTCTGTGCTTTCCTTTTTTTTTTCCCTAACTTCAATAGTTTGTCCTTTCCCCCTTCCAGATTATTTAAGTAATAGAATAGTTGGTCTATAAACAGAACTATTAAAAGTAAAACATATTGGACAACAGGGAGTTATTTCTTCCCTTATTCACCCTACTTCTTGTTCTGCTGTCTGTTGTCACCCCTCTGTGTGAAACAGGAACAAAAGTCAAAGTCCTTAATAAAAGAAACATGTTTTTGAAATCAGTGTCTTAATACTACTGGTCCAATAAATTCTGGGGAGACGTAAATATCTTGTCCTCAGGGAATTCTAGCAGGCACAAGCTCTGGGGGCTGAGGTTCCTCACAAAGTCTGGATTCAAAAGGTCAAGATGCTAAATGTTTTGGAAGTCTATTATTAGACTGATCCCTACACAAAATGAAGGTTAAGAAGTCTTTCTATGGCCTCCCCAATCTCCCATTTCTGTACTTTTTTCTTTATATTTTGTCATTCATTCTACAATGCTTTGGAGAAACTGCCCCTTCCACATTCTTTCCTATTCTGGTACATCATAGTGTAAAGACTTTGGCATTAAGATATTACAATAACTAATTACTTCTTCCAGCAGAAATCTGATTTTTTGCATATTTTATTAAGATATTTTGATTTATTAACAATCACTTCTATATGCTTTTGAGTTTAAAATTTATCTCCCCCTTCCTCCCCACTTCCCTCCCCAAAATGGTGCACAATCTGATATAGGCTATACATTTACATTCCTATTAAACATATTTTCACATTAGTGAAGTTGTAAATAAAAATTAAACCAATAGTAGGAACCATCAGAAACAGGAAACAAAACTCAACAGAAGAGAAAAAAAGATAGCGATTCAACTTTCACAGTTATGATTACTATCTGTGTCTTTTTCTCCACCCTTTTCCCCCCTGTTTATGCTTTTCTTTCTCCTCTCTCCCTTCCCCCCCACCAGTACTTTGCTTTTGATCACCACTTCCTTTAGTCTCTCCTCCCTTCTATTTTCCCCTCCCCCCTTCCACTTCGCCCCCACTCTTCTTCCCTCCCTTCCATCCCCCCTCCCTTTTATTTCCGTTTTTCCCTCCTACTGCCCACAGGGCAAGTTAGATTTCCATACCTAACTGATTATGTTATTCCCTTCTTGAGCCAAATCTGATGAGAGCAAGGTTCAAACAATGCTCACCCCCTCCCTTCTTTCCCTCTGCTGTAATAGGATTTTCTGTCTTTTCCTGTAATGTAATTTACCCTTGTCTGCCTCCTCCTTTCTCAGTACATTTTCTAAGATCAGACTAATCCACTTACTTGGATTCATTTAACCCACTTGATTAGATTTTTTTTTTATCATTACATCAAAGTCAACTAATATCCACCCCTTTATGTATACTCCTTTAACATGGTGTAATAACAATACAGTTCTCAAGAGTTGCAAGTGTCATCTTCCCTTGTAGGGATGTAAACAGTCCACCCTTATTAACAACATTTTGTATTTTTCTGTCCCATTTACCTTTTTATGTCTTTCTTGAATCTTGGACTTGAAAATCAAATTTTTTGTTGAGCTCTGGTCTTTTTATGAGGAAGGTTTGGAAGTCCCCTATTTCATTGAATATCCATCTCCTCCCTTGAAAAATCATGCTCATTTTTGCAGGGTAGTTGATCCTTGGCTGCAATCCAAGCTCCTTTGCCTTATGGAATATCATGTTCCATGCCCTGCGGTCTTTTAATGTAGAAGCTGCAAGGTCCTGTGTAATCCTGACTGTGGTTCCATGATATTTAAATTGTTTCTTTCTGGCTGCTTGCAGCACCTTCTCTTTCATCTGGTAATTTTGGAATTTTGCTATTATATTCCTTGGCGTTGTCAATTTGGGAACTCTTTCAGGTGGTGATCGGTGGATTCTTTCTATGGTTATTTTCCCTTCTGGTTCTAGGACTTTGTGATTTCCTGAAAGATACTGTCCAGGCTCTTTTTTTCATCATGGTTTTCAGGTAGTCCAATAATTTTTAAATTGTCTCTCCTGGATCTATTTTCCTGATCGGTTGTTTTACTGGTGAGGTATTTTAAGTTTTCATCCATTTTTTTCATTTTTTATTTCTGTTTGACTGATTCTTGCTTTCCCATAGAGTCATTAGTTTCCATTTGTCCAGTTCTAGTTTTTAACACATTGTTTTCTTCTGTTAGTTTTTGTACCTCCTTCAATTGGCCAGTTGTATTTTTAAGGGATTTATTTTCTTCAGTGTACTTTTTTTTCCAGTTTGCCAATTGTGGTTTTTAGGAACTTGTTTTCTTCAGTGTACTTTTTTTCCAATTGGCCAATTGTGTTTTTTAAGGACTCTTCTACCTCTCTCATTAGACTTTTAAAATTCTTCTTGAGCTCTTCTAAGAAGGTTTTTTGGGCTTCAGACCAGTTCATATTCCCTTTTGATGTTGCAGATGTGGGTTTGTTGACAATGTTGTCCTCTTTAGAATTTCTGTCTTGATCGCCACTCTTCTCATAATATGAATCTATGGTATGTTTCTTTTTACCCATGGTTTCTTTATTCCCTGGCCTTTAAAGAGATCAAGCTCTCCTGCTAGGGAACAGAGGGCACTGACCCAAGGTCTTCGTCACTGGCTTTGTGTGCTGGGGCCTCTTATTTTGGGAATTGGAGGCTGTAGGGTTTTGGCAGCTTACCTCATGTTGGGCTGGAATAAGCAAGGCTGGAACTTTCAGGGAATTCTAGGTTGTCTGCTTTTCCTTTCCTTTAGCTTTCTTCAGCTCCTTTTAGATGGGTGCTGCAGGGTGTTTATCTGCCTGGGGCCCTTTGCAATGCTGCCTCCCTCTTTTCTGCTAATGCACTGGGAGATTCCTTTGTGGTAGAGTGCTGATGCACCTGGAATTTTTCTGAGCTGGTTTCCACCAGTGCCCCTGCCCTTGAAAGAATCCACCAATCCCCTCCTGAAAAAGATCCCAAAATGAAAACTCCAAGCCAAATTCCTGAATTATCAGGTCAAGAAGAAAGAAACAATTCAAAAATCAAGGAGCCTCAGTCAGGATTACACAGAACTTAGTAGCTTCTACATTAAAGGATCAGAGGGCTTGGAATATGATATTCTAGAAGGCAAAGGAACTTGGATTACAACCAAAAATCAACTGCTCAGCAAATTGAGCACAATCTTTCAGGGGAAAGGCTGGATATTCAATGAAATAGGGGACTTTCAATCATTCCTGATGAAAAGACCAGAGCTGAACAGATAATTCAGTCTTCAAATGTGAGACTCAAGAGATGCATAAAAGGTAAACAGGAAGGAAAAAGATATTCAATAAAGTTAAATTGTTTACCTTCCTACATGGGAAGATGATACTTATAGCTTTATTGTTGTCATTTTTATATATGTGTAGTCATGCAAAACATTTCCATAATAGTCATGTTGTGAAAGGAAACATAGACCCCCCCAAAAAAAAAACCTCAAGAAAAATAAAGTAAAAAAATATGCTTTAGTTTGTATTCAGACAACATCAGTTATTTCTCTGTGTATGGATAGCATTTTTCATCATAACTTCTTCAGAGTTGTCTTGGATCATTGTATTGCTGATAATAGCTAAGTCATTCACAGATGATTATCTTACGATGTAGATACTTGTAACTCTCCAGAACTGTATTTCTATTATGGCAGTTAGAAGAGGTATACACAGAAGAGTGGGTATCTTTGATATGATAATATAAAAAAAATTAAGGCATGAGGAAATGGACTGGAAGCAGAGGAAATGGGGAGACAGAATAGGGTAAATTACATTGCATGAAGAGGCACAAAAGATTTATTACAGTGGAGGGAAAGGAGGAAGAGGGCTATGAATATTTTGGACCTTACTCTCATCAGATTTAGCTCAAAGAAAGAAGATACATATTCATGTTTAAAAATTTATCTTGCCCTAAAATGAAGTAGGAGGGCAAAGGGAAAACCAAAGGGAGGGGGTGAATAGAAGGGAGGGAAGAAGGGAAGGCAGAAGTAGGAGAGGAAAAGGGAAAGAAAATGGAGGTGGCTGATGAAGGGAGGATAGTGGTGGTCAGATGAAAAACACTGGTTAGAAGGGACAGGGCAAAAGGAGAGAGAGAACTATAAGCAGAGGGAAAAAAAGGATGGAGGGAAATATATAGTAATCATAACTGTGAATATGAATGGGAAGAACTCTTCTATAAAATGGAAGCAAATAATGGGGTGGATAATATATGGTTTATAAGAAACACATCTGAAGCAGAGAGATACACACAGAGTAAAGGTAAAAGCCTGGAGAAGAATGTATTATGCTTCAGATGAAATAAAAAAAAAGCAGGGTTAGCAATTCTGATTTCAGACAAAGCAAAATAAAATACATCTAATTAAAACACATAAGGAAGGAAATTACATCTCACTAAAAAGTACCATAGACAAGTAAGTAATATCAATACTAAACATGTATTTACCAAAGTGGTATAACATTTAAATTCTCAGATGAGAATTAGAAATAGGGAAAGAAATAGGAAGAAATAGATAGCAAAACTATATTAGTAGGTACCTCAACTTCACCCTCTTAGAACTAGTATACATAACTAAAAAATAAACAAGAAAGAAGTTAAGAAGGTGAATAGAATTTTAGAAAAGTTAGATATGGTAGACTTCTGGAGAAAATTGAATGGGTATAGAAAGGAATATACTTTCCTCTCAGTGGTATATGGCACTTACCCAAAAATTGACCAAGTATTAGGTAATAAAACCTCACAATAAAATGCAGAAAGGCAGAAATATTAAATGAATCTTTTCCAGATAATGATGCTATAAAAATTACATGTAATAAAGGGTCATGGAAATAGATATTAAAAATTAATTGGAAACTAAACAATCTGATCCTAAAGAATGAGTGGGTTAAAAAACAAATCATAGAAACAATTAATAATTTCAACAAAGAGAATGACAATAATGAGATAAACCAAATTTTATGAGATACAGCCAAAGCAGTACTTGGGGAAAATTTTATATCTCTAAATGCTTATATGAATAAAATGAAGGGGAAAAAAAGATCAGTGAATTGGGCACACAACTAAAAAAGCTAGAAAAAGAACAAATAAAAAATCTCCCATTAATGGGTAGCTAGGTGGCACAGAGGATAGAGAACACCATCCCTGAAGTCAGGAGGACCTGAGTTCAAATTTGGCCTCAGACACATAACACTTGCTAGCTGTGTGAATCTGGGTAAGTCACTTAACTCCAATTGCCTCACAAATATATATATATATATATATATATATATATATATATATATATATATATATATATATATATATATATATATATATATATATATATATATATATATATATATATATATATATATATATATATTATATATGCATATATATATACATATATATATACATACATACATACACACACACATATATATGCATATATATATATATATCTCCCCAATTAAATACCAAATTAAAAATTCTGAAAATCAAAGGAGAGATTAATAAAATTGAAAGCAAGAAAACCATTGAATTAATAAATAAAACTAAGAGCTGGTTTTATGAAAAAAAATAGATAAACATTTGGTTTATTTGATTTAAAAAAAAGAAAGATGAAAATCAAATTGCCAGTATCAAAAAATGAAAAAGGTAAATTTACTGCTAGTGAAGAAGAATTAAAGCAATAATTAGGAGCTATTTTGCCCAACTATGACAATAAATCTGGCAATCTAAGTGAAATGAATGAATATTTACAATTAATGAATCTGAGAGATACTTAAAAATTCCACAAATTTCTCATGTATGGCCCTAAATTTTCTGTAGGAGGCATCAATGCATTTACATCAAAGTTGTCAAACTTAAAAGGGAAAAGAACATCATGGGAAGCTTACTTTGTCTATCAGTTTTTCTGAGAGTAAAACTCAATGCAACAGTTCCTTGATATTTTCTCTAAAACCTTCTGCATAGAAAATTTTCCCAGTTATTATTTTGTATAATTTTATTTAAAAAAATGATTCTGTGACTAAGTAGAAGACTGATTCAAGTGTCCTCTTTGAAGAAATAAATAAAGATGTTTTGTGGTGGGGTTTTTTTTTGAGTGTATTTCTAAGGCCAGCAAGAAACATAATTTCAGTGGGGTTCAATTATTTTCTTTTGAAGTATTGTTGATCCATACAAAGACAAGGACTATTTTGAAGATAATCTGAACCAATAGCTGTTGGAGAAGATGAAGCAGTAGGGACATTCTCTGGCAGTCAAAGTAAGATCCTCCACCAGCATCAATATGTTCAATGGGAAGGCGACCATAAGAAAAAATGGTCCCAAATGTGTGATATGAGGTACCAGATTTTTTAAAAAACCAAAGAAATAAATACTCATCTTATGTAATTGTTGGATGAGTCAAGGGTCTATAGCCACTGAGAAGCATTATGCCTGTGTATCATGCGTACTTTCTTCAATAAGAGAGAAATGAAATTCTGTATACTGAAATCACCAAAATAGTTTAGTCACTCAAAAATGAAACTGATTCTATTTTAACACGACTGATGCGTGTGCTGATACAGGAGATAGTTCACAGTCATTTCTGTATACTTTGACTTACCAACTAGTTACAGCAGGTAAAATCAGCAACAAACTTTCAGAAAGGAAAGAGACTATACAATTAGAGCAGCTGGACTTTTAACCCCACCCCCCAAAAAAATTATTAATGGTAAAATTGAGAAATGGATAAAATTGTTAACTTTGATTATTACTATTTCCTACAGAGATTAAAATGATACAAAATAACACAGAGAATAAACAAGTTCAGAAACTGCTTTTGCCAACAAACTTGATCTTATTGCTAATCCTCTGAGGATAATGTTTGATTTAGACTGTAAATTCATCTGTAAAATGTGACAAGAGGATAATGGAGGACTATAAGCAGTATCACTTGATAAAACAATGAAATGATATAGAGGCAAAATAATAGTTTAGAAAGTTTGATGTGTGACTCAACTAAGCCAGAGCATCCTCAGAGTATTCATATACGAAAGTGGAAGGAGGCCCTCAAATAGGTGAAAATATTGAACAGATCTGCTAGTATTTTAATTATGATTTTTTTTATCATCAATAAGAGGAGAAGCAGAACATATAGATTGTGAGACCTCAGTCCTCAAAATGGAAATGTTACTAGAGAAGATAAAGATGGGATAAATTATTGGGCTACAATAAAAATACATAAAAGACACCTGTGGTGAAACTGACCTAATTTTGAAAGATCTGAGTTATCAATTTTCATGATATCTCCTAGAGGACATTGTACTAACGACAACATCATACTAGGTAGCCTCTGTAGGCCCTCAGATGCTAACTCAGATCTTATAAGATAGGCAAGACAGAAATTATTGCCATTCTGCTTTTGTGGATTCTAGTGTCATAATATTATCAAAGCGCTAGTTAGTAAAAGAATTGAGATTACAGTTTAATTGGCTACCAAGATTTATACACACCCAGCAAATTAAAGGGGATAAGCAAATACTATTCTGAAAAATCATTTAAACATTGAATTGTAGGGTGTCCTGAACATTTTATACTTTCAAGGTTAGAATCAGAGAAGCAATGACCAATAAGCTCAGGAAATGTTAGTGATCCAGTTTAGAAATTTTCCTGGTTTAAAAAATATATTTTTATAAAAATAATAGCCTATTTTGAAAAGGCAATTTATCATGAGATTTTTTGCTCCCAAATAACTCTAATTGCAGGAAGACTATTTTTCAAAACCACTCAGCTTCAAACATGCTGATTTAGAATCTGGTTATGCTATTTTACCTTGATCAAATCACTTAAACTTCCTGAGATTGTTTCCTTTTCTATAAATGAGGACATTGGATTAGATAATCTCTAAGAGTCTCGCAATTATAAATCCTATAATTCTATGATGCTATCCCATCTCTTCTTATTTAACATGGCCCCTTTTCATTTCTTCTTCCTTCTCTTCTTCTTCCTCTTTCTTCTTCCACCAATCCCCTGGCTGTCTTTAATATTCATCTAATTCACCTTAGAGAGCTCAAATATCTAACCACAGTCAGCAAACAAACATTTATTGAGTTCCTACTATATGTCAGTCCTACTAAACACTGAAGATAAAAGAAAAGGAAAAAAGAGTCCTTTTTTTCTCAAGGAGATTGTAATCTATTGGATCACATAGTAAATATGCTGAAAATAGCTCTCAAATAGTGAAGTAAAACAGCAAAATGAATTGAAGAAAAAGAAAATCTGGATAATTCAAGTTAAAAATATGAGCATGTAATACTGTTTATTTAATGTAACATTGAAAATAATGATTTAGGGGTTTAGGAGTCTTAGGATTTTTTTTTGTTTTATTTTGATCTGACCAACATTTTGGAGTTAATTGCTTTGATTTGTCACTTGAATATTTTGATTTAGAACTTGCTGCAGAATTGTTCCACAAATACATCTTTCCTTGAATACTAAATAAAATTTTCCTGGAAAGAATAGGAAGGAATATGCAATTTCTTTTAGGCCTGGGGCATGAGTACAGGGTTGATTTTTACAGCTGTGGTTCCATCAATCATTCAATTTCAGCTTGGCTACAACATCAAAAATTCTGTTTCTGAGTGAGTCTACTCCCCTAATATTCCTAGTCAGCCTAGACCATGAAGACTTGCTACATCTCCAGCTGCACATGTGCTAATTCCCCAGCCCCCTGGATCAGAGCTATCTCAGAGAAGACATTCAGCAAATGCAATGATAACATCAGGTATGCTTTAACATTTACATTCCAAACTAAATTGAAAAATTAAATATGGTATGTGGTTTTGGGGGAAAAAAACCAACACACTGT
This sequence comes from Phascolarctos cinereus, assembly GCF_003287225.1. Classification (NCBI taxonomy): domain Eukaryota; kingdom Metazoa; phylum Chordata; class Mammalia; order Diprotodontia; family Phascolarctidae; genus Phascolarctos; species Phascolarctos cinereus. Next base: position 383,079,336 of record NW_027555847.1, on the reverse strand, counting down.
CTATGAGCATATTTAGATAATTTTTATTAGCTAATGAATTAGAATCCTGTGTAAGTCAGCATATTCCAAGGCACTGGTTTACATACTTAATTAAAACTCTATTAACTTCATTTGTTATGCAAAATAGTGGTTATGGGATTTAGGGATTAGAGACCCATTTTAAAGCAGCTAGAATCTGCTGATAGCATGGCTTACTCCTTAGAGTTGTATGTCATATACACAGAAATGATCAATCTGCCTTTGATAAAGTCTTGGAGTAGGAAGGGAGAAATACTATAGCTTTTTCAAATGGTGAAAATTTAAATTTTAGGCACTAAATACAGTTATTGAAAAGGACTCATGATTTCCTAGCCTAGTTGATTGTGAAATGACCAGGCTGCAGAATTGTCTAGATTCTGGAAGTCAGAAAGAACAGAAGCCTAGTTATCATCTAATGAGTCACTAGAATTATTATAGTCCAACTGGCTACTTGAGATATTAATCCTTTCTACAATACCCCTGACAAGTGGTCATCTAACCACTGCCTGAATACCTCCAGAGAAAGGAAAATGACAGATGGCCATGGTAGCCCATTCAGTTTTTGGACAGCTCCAATTATCAGGTTGTTAGGAAGTTTTTTGTCATCCTTTCCTTTCCCCCTTTTCTACCCCCCCATTCCCTTATACAGAATGGAAACATTCCTCTTTTTACTGTAGCTTCAATGTACTTCTCCTCTGTGTAAATGCAGATTAAGACTCATTCCTCTTCCATAGGATAGTTCTTCATATACTTAAAAAAAATCTAACATGTACATACTAAGTATTCTCTTTTCCATGCTAAATACCCCTGGTCTCTTTAACTGATCTTTCTATAGCATGCTTTCAAGTCCCTTCACTGTATGAATAGTCAGCCTCTTTACTAGAGTTCAGCAATTTGTACTGGGAAAGGGACCACATCTTACATAAACTGTACAGTGCTTACATGGGCAGTGGATACATCATGGCTTCTAATCAATTAATCATCAACCAAACTTTATTAAATACCTACTATATGCCAATCAAGACATTATATTAAAGGAAAAACCTTCCATTTCCATCTTTAAAAAGTAGATTTTTTATTAATATATTTTATTTTTACATTGTCTAGATTCCCCCTGTGTCCCCTTTTCTGTTCCCTTCCAGAGATCCGTCTCTTGTAATAAAAATTTAAATGAAAAAAAGAAAAAGAGGAAAATGTGAAGAAATCAGCAAACTTATCAATATAGCAAGTTTTTGCTTAATGTAAGTGGACTGTTCTGTAGTGCTCCCCAACTCCTTCCAGGAACAGAGGATGCCTGACTGGGGACCACACCAGGGATGCTTCTCCAGCTTTCCCCTCCTGTCTCCAGGAGTGAAATTTGTAATGAAAATGTATGTAAAGTGAGAATTGTCAGTACATTGGAAAAATGACGTATGAAATATGTCATATCCATTGAGACTCCCCCTCTCCTACCATCATTACCTCATAAAGGAAGGAAGAAGAAGTGTCTGCTCATATGTCTTCATTTTCACCAAGCTTGTATTAGGGAGCTAAGTGATATAATGGATAGAATGCCATACTTGAAGTCAAAAAGGCATGAGTTCAAATGCTATCCTAGTCACTGGCTAACTGCAAAACCCGGGCATTCCATTTAAGCTCTCTGAACCTCAATTTCATCATCTATAATATTACAAAATTGTTATGAGAACCAAGTGAAATAGTATATGTTTAAATGCTTTGCAAACTTTAAGGGACCATATACATTTCAGTTGTCATTAGGCAGCTAGATGATACAGTGGATAGTGCACTATACCTAGAGTCAAGAAGACCTGAGTTAATAATCCCTCTTTGGACACTTAATTGTGTGATGTGTATCTTTTTTCTTAGGCTCAGGCCACAGTCCCATCTTGTGGAAAGTGGGATCAGAGTGGAATCTTCCTCAAAGGGTTGTTGTGAAGAACAAATGAGATAACATATGGAAAGTGTTTGGTGAATCTTAAAGCACTATTGAAATGCTAGCTATTGTTATAATTCTTTTTCACTCCCTTTTAACAATCAGTTCCTTACTTTTACACAATCATTACCTTTTCAAAGTACTTTAATAAATATTCTTATTGAAACTCACAAAAAGCTAATAGGGTAGGTAGGGGAAATAATGATTCACACAATATAATGGACAAATTCAAGCCCAGAGGCCTCATGTGACTTGTAATAAGTGTCCTTTCTGGCTTTCTGCCATATGTCTGTTTTGGCCCACGTCAGAAATGCAACATGCTCCAATAGAGGAAGAAAAGAACAAGAGCTCTAAGTGAATATTAAGTAGCAAGTGTCTGAGGCTGGATTTGAATTCAGAAAGATAAGTCTTCCAGACCATGTGGCTACCCCACTTTTACCTGTATCCTAGTTTTAATATAAGATAATCTTTTGCTTTAGTCACTGGTAGAGATGCAGGCTTATCACATAATCATTCATTTAGAAGGTGTTTGCCATTAATTACTAGTAGAAAAAATTGGAGAAACTACCCCTCAAGCTTCTAAAAATTCCTCCCTAAATCTCAGGATATTTGCCAGAAGATATAGAATTAGAATGTGTCAGAACAAAAGTCTCCTAAACCATAGTCTGATATGTTTTTCTACTACAGAACAATTGTCTTCATCAAGCTAGGTGCTTTGATGACAACGCAAGGTACTCAGTCATATCATTGGAATTGACAATGTGGGGGTCTTTGAGGTTTTCCATTTTTTTCACTGAAGAGGTAGTTTTCCTGCATCCTGGTGGCCTGCTTTTATGTGAAACCATATTTTATAATGCTTTGTTTATTTGTTTGTTTCTATTCATTTAGCCTTCTGGCTCATCTTTATTATAAGCATCAGCTAGAAAGTGGTCTGGAAAAACTGCTATACAGTGATTCCTCATGAGTTCTTTTAATTACTTACAATATTAATGCTAATAACAAAGAAAACAGTTCAAGCTATGAAGGTGATATTCAGTTGAAATAAAATTCCCTGAAGATAATCTTAATCTAAACCTTGGACTGTCAGAAATGGTCAGCAAAAGCTCTTGGGCATAATGAAAACTATTTCCTGAACCTCACATTTAATTCATTCACTCATCCATTCATTCATTCAGCAAAATGTAAAAGAGGCAGTGTGGTGTGGGGAAAAGATAAGTGTCCTATGAGTAAGAAAGAGTTTGGCTTTAGTCCCAGGCTTCACTGACAAGTTCTGTGGCACTAAGCAAGTTATTTTCCTTTGTCTTTCAAATGATGGGTTAGGTTAGCTGATCTTTCAGCTGTGACATCCAGTGATTCTATGATTTATTGAGTACCCACCATATGGAGGGCAGCGTGTTAAGATTTCTGAGTAACATAAAGAGTTAAAAATAGGACACCCATATTTTGGAATATCATTAGAGATATAGGGCAGAGAGACTCATAAGCATAATACTCATAGAATCTAAGAACTGAAAGGAATCTTGGAAATTATGTAATACAACTATTTATCTTATTTGGTGGCTAGGTCCCACAGAGGTTAAGTAACCTGCCCATAGATACAGTGAATTAATGGCAGACCAAAGATCAGAACACAGGTCTTCTGACACCAAGTCTAATGCTTCCCCTACACCCCCCATTATTGTTGATGTTCAGTTGTTTCAGTCATGTCTGACTCTTTGCAATTACATTTGGGGTTTTCTTGGTAAAGATATGGGAGTGGCTTGCCATTTCCTTCTCCGGGTCATTTTACAGATAAGAAAAATGAGATAAACAGGGTTAAATTACTTGCCCAGTGTCACGTAGCTAGTAAGTGTCAGGTTGGATTCAAACCTAGGTCTTCCTGACTCTAGGACTACCATCCATTCTACTATACTGTAATATTGGATAAGTACTATGTAAGTAGTAAAGACAGTAAGTATACAATATTAATCTTGAGAAATAATGTGGTATAATGGAAAGGGAACTAGACTAGGAATTTTGAGTTCTTGATTCTAATCATGGGGAATTAATAAATTGAATTGAGAAGGGAAAAGAGGAGGGGATTTCAGGAACAAAACTATGAAGGTGGGAAACCACAAAGTGCTTTTGAGTGGTGATGGAACATAGATTAGTTTGGCTAGAATGGAAGATTTTTAAAGAAAATAGTATGGGAGAATAAAGCTAGATGGGTTGAGGAGAAGTCATGAATATTTCTGAATGGTAGACTAAGGATTTTGAACTTTATTCTGTAAACAAAGATATCAAAGATTTATTTGAACATGATCAAAGTTGAGGTTTGGGGAAAATTTATATGATAGAAGAATTATGCAGAAATGTACATACTGTGATTAGGAAAATGTATGATCAGAAGAAAAGATAAGTGATGTATTATCCTGAAAGCCAACTATGACCGTCAACACAACCTACGTGACACTGATATTCATGTAATATCAAGAGAAAATGTTGAGAATCTCCACCACTTTTAGGGGCCCTCCTGTCATTCACTTATGTGATTTTGATGAATAAGCCTTATGTATTTTGGGCAGGCCATTATGGTTTGTATTTGGCATTGTTTGGGGGAGTATCTAAATCAATGCAATCAAAAAACCATAAGATTGGCTGACCTCTGAGGTCCCTTCCTAGGGCACCTAGTGGGCACAGTGGATAGAGTGGCAGTCTTAGAATCAAGAAGACATCTTCCTGAGTTCAAATCTAGCCCCAGACACTTGATAGCCATGTGACCCTAAGCAAGTCACTTAACCTTGTTTGTGTCAGCTTCTCCATCTGTAAAATGAGCTGGATAAGGAAATGGCAAGCTATTCCAGCATTTTTATTAAGAAAACCCCAAATGAAATCATGAAGAGTTGGACATGGCTGAAAAACAACTAAACAAAAATGTTTAAACAAAAGTATATGTGATAGTAATACAAAGGATATGTATAGTATATGACCTAGCCACCCAGTTTCTTTTTGTCCTAATTTAGACATTAACTCAGCACCCCTGAGTTCCAACCAATCCCATCAACAAATATTGAAATGCCTATACTGTTTCAGTTCCTGTGCTAGGCCCTGTGGATATAAAGACATACAGAGGATAATCCCTCCCTTCAAGCAGCTTGTATTCTATAAAGGAGAAACAATATGTACCAGATAACTCAATCCAACCCCCCATATATATGTGTATACACACATATCCCAAATGTACATGCCTATATACACATGTGTACATATATGTGTGTGTGTGTGTGTTATGTCACCCCATTCAGGCTTGCTATTTCAGGCCCACCTTTTCCTTACTACTGAACACTATTAAAATTTACCAGATATTTTGTTGTTGTTTAGTTCATAGTTCATCTGGGATTCTGCTAAAATAACAACTGGCTAAGCTGAGGAGATAATTCCCCCTGACATTAACAAGTGAAAGTGAATTTAATGGTATCTTTCTCTTTCAGGAAGCATATTTGCATTTTAGGGAAGGTCTTCAATGCCTCAATGCAAAGGTCCTTTGGTACAGGAAACATTTTTCAAGGTTACATGGAGATTTTTCAATGCTTAATCTTATAATTGTGAATCATTTTGCTATTTATAATGTTTTCATGTATGCTGTCTCATTTGGTCCTCAAAGACTTCCCTTAGAGATGCACAGGACAGACATCATATTGACTATTTTACAGAGAAGACTTTGAAGATTGGAGAGGTTGGGTGATAAACCTTGCGTCATATAAGTACTAACCGTAAAAGTCAGGCCTATAAACCAACTCTTTGGAATCTATATCCAGTTTTTGACTAACATGAAAGGTAAGGACTTTGCCTGTGCACAAATGGAGTGCCCCTATCTTTGTTCAATCCCTGATCCCATGGGATCATTGTGCCTAAAGTCCATCATGTTGAAGGAGGCTGATATGCTAGTTTCAGAGAGGTCCTTATCTCACAAATGTGGCCTGCAAATTCACTCTAAATATCAAGAATGTGGATATTTAATTAGTAGTTCCTTTGTGAAAGGAGTCAAGTGTGTCTAACAAATTTTCCATTAGCTTGTTTTTAAAGCAAGCTGTTGCTCCATGTGACGAAGATGTATCTTGTTCATGTGAGTAGTCTTCCTAAGGCAAAATTCATATATTCCTAAGAATTGTTGCAACCTCAATACAAATGGAAAATTCATCCTCATATCTGAAGATTTAAATTTGATTAAAGAATTAATGGGTTTTATCTTGCCCAGTGCAAGTCATAGCCTGTTTAAGATACTGTAAGTCTAAATGTTGGTCTGTTAATTTCTGTGGTCAGAGCAACTGGTTGATGAGGTGATGGCCACAAGTGACTGGAATGGGTTCCAGGCAGAGTAGTGGAGTCACCATTCTTAAAACAGGTTCAAGAAAAGAATAGACAGACATCTGCCCCAGAAGGCTTCATCAGTCAACTAATCAACTTGCCTCTAAGCATTTACTGTACATACATTAAGCACACCATTAGACAATGTTTATCTAAAGGGAGAAATAAGGTTAAAGCAGAACATCTCTTGCTCTCAAGGAACTTACATCCTACTTGGGGAGATAAGACTCATGAATATGAAATGAGAAAAAGCAAGTCATTATATAATCAAATGCTAAGTGCTATGGATCTAATTATTGTGCGGCAAGCTGAATTAGATATTTTTAAAAGATTCTTTCCAACTCTGTTTCTATGGTACTATGATTCTAAGTTCAGAGATAAGGGAATTTAGAGGGTTGGAATTATTGAAGAAGTTTTCATGGATAAAGAGGGGCTAGATTTGGGAAGAGAGAAGAGGGAAATGGAGAGGAGAGGAAAAAAAGGAAAGCCAGGACAGGAGAGAAGGTGGTGAAGCATCACAGTGGAGAGTGCTAGGCTTAGAGTTAGGAAGACCAGAGTTCAAATCCTGTCTTAGACATTTACTATGTGACCCTGTGCAAATCATTCAGGTTCCCTGATTGTAAAATGGGAATAAGAACAGCATTTACCTCCCAAGATTGTGAGGATCAAATGATATAATACTTTAAAAATATTTAACATAGTGCTTGGCACATAATAGCTTATATATAAACACTAGCTATTATTATTGTTTTGTTGTCATTATCATTATCATTATAGTAGAGGACTCACAGAATGGGAGAGGAGAAGAGAGTGAAAGCAAGAGAGAGGATATCCCAAGCATGAGCAAAGACAAAGAGGTGGAGATGATAAGGGGGTATCTATGGTCAGTGAGAAGATAAAGTCACTTTTTGACTCAAAATCTTGAATGCCCCTCCATTTTATAGGAGTAGACATTAAGAACAGGAAATGCACTCAAAGACCTTCTAGTTCAACCCCCTCTTTTTACAGATGAGGAAACAGATTCAGGGAGGTTAAGTGAGTTTTCCAAAGTCATACAGTTACTAAATTTCAGAACTGGAATTGGAGCTCAGTTTCTCTAAGAATGTCAGTACATTTTCCATTGTACCATATTGTCTTAGCAAAGGAAGTATGTACTCCTGATTTTGTCATTCAAAGTTTTCAATGATATGGCTCCAACCTACCTTTCCAGTCTTATATCAAATGACTCTTTATTCCTGTACTCTGCAATACAGCCACTCTCCATTATCTGCTCCCTTCTATCTAATTTGTATATATCTCATGTATTCACAGTTGTTCACATTTTGTTTCTCCCTTCCTCCTTTAGATGTAAGCACCTTAAAGGCAGAGACTACTTTGTTTTTGATCAGTCTTTGTATCTCTAGCTCTTAGTATAATGCCTGCAACATAATAAGTAAATGCTTTAGCAATCAGTCCTCATGCATTTGCTCATCATACCATTCATTATATCTGAAATGGTCTCTCAACCCCCTTCTCCATTCTTCAAAGTGATTTCTTTCCTTAAAAGTCAAATCATATCATCTAAAAACATTCCCCAGTCACTTCTTCCCCAACTCCACCAAAAGAAAGCAATCTGCCCTACCCTAAATACTTAACAATTATCCTGGATCTCTTCTTTGAAACAATCTGACTTTCACCCTTATATCCAGAGTTGATGTTTTCACTCACTAAATTTCAAGATCCTTGAGATCAAGGAATGTGTTGCATCTATCTTTGCCTAACCTGAACCTCATAATTAATTACGCATGCTGAATTGAATTAGATCAACCAACTTGACATGAGGAGAGTGTATGGGAAATTAAAGTAGATAAATAGTGTAGGGCCAGGTTTTTTTTTTCCCCCTCCATGGTCTTGAGAAATTTAGCATGAAAAGATTCTTTTGAAATTGCCCTTGAGCTATAGCTAATCTCCCAGATCTGGTTGTACGTTTAATAGCACTGCTGAAATTCTAAGTGACTAGCTGCCACTGTCTCACTGTAGCTAGAAGCTCAGGGAAATACTATGGCTACTTTTGGACTTTCCAGTTTGAGTCAGATAATAGAAAGAATTGTCTGATTGTTAGACTTGTTAAAGAAAGAGACGAATTGCCTACAGAAGCTTGTGAATTCTTTTCTGGGTGTCATAAGGGAAGAGTCTCTACAGTGGCAACAATAATGGAAAGGAAAATAACTTTGAAAGATTTATCAACTTATGGTCATCTGATATGATTAATAACTTTCCGACATTGACAATGAAATGTGCTTTCCAAGTTTTAGTTGGGGGGAATGTGCTAGAGATGTAGACGGAGACATCTATTTTCAGAGAGACAATAGGTTAATTTGTTTTGCTTGACTATACTTTGTCATAAGGGAAGACTTTTCCTTTGACAAGGAAGGCTAGATTATAAAAAAAAAGAAAAATTATAATAGTAAATAAATAGTGAGTAGATGCTGATGATAAAAAAATAAAATTTCAATAAATAAACAATTAAAACAGAAAAAAGAAAAATTCAGGAAACAGAAGTAGGGCAGGTTTGTTACTATTTTTTAAATGTAATATATTTAAAATGTATGTAATTGAAGTTCACTTTTCATATACAATTCTCTTTTTCTGTTCTTTGTATGTTTTAATATTAATTTGTCAATATTCTTTTTAAATCATTAGAGGGAGAGAGAGCAAAACAAAAAGAAGAGAAGATGGGAAGTGAGAGGCAAGGTCTTCTCAGACTGTGATAGTTTGCAGTATTTCATTGCATAATTGTCATCACCACATAATCGTTGAACCCTGTTGTTTTTCAGTTCAAAAGTTGGTTTATAACCTTTTATCGAGTAATTGCAGATTAAAAGGTAAACAGAGTATCAATGTATTCATCAGTGGTGGATATTCATTTATCTCTCATGCATTTCAAGCTTCAAGGCTAGAATTCTCAGAGCACAAACATTGTCAGTATTCAACTTTAACGTACATTCACTAGTATTCTGTGCATCCTAATTTTGCACCAAAGACAGTTTAGTAAAAAATGATTTTAAGTAATACCAGCACAATTAAAAAAGAAAAATTTCACACAATGTTCATACCCTATTTTTTTTTTGCAAAATAATTTGGCATAAAATCTACAATGATTATGCAGTGAAATATGGTATTTGTACTTTTGCTTCATCTGGTTGTTGTTCAGTCATTTCATGCCCCATTCTTCATGACCCCATTTGGGGTTTTCTTGAGATACTGGAATGATTTGCCCTTTCCTTCTCCAATTTATTTTATAAATGAGGAAACTAAGGCAAACAAGGTTAAGTGATTTGTTCAGGGTAACACAGCTAGTAAGTGTCAAAGGCCAGATTTGAACTCAGGAAAATAAGTCTTGACTTCCAGCCTAGCATTCTATTCACTGTACCACCTAGCCACCTACTTCCTCTGGTAGCCTCTCTTATTATCCTTATTGGGAGTAATTTCCTTCTTGAAATCTCTTTTGAGATGATAAATAAATATTTCTTGCTTTCTTCTAATACTAGAACAACACTTTGTTTTTATAAAACATTTTATACTTTTTTTCAGTCTTTTTTTAAATTAATTCTGATTTATCAACAATCACTTCCATATGCTTTTGAGTTAAAAATTTTTCTCACTTTTCCTCCCCCCCCCCAAGACGGCGCACAATCTTCTATAGGCTTTACATTTACATACCCATGAAACATATTTTCACATTAGTGAAGTTGTCAGTAAAAATTAAAACCAATAGGAGGAACCATCAGAAAGATGAAACAAAACTCAACAGAAGGTAAAAATAAGCGATAGCGATTTGACTTCCATAGTTCTTTCTTTGGATCTGGACAGCATTTTTCATCCTGAGGCCTCTGGAGATGTCTTAGATCCTTATCATGCTGAGAAGGGTTCAGTTTAACAATCTTAGTCATTGCATAATGTGGCTGTTATTGTGTACAAAGTCCTCTTGCTTCTCTCACTTCACTCAGCATCAGATCATATAAGTCTTTCCAGGTTTTTCTGAAGTTAGCCTGTTCATCATTTCTTCTAGCACTATAGTATTCCATGACATTCATGTACCACAACTTGCTCAGCCATTCCCCAATTGATGGGCATCCTCTCAATTTCTAACTCTTTGCTACCACAAAAAGAGCTGCTATGAATATTTTTGTACATGTGGGTCCTTTTCCCATTTGTTTGATCTCTTTGGGATATAGCCCTAGAAGTGCTATTGCTGGATCAAAGGGTATGCACATTTTTGTAGCTCTTTGGGCATAGTTCCAAATTGTTCTCCAAAATGGTTGGATCATTTCACAACTCCACCAACAATGTATTAGTGTTCCAATTTTCCCACATCTCCAACATTTATCATTTTCCTGTTTTATCATGTTGGACAATCTGATAGGTGTGATGTGGTACCTCAGAGTTGTTTTGATTTGCATTTCTCTAATCAATAATGATTTAGAGCATTTTTTCATATGACTATAGATGGCTTTAATTTCTTCATCTGAGAACTGTCTGTTCATATCCTTTGACCATTTATCAATTGGGAATGGCTTGTTTTCTTATAAATTTGTCTTAATTCTCTATATATTTTAGAAATGAGGCCTTTAACAGAGAGACTGGTTGTAAAAATTCTTTCCCAATTTTCTACCTTCCTTCTAATCTTAGTTGCATTGGCTTTGTTTGTGCAAAAACTTTTCAATTTAATGTAATCAAAATTATCCATTTTGCTTTTCATAATGTTCTCTATCTCCTGTTTGGTCATGAATTCTTCTGTTCTCCATAGATCTGATAGGTAAACTATTCCTTGTTCTCCCAGTTTACTTATGGTATCAGCCTTTATATCTAGGTCCCTGAACCCATTTTGACTTCATTGTGGTATATGGTGTGAGATTTGGGTCTATGCCTAGTTTCTGCCATACTCTTTTCCAGTTTTCCCAGCAGTTTTTTTTCAAAGAGTGGGTTCTTATCCCAGAAGCTGGGGTCTTTGGGTTTATCAAATAATAGATTACTATAGTCATTGACTACTGTGTCCCTGCATATTTAACCTATTCCACTGATCCACATCCCTATAACATTTTATACTTTTCAAAGCACTCTAATTTATTTTATCTTCACTGGATAATGAGGTAGTAAGGCTGATATTATCATTCCCAATTTACAAATACAGCAGATGGTGCACTGAAAGGTTTAGTGATTTCTACAAAGTCACACAGCAAGTTTGTATTCTTTCTCTTACATTATAATGATATCTGACTTTTGAAATCTAGCTTCTCACATACTAATAAGTGGCATATTCTTCAACTATATTGCTACCAGAAGTGATACAATGAAATTTGAGATTGAAATCATTGAGTCTTATAAGCAATTATTAAGTGTTTGCTCTGTTCTAAATATGAGGGATATAAACACCAAAGTGAGACATATACAGTGATCTACTACACATAAAGATATATTTAGGGCATTTTAAGGCTGTTTTTTTCTCTCTTCATTTTTTGGTTGGTTTAATATTACTTAAAAAAAACCCTACTATCTTTTTTAGCCCCATTTATTTTTGAAATTAGGTGGCTCTGGTCTACCCATTTTGCAGATGAAGGAGCACCAAGGCTGAGGGAGCTTAAGTAATCTGCCCAAATTCAGAGAGCTGACAACTTCTTACTCCCCCAGTCTGTCCACTATGCTTGCAAATCTTTGGAACGATCAACAAGAGTTCACAGACATTAGTAAGAACCTTTCCTGATCCTATCCTTGCATTCTTGTGATTTCAATGCAGGCAGAACCTCACACATTTGATCCAGTTAAATACGACTTGTTCTTCAGCTAGGGATGTGGGAGCTTTTTCTATTTCAGCCAGAGGATGAGGCAACAGTAATCTTGCCACAACTCTTTTATAATCTGCTTCTAGTCTTTTCTCTAGACTCAAGTCATTTTGTTAAGAGGGGGCGAGGCATCCTGTGACTTTTGATTGCACAAGCAATCTGAAAAGCCAGGCCTTCTGGGGCTTGGCCATCACTAATGAGATCATAATATAATGATGATGCTCTTCAAATTCTGTGATGAGATTTTAGCCCTGTAGTAATGGTTCCCCAGGCTTCCACATTTGAAGCTACTTTCTTTCCTTGCTCTCTTTTGATGTGATTTATGGTAGTCCTCATTTTCAGCTAGCTTTGGAAAAGATAGTTGGGCAAAAGAATCTAGTTCAGTTGAGCTGGAATTGCTGACAGGCACCTCACCAGTTTTTCATGGTGTATAACCCATCTCCTTAACTTTTTACTTGTCTCAGAGAATTGTTTCCCCTCTATTCTTCTTCATTGTTCTGAATACAGAGCAAACTCTCTCCCTCTCTTTCTCCCTCTTCCTATGCATCTCCCCCTCCTCTCCTTTTCCCCCTCCCTCTCTCCCTCTTCCCCTCCTTCCCTCCTTCTCCTCACCCCTCTCTGTTTTTGTCTTCTGTTTTCCTGATCATGTTGATTTCCATACTTGATCTCATATCACTTATTCAATCTACATCAGTTTGGATGCTTGATTCATCTCTGTTTAACCCAAAGTGAATCTTGGGTCATAGGGTTTAAGGCTGAAAGGGATCTTAGATATTCATCTGTCCAAACCCATCATCATGCAGGTAAGGATATTCAACCCCAGAGAAGTTAAATGACTTGACCAAAGTCATATAGGTAATAATTATAGAGTTAACAATCAAACCCATGCTCTCAAACTGCAGAACTCTTTCAACTAAAACTGGAATTTTTCAGTTAAGTTGAAATTTTAATTTTTCAGCTAAGCCTTTGGAATTTCCTAGCTTCCTTTCCCTTTACTGGGTCATGCAGCTCCTCTTTCTAGCCCCTTTTACCGAGTCTACTAACCACCTTTTCCCGTATTAACTGCTGAAGGATTTGACCTTTGCTGGATATGCATGAATATGATCTTGCTCAGAAAGGCATAACATACCCTCCATGCTGGGCTCCTCCTCTCCACAGAAGCTCTTGCCTATCTGCCCTGGACTTTAATTACATTCTCGTCCCTCTTGAGATATGTTCTACACAAACTCATTAATTTAAACTAAGAATATTCCTTTAAAAGGCTGCAAAAGAAGTGAAGAAAACTGGTGCTTTGATGCAATTCTCAGGTTCCCAATTTGTTCCCTCTACATAAAGAAATGCTCACAAAAGAGATTAACACAAGATAAAGGAAGAATGATGAAAGGAATGCTGTAGAACATAAAATTTCTGCACATCTTCCCCCATTTCTCTCCTTTCAGGGCCCTGGGAATCAGGTTGGGTTGACCAGGGACCTCTCTCACCTGACAGGCTGCAAATGAAAGAATTGGCATATGATCCAGTGATAAACACAAACCGCAGACAGTAATCAGGGGAATGAGAAATAGAATTACAGGTGCAGACGGTTACTAGGCTAGAAGATTTTAAATGCTTACTGCTTCATTCCTGTGTGTTCTGTCAATGGGAAAAGCATGGCACTTGCAGAACCCAGGACATTTTCAAGGTCTTTGCATTCATTAAAATTTTACATAGTGTTTTTCCCCCTTCCTACTTCTTTTATTTCACTCAGCACTCTAAGGTGAAAATAACTATATTGATATGTTGCTTAATAAAATAAAACTTGCTGAAATAAAGTACTTGTATTCAATTAGGATATCTTAGCCTTTAACATTAAGCTATTTCATAGGCATTCCCTACCCCTTGCAACACCTTTATATCATCTCATTGGTATTGCAGAGAAAGACAACTTTTGAGGATTTTTTTGGTTTGTTTTATTTTTATTTAATTTTAGAAAAAGGAGCCAATCACATGCAGTCTTTAGATGAAATCTGGAATATGATGGGGAATTGGAACTGGCAATTGTTTCAGAATGTTGCGATAAGATCTCAGTGTCTAATTCTATATTTTATCATCAGGTTACCACGTTGGTCGCAAGGACCATGTGATAGCAATCTTGCCCTTAAATCTCTAAATGGTTAACACACACACACACACACACACACACACACACACACACACACTTTTACACTTCAAGTAAATGAGTTGTCATGATATGGTTCCTCTCACCATCTTTAGGACAAATTACACTCTTTCCTCCAAGTCTTAGTAGATGATTTCTTGAGGCACTGTGGACAAATTAAAATCCTCCCCTGAATGACAGCTTCTTGGTGATGAGTCTTTCCCCACTTAGTAAAGCAGCAAGCAGTTCATTTGGGGTCCTGTTCTCTCACATATTCCAGGTTGGTAGGAACCATCAGAGCCTGTGTTCCATAAGCAGACTTTGAGAATTCAAAGTTACTTGTATAGCACAAGGAAACATTGGAATAAGACTGTTGTGATTAGTTAAAAAAATAACTAGGAGGTCAGACTGAGGTATAACAGCATATTCCAAACTCAAAGAGAAAATTAATTCTAGGGAAGATCATTCTCCCAGATGATGAGTAGGTTTTTCTCAGTCTTATAAGGAAGGAAGTAGATATTCCTGTCTTTATTTCACAACTGCTGCTCTGGTAGCCACTCCTGCTTCATCTTTTCTTCTGCAAAATCACTCTCTTAGGCATTTGAAAGAGTGCATCTAATGAAAAGCAGTACAAGCAAAGGGGCCACCTTTTTTATGTCTCTATAAGAAAAGCCTTTCCACAGTAGCAAATCTCTATGCTGAATATTTTACTTCTTTGGCTGTAATGCCATGTTTCACAGGAAAGTAGAGCTAAGAGAAGTTGCACATGGAATTTAAAATTCTAAAAATATTAACATGTAATCTTAGGATATATCTTTTATTAGACCCTGAATCACGATATTACAAAGACCAATGATGGCTGAGCCAAGGGAAGATGGGACACTTAACCAGGTAATCTCTTTTTCTTTTGCCTCATTATGAGTACTTTTTTGTTAAAGAAAAAGAGGAAAATGAGGAGAAAAAAAAGAGGACTGGTTGGAGAGCAGGCCACATAAAGCTAAATAGAGACAGGATGCAAATTTAAAAAAAAAATGGCTCTAGAATCCAGATGGCAGACCAAAAGATTAGAGGATGTAGAAAATCTATATCAAAGAGTGGAAAAAGAAAATAGGGAAGGACTTCCCCAAATCTTTACTTATTTTTGTGAGTCATTTCAGTCATGTCTAACTCTTTGTGACCCAATTTTGGGGTTTGCTTGGCAAAGATAGTGGTTTGCCACTTCCTTCTTCAGTTCATTTTACAGATGAGAAACTGAGGCAAACAGATTTAAGTGACTTGTCCAGGGTCACACAGCTAAGTGTTTGGGGCCAGATTTGAACTCATGATGATGAATCTCCCTGGTTGCAAGCTCAGTACTCTATCCACTGCTCTGCCTGGTACCCATTTTACATAATCACTTTGGGGACACAGAGATGCATAAGACACAGTCTGCTTGTATACAGTCTGCAATTCAGTTATTCCTTCTTGGGGAATTTTAATCAGGAACAATCTGAGTAGTCTTTCTGGTGATATAATTAGAAGGACTACAGCCCTTAGTCAAGAAGGATATTTTGCTTAGGAAGGCCTTCCTGTTGGCTCACAAATTAGTCCATATAGGTCACTGCTTCTTTCATGTAGATGTAATGATAGTGAATGGGCCAATGGGGATGAATCCTTAATGTACGTGTTGATACTCACTGTTGGCTTCTGGCCATGATGATTCAGTGGTTTTTATTTTATGATAATAAAGAGTTCTTATAGCATAGGGGAGTTTAGAGGAAGAGCAACCAGAACAAAGAGATAGCTCACAAGGGGAGGAAGAAGGATGGATCCTAAGAGATACAATCTCAGTGTTTGACCTTTATGACCACAGTGGGCCCCAAATAATGGGGATGGGAATGGGAGGACATTCATGTTCCTGTGGAAGGTCCGTCAGGGGTTTTATAGAGCCTTAGACAGATGACCAACATGATACCAATAGGAGACTGCACCATTATTTACAGGGCCAATAAAATTAAGGCATTTTCTAAACTGCCTAATAAGGATTAGGAAAGGAAAGGCATGTGATTTACGGAAATTAACTCTATTTGTGCCAATCCAGCAAGTGAGTGAAAAGGCGGGGATATGACATAAAATCTCTGGGAACTATTAGACTTGGCATATTTGCATCCTGTGGGGCTGAGGCCATACAGAGAGTTCTCTAGTTGGTTCCTGAACTGGAATTGAATACATGCGTCAAAGGAGCAACTTACATTATTAAAGAATAAGAACAATTCTGAGTTTTTCAGAGGGCCAGGTGGGAAGTACCTTTTGACCTAGCCACAAGTTAGTTCAGGAAACAACTAGAGAACTCTCTGTATGGCCCTAGCCCACTTAAGTGGCAAGTATGCCAATAATCCAAGGGGTTGAGGCTTTGAATTTTGGCTTGCCAGATGCCTGAGTTAATAGTAATGACTGAGCTACTAAGTTCTGATCTAGTCATTCTATGATGCATATTGTGATTCTCTTGTGTTTATCATAGTTTTCTTTTTTATTTATTTCATTTTTTATTACTGAAGCAAATACACAATAAGTAAAGAAAAAGAAATATTATAAACCTAAATATTGAAACTTAAATACATAAGAAAAGAAATGTCATGTGCACAGCAGAATATGAGAGGATTAAAAATATATAGCAATACATTTCCATTTCAAGAAATTCTGCATAAGTGCTATGTATGGTGTTGAGAGCTGCTGTGTGCTTTTTACTTTGTTCTTTTTTTCCCCCTCTAACCCTCCTCAGAAGGCTACAATTAAGCACTGATATATTTATATATAGATAAAGATATATAGATACACATATATATACATACATACATATGTATACATACATAGAAATATACTTTCCCAAACAAATTCCATTTCTGATATTTGTTTCTGTTTGTGTGTATCTATTTCCTATCCCTCCTGACTCCTCTACTTTACTTCTACCCTCTACCTTGCCCTTCTATTACTTAACCTAGCCCCACTCCAAGGATCCCTCCTTTTTCCTTCCATTCTCTTCCCTTTGACCTAGTCCCTCACCCTCCTGTCTAAAGATCCCTCCCTTATCCTCCCAAGGATCCTGCCCTTGTCCTCCCATTCCCATTAATCTAAACACCCTTTTGTACCTCCACCCTTAACCTATTCCCTCACTTTCCCCTTTGGAGATCCCTCCCTTATCCTCTCCCTACTCCCTACCTCCTTTGTGTTTTATTTGTTTCTAGATTTAGAAGACTTTTATACTCATATATGCATATATATATATATATATATATATATATATATATATATATATATACACAGACACACATACACACACACACACACACACACACACACACACACACACACACACATATATAAATAAAACGTTGCATTCCATCTTGAACCCATTCCCAATGAAAGCAGATTTCCAGAACTAACTGCCCTCTTCCCCATCTAGTTCGTCTGGGTCAGTTCTTCCTCTAGTACCTCATTTGTATGAAATAATTACTCTTTCAAGCTGTTCCTAAAGAGTTTTACTTTTAAAAGTCATATCATATTCAGGTCCACCCCAATGTTTTTTTATGAACTGTCCAATTACTAATAACAATCTCAGAATATAAAACCTTTGCACATATATATGCAATATATACCTTTACATAAGGTAAACTGTCTGTCCTTATTGAGACCCTTGTAATTAGTCTTTGATAGATACCTTATATTTCTCTTGGCTCTTGTATGGAAAATGACCTATGAAGTTCAGTTTTTTTTTAACAAAATCCTGAAAGTCTGATATTGATCAAATGTCTATTTTTTTTTTCATTGAGGATTATGCTTAGCTTTTCTGGGTATGATATTTTCAGCCAGAAGCCCAGTTCTTTTGCTCTTTCACATATGGTGTTCCAAGACCTGAGGTCTTTAGTGTCACCACTGCTACGTCTGTGTGATTCTAATTGTGGTGCTGCCATATTTAAATTTTTTTTTTCTCCTTGCCCATATTATTTTATCCTTGAGCTGGGGGTTTCAGAGGTTGACTGTAATATTCCTATGGGTTTTCCTCATAGGATCTCTTTCAGGTAGTGACTGTTAGATTTTTGTTTTCTATTTCTACTTTCCCCTCTTGTTCTAATGCTTCAGAACAATTTTATTTAATTATTTCTTCTATTATTATATCAAGATTCTTTTTCTGATTATAGCTTTCAGGCAGTCTTATTATTATTATGTTTTCTCTTCTTGATCTCTTCTCCAGATCAGTTGTTTTTCTTATGAGATGTTTAACATTTTTTTCTATTTTTTCATTCTTTATATTTTGTTTTATTATTTCTTAATCTCTTGTAACTTTGCTGGCTTCCACTGGCCCAATTCTTATTTTCAAGGAGTCATTTTCTTGTTTAAAATTCTGGATCTCTTTTTCTAATTGGTTGACTTTTTCCCCCCATAATGTTCTTATTTTTCTTAGATTGTTCTTGTTGTATTTTTTACCTTTTCCTCAATCTCTCTCATTTGATTTTTAAAGTCTTTTTTTTTAAGTTTTTCTATAAAGTCTTTTTGAGTAGGTGACCATTTGGCATTACTCTTTGGGATAGAAGAGTATGTTTCAGTATCCCCCTCTGAAGATGAACCCCAGTCTTCCCTATTCCCATAGTAACTCTCTATAGTTGAATTTTTCTTCTTTGCCTATGCATTTTTTTTCTTTGTAGTAACTCAATTTTTTATAATTACCTCTAGTCCTGGGACATGGGGGTTGGTGCCTCTTTGCTTGGATCCTCCTTCAGTTCTCCTCTCTGGCTTAGAAATGAAGCTTCAAGTGGCACAGTGGATACAGCACCAGCCCTGAAGTCAGGAAGACCTGAGTTCAAATCCGGCCTCAGATCAAACACTTGACACTTACTAACTGTGTGACCCTGGGCAAGTCAGTTAACCCCAATTGCCTAAAAAAAAAAAAAGAAAAAAGAAATGGAACTTCCAGACTCCTGTATGTGCCCACAGTCAGCAGTGTCCCTGCCCAACTGCTTCTGCACTCACCAGGCATGTGCTAGTTTCCACATCTCTGTAGCAGAACTGTGTCTGGCATTCCTTGTCACCAGAGGTTCCCTTGATCTTCTTTGGCTCAGATATCCAACACCCCTCACTGTCCTCAGGGGGAAAAGCTCCTGAGGCTGGGGCCAAGGCAGCTTCCCATCCCACTTAACCCCAGAACTTGCTGCTTGTTGTTTAAGTGGACCTATGACCTAGCCTGGAGGTGTTACTCTTCACATGGACCAAATCTCATCCTGGGACTTTTCTTCAGATCTTCTCCAATTGTCCCAAGAGGATCCCATTCTGTCCCTACATTTATTTATTTTTACTGCTCAATATTCACCTGGAGGTACTATTTTATCTCTTTTGGGGGGGAAAATCTTGAGAGATTGGAATTTTCTGACCTACTTCACCATCTTCCCAGAATCCTCTCTCTAGCATGGCTTTCTTAAAGTAGAAATTAATTGCCTACCTTATAACATACACATATACACATATGTGTGTATGTGTATATGTGTATGTATGTATATATGTATGTATGTATTTTGAATGTCTCGTTTGCTCCATCCTTTATTGAGCAAGCTTGGACAGAAACAAAAATAGAATTTTACTTCTGTTTTGGTACCCAAAGTACCTGGGATTGCAGGTGACAAGTCAATGAATGTGAGAGTAAGCTGTCCAGTCTCCTAAAGAGAGGTAATATTTCCCTAGCAATCACCCCTTGTATATATCAATGAGACTAGATTTTTTTTAAAAGTTAGAAAAAGTGAGTATTATGAGCCTGTCAGTACCAGTAATTACCTGTAATAACTATTAACAAAGTTGATTAACAAAGTTCTGTTAATAATGTTGTACTAAAGATAGGGTCCAAAGTGACCAAACTATACTTGTTAGCAGTATCTTTATTGGCTTTTGGTTGCTCTGAATAGTCCTAAATAAGTTCACAAAGAATGGGAATATTTCTTCTAGAATAAGATGAAACTGATTGTATTCATCATGGATACAGGTTTAACCAAACAGAATTCTAAGCTTTAAAGCTTACTTCATGACAGTGAAATAGATTTGGTTATGCAAACATTCACAGGATAAAAAGCCAGTAAAAAGCATACATGAGCTCAATTCTGATATGAATAGTTTTACATTATTTAGTGGTATTTTTATTTTATTTCATTTTATTATAAGTTCTAAAAAATTGGGAATGTTAATAGAAAAGTTCAAAAATTCACTGAATCCCCCTTTGGTAAAGTTTTCAAAGCTAAAATGAAGTGAATAGAGTAGTAGAAGAGAAGGAAGAGGTAAAGGACATGGATTTGGGTATGCTTTAATCACAAACCCTTCTTTTCCTTCAGCTATCTAGGCAATTTCAAGGCATGGTTTCAGTGGGGTTATCATTTTGCCAGATACCTGAAAGAACTATCCTAATTATTAAACACATTCATAGGTATGGCTAGCAAAGCCTGGCTGTGGAGACACAGATAATAAGTGAAACTTTATTAACTCTAGATATCGTAACTCTAGAAAAGAGTAAACCATAGAAAGGGCCAAAGACAATCTCACCATTCATTTAGGAAATGTTACTATTATCCTTCGTTTGGGGAGGTGATGATAAATCTTTTCAGTCAAAGCAAATGTGAAAAGCAAGGCAACTAGTTTAAATAACTTAATCTGAATCACTTTTATAATTTAAGAGAAAGTTTTCGGGATCCCAAATGACCCTCAGTATTTTGCAATTTGGACAAATGCTCTGAATGTGAGCCCAACTTATATATTCTGGTTTCTCATTTTCCAAATGTATACCTTTCAAAGATATGGATTGCAAAACATGGATAGAGAGATTTATTTTATATAGCTATTTAAGGTTTGAAAAGCACTTTACAAATATTGTCTCATTTGATCCTCAAAGAAAAACCTATGCGTAAGGTGCTGTTATTATCTCTGTTTTACAAATGAAGAAAACTGAGTCAGATAATGGTTGAATGATTTGCCCAGGTTCACATAGCTAGTAAATGTCTGAGGTAAGATTAGAACCAAGGTTTCCTGATTCCAGGCTATGAGGTCTTTCCTAGCTACCTTCTGATGGAATTATATGTATGGATGCAGACAGAGATGGATAGAAATAGAGAGATATTTGCTATCCATAACTATGAATGCATTTAATATTGTAGGATAGCTCTTTCAGTTATCTGTCAGGGTTACTGTAGGGTTAACATAAGGATTTGAATTAACTGAAGAAAGCATCTCTAGTGGGATCCCTTCTTTAGGTTAACTTCAGAGACTGCAAAATGATAACCCATGGAAGAATTATCCAGTCAATTTAGCCTGCATAGACAGCGCAACAGGACAATGTCCCTGCCAGATTGTAGTTATTTGAATGGCAGGTGGTGCTAATTAAATTGACCAGGTAATTGTCACTTGTCTCCTTCAGTTTGTGTAGATGAAGACGAAGGATCCAGGAGGAGATGAAGGCTATTCTTCAAGGCTATTTTTTCTACAGAGTCTTTGTATCATTAAAGATAAATGGGCCATTGTTCTAGCAATTGCATTTTGGTCACAATACATTGGTCAGCTCCTACTATGACAATTCTCTTCCTGGCAGCTCCTACTCCAGCAACTCCAGCAAACATGGCATACTTCCGCAAGGAAAGTGCTTTGTTAAGCAACTTATAAGTTCAGGTTGCAGTTACAAGGGGCTAGCAAGGGGGAAGAGTCATAAAATCAAAGTGAGAATTTGACCAGCATGACTGGGTAGAGTTCCATCAGTTTTCGTTAAAATTATTTTGAGGAAAACATTCCAGGAGAATCCATTTGACATGGAATTACAGATACTCCTTTGCAGGGAGTACCAAAAAATGAGAGGGAATGCATAGAAATGCACACACATATGCATATACATACATGCATACGCACACACACACACACACACACATATGTTCATAGAACATTGGGACTAGGAACAAACCTTAGAGATTATCTAGTCCTATTTTCTTTTTTGACAGGTAATCACACTAAGGATCAACCAACTTACCAAAGGTCACATTATTATGGAAGTGAAGCCATATATATCTATATCTATAGATATCTATGACTATATTTATCTATCTTGGGGTTTTATGAAGCAATCTTGTATGGTATATTACTGATCCTCAAAAAACTTTGGGAGATAAGTCAATAAGTATTTTTTAAAAATTGTTTCCTAGAAGATAGTCTTATGTTCCACTGAAGGCAGCATGGGGCAGTGCCTCGAACTTCCTGTGCTCAGTTTCCTCACTTGTAAAATAGATATGGGAATTAGACTTAGTGGCCTTCCTTTTGACTATAAATCTAAGTTCTGGAACAGTCACAAAATTTTAGGGTTGGAGGAAACCAGAATTTCCTATAAAATATCCACAACCAATGTTCACCCAACTTTAACCTTTAAGACCTCTAGTGAATGAGTTCATACACCCTCTCAAGGCAACTCATTTTACCTTGTGAAAGCTCTAATTGTTAGGAAGTTTTTCCTTTCAAAAAGTCAATTTGTTTTCTGTTCCTCTGCAAATCCTACCTATTGTTGCTATTGCTGTCATCTAGGGACAAGAAGAAAATGTATAATCTGTCTTCCAAGAAACTCGATAGCTTAGTGGATAGAGCACTAGATTTGGAGTCAGAAAGGCCTCAGTTCAGGGGGAGCTAGGTGGTACAATGAATGGAGCATCTGCCTTGGAGTCAGGAGGACCTGAGTTCGAATCTGGTCTTAGACACTAGCTGTCTGACCCTGGGCAAGTCACTTAACCTCAATTGACTAAAAAAATACACACAAAAAAACCAAAAACACCTTTCTTCAGAAATTGTATGACCATTCTAGGCAAATAACTTAAGTTTTCTCAGCTTCAGTTTCCTTATTGGCAAAATGGAGAAAATTATAGCACTTGCCTTATAGGGATGCAGTAAGAATCAAATGAGGTAACATATTTGAAACATTTTACAAACCTTCACACACAGCATGGAAACCTTTAAACAACTAAGTAATTGAAAACATTATCATCTTGTAGATCTCTCTAGGCTAAACATTCCCAGTTATTTCAACTGATGTTCACATGCTACTCTACATTTCACTTATCATAATTCTTGCCTTCCTCTGGATTCTTTCCAGCTTACCAATGTTACTTCTAAAATGGGGTTCCCAGAAATGAACATGTAGCACTATGGGGCATGAACCCCACTTTTACAGGTGGGGCTTCCAAAAATAAGTTCCTCAAAGTTTGATCCAGTTACTCTATAGGTTGTATGCACCCCAAACCATAGCTCTTGAGAAGTCACCAATGTATTCATTTTTACTACTGGATCAAAGGGTGTACTCAGTTCATTGAAAAGGCATTTATTGAAATAAGAGAGTAAAAAAAAAAAGAAGTAACAGAACATTCCCTAAATACATCCAGTATACTTTCCCATAAATTTACAAATCATCAGCTAGAATTGAGGACACACTTATGGGCTGAACACAGATACTGAAACATAAGGAATACATGTGAACAGAGCCCATGTGTGGAGGAGCAACTAATATGAATCAGTGGTTCCCTAAGGACTTTTGGTGATGTCATCATGCTGCTCTTTCTTCTTTAGACCTGCTCCTTGATGGATGCTGCACTCCACTGTGATGAATTTTCACGTCTCTGTCAATCTTATGTCAGTGTTGTATTCTGTTCTTTATGCACCCTATGGTATCCATATCTGCAGTCCACTTCCTTTCTCTATCCTTGGCTTCTCTCCTCTTCATAGGAGACTCAATAGATCTCATGACCACTTCTATACAAATCTCCAAGGTACCAATTTCTGGATTTTGTCTCATCAAAGCAATTTGCCTGCCTTCTCAACTTTTCTGCTATGGTAGATGACTAGAAAGCATCATTTAAATAAAGCGAATTTGACAGTAATAGGCAAAGGCTGTGAGCCACTATACTGAGGACACAAAAGCCAGGATGAGTGTCCTTAGACTAAGATTAATTTTTTTTTCTTTTTACACCTATTTTATGTCTCAGATCCTAATTGATTGTGAAATAATCATCTAATGCCTGGTTAGAAATTGCCAACTTGCTATCCAGATTGCCATGCTAATGATTTTTGAGCCAAGACAAAAGGTAAGCAAAGGAGCCAAAGTAATTGTTCTTCACTCACTTAGTCTTCAGCCTTCCTTTAATATTAGTATCTGTCAACAGCAAAACACTGAGAAATTTAATTCTGTATTTTAAACAGGAAAACCTTCATTCTACCTCCTACAGACATATAATTACTGATGAGATCTGCCCAGAGTGGGTGCAACAAACTACCACTTCCCATGTTCTCTTGATGTCTCTCTTGATGTTACCTAAGATCATATTAACAATTTTTTGACCATCATTATCCATTATTGACTCATGCTGAGGTTGAAGTATAATGAGACCTCCCCCAAGTCTGTTGTCAAGCTACATCTTCCAAAAAGTATACTTTTAAAGGTGATTATTTTTTAACCCAAGTGAAGGACCTTATATTTGTTACTATTGAATTCCATCTAATTAATATTCTAGCCTGTTGTTATTTTTATGAGCTCTGTTTTGCCATCCAATGAGTTTCCTATTATGCTTATATTTGTGTCATATGCAATTTTGACAAGAATTCCACCGTGTCTACATCCAAGTCATTGATAAATGTTTAACATGCCAATACTCAAGGCAGAATCCTGACAGTAACTCTCTCTGGGTCCTGTCATGAGCCAGTTACAATCCTCATAAAAATAATGTCATCTAACCAACATTTCTAATCCATTTTTCTCTCACAAGAATAGCATGAGCTACTTTTTCAGATGTTGAAATCTCTTATTCATAAGTTTATAAAATTCATCAAAATTGTTCATTTTTATAATGTTTATATATCTACAGCATTATCTGGATCTATTAGTATAAAAAAACCTGTCAAAAAAGAAAATGAGTTAATTTGGCATGAATCATTCTTAATGAAGCCCTTCTGGCTTTTAGTGGTCACAACTTCCTCTTAAAATGTTCACAAATCATCATTTAAAATACATTCTAAATTGCTCCCCTGCCCCCAGGAAAGGAACCAAAGATAATAGCACAATTCTATGGTATACAGGCTTATCAGCCACTTTCATTAAAAACAAAAACAAAACAATAGTTGGCTCAAAACTGACCCTTCTCCAGTGCTGCAGTACATCTTTCATAGTTCCCAGAGACCATCAACAGTCACTCAGCACCCAAATCCACCAAGTTTTTTAGTACCCAGCAATCAAGTTTGCCCTACTATGGTGACTTGAAATCATTTTGTACAGCAAAGTGCTCTCTTACACTCTCTTCACTTATGCTCATTTATTCCTCACTGAAACCTTCTCAGTGAGACACTTTAATCCTTTGGGACACATAATTTGATTGAAGGATAGATGGATAGGAAATAAAAGCAAAACAAAATGCATTTATTTGGAAAGACTATGGTCAATTAAGGCAAAGAAAATGCATAGAAAATTATACTGAGGTTAGGGAGTGTATATATTACTACTACTAAATAGATTTAAATACTAAATATTATTACTACTAAATAGATCTCCATGGACAAAGCTGAGCAGAAAGATGAGACAACTACCTGAATATTTCAGTGTTTTAAAAATGCTAGTATAAAAATTTATCAAATGAATTAAAATTGCTTCTTTCTTTACCTCCACTTGCTCTCCTTCCTTCCTTCATTCCTCCCTACCTCTACCCCTTCATTTCTTCCTCCCTCCTTCCTTCATTTCCTTCTTTCCATCTCTTCCTTTCTTCCCTCACCTCCTTCCCTCCTTCCTTCCTTATTTCCATCCTTCTTTCATTCCATCTCTATAGGAAAGCTTGTCTTGAAAGACATAGAAACCAGCACTGAACTCTTAAGGAACATACAACTTCTCATCACTAATGATGTGCAACGTCTTCCCCAAGAGTAATGCCAGAATTGCACCAATTAGATCTTTCAATGTCATGAATTCATAATATTTCTGAAGTGTTCAATTGCTCCATGGTGGTCCACAGTAGACCTAATATGGTTTCAGTTTCATTGATCAGCCATGAACTGGAGATTCTTACCTTCCTACACTGTCTTACTTCTCAGTTATTCCCAAGTGCCCCAAATGGAGATTTATAGGAGAAACCCTGAACTATTCAGGACTCTTCACCTAAAAGCCTGAAATATTACCTCATACAAAACCATTAGTTCACAACTTACTGGCACTTCTAATAATGTATTAATGACCAACAACTCAATGACTCTCAGGCTCAATTCCTGGCTTAATGAAAAAATCATTCTCCCAGCTTCTACAGTGGCATGAGTCATAGATTTGAATTCAAATCCTTTCTCTTTACTTGCTACCAATGTGACCTTGTAAAAATCAGTTAACTTCCCTGAACCTTAATTTCCTTCTTTTTAAAATGAGGGCCTTTAGGATCACTTCCAGCCTTAAATCTGTAAATCTGTTTCTATGTCAACCCACCCAACCAAGACCTCTACCTTTCCAATCAAATACAATACACTCAATCATAAATGATCAGAGGACAACTTCCAAACATGATTACTCAATGGACAATAAGCATCAAGATGTTATTCTGAGACGCTTTTATGGTTCTGAGGGAAGTAACACATCTTTGTCCATCTGAGAACTTTGATGCACAACTATCTTTTCAAGCAAGGTATCCCAAGAGCATAACTTGCTTTCTTTCTGTTCTTTTTTTTCCTTTCCTTTCTTCTTTCTCGTATGTGCGTGTGTGTGTGTGTGTGCGCGGGCGCACACACACACCTATGCACTAACATATATCTGCTATATCCAAGTAATTGTCATACTTTCCCACCTATACCTTAGTCAGGCAGGCCAAAGTAAGATTGCACTTTTTAAAAATTATACCCAAGCATATCATTCTATGTCTTCATAATGTATAACAAAGAGTTTTATTTACCAATAAAGTGATTTCTGGATGCTCATTTTAAAAAGTTTCATAAAGTGCTGGTGTCTTTCCTTTGTACTGAAATTCTAATATATCCATTTCATTTTGGGAGGAGGGCAAGGGCTATGGACTCTTATAATAACTTGATTCAGGTTTATTCTCCCATTTATGAACAGAAGGGTGCAAGTAGTGAGATCTGTCTATCTATCTATCTATCTATCTATCTATCTATCTATCTCTCTATCTACAGTTATACATATATGTAATTTTAAATAGTATTTTATTTTTCCCTAGTTACATGTCAAGAAAAATTTTAGATTCATTTTTACAAGATTTTGAGTTCCAAATTTTTCTTCCTCCCTCACTCCCTCCCCTCTTCTGAAAATGGGAGGAAGTTTGATATAGTTGTGCTATCATGTAAAAAATATTTCCATATTAGTCACAGTTGTGAAAGAAGAAAAAGATCAGAAGGGGAAAAAAAATGAGAAAGGATAAAGTAAGTGAAAAAATATGCTTTGGTCAGCATTTAGAATCTATCAGTTCTTTATCTGAATATGGATAGCTTTTCTTTGATGAGTCCTTAATCCTTGTCTTGAATCATTATGTTGATCTGTGTCACAGCTGATCATCACACAATGTTGTTGATACTGTGTACAATGTTTTCTTGGTTCTGCTCATTTCCTTTTGTACAAGTTCATACAAGTGTTTCCAGGTTTTTCTGAAGTCTGCATGTTCATCATTTCTTATTGCACAGTAGTATTCCATTACATTCATATACCATAGCTTGTTCAGCCATTTCCATCAGTTTCCAATATTTTGCCACCACACAAAAAGGGTTGCTCTAAATATTTCTGTATAGGGTCCTTTTTTCCTTTTTTATGATCTCTTTGTAAGACAGACCTAGTAGTGTTATCTTTGGATTAAAGGATATACACAGTTTGGTTGCTCTTTAGGCAGATTTCCAAATTGCTCTCCAGGATGGTTGGATCAGTTCAAAACTCCATAAACAGTATGATAGTGTCCCAATTTTCCTAAGGTCTTCTCCAGCATTTATTATTTTCCTTTTCTGTCATATCATCCAATCTGATCGTTATGAGGTGATACCTCAGAGTTGTTTTAATTTGCATTTCTCTAATCAAAAGTGATTTAGAGAACTTCTTCATATACCCATAGGTACCTTTAATTTCATCATATGAAAACTGCCTGTTCATTCCTTTGCCATTTGTCAATTGGAGAATGTCTTGCATTCTTGTAAATTTGACTCAGTTCTGTATGTATTTAAGAAATGAGGCCTTTATCAGAGACACTTGCTCTAAAGATTGTTTCCCATCTTTCTGCTTTCCTTCTAATTTTGGTTGTATTGGTTGTGTTTGTACAAAAGCTTTTTAATTTAATATAATAAAAAATTACCATTTTGTAATGCTATCTCTTGTTTGATCGTGAATTCTTCTCTTCCACATAAATATGACAGGTAGACTATTCCTTGCTCTTCTAATTTGCTTATGTTAATACCCTTTATGTTTAAATCATTCCAAAGGTCTCGTCGCATCTAACTTTTCTAAAATCTATTTACTTCTTTAGCTTCTCTCTTGTTTATTTTTTTTGTTGGATTTATCAAGTTATGAAAGGGGACACTTGAAGTCCCCCACTAGTATAGTTTGCTGTCTATTTTTTTTCCCTTATAACTCACTTGACTTCTCCTTTAAGAATATGGATACTATACAACTCAGTATATGTATGTTTGTATTGATATTGCTTCACTGTCTATGTTAACTTTTAGCAAGAAATAGTTTCCTTCCTTATCTCTTTTAATGAGGTCTATTTTTGCTTTTACTTCTGAGATCAGGATGGCTACTCCTGCCCTTTTTTTTTTTTACTTTAGCTGAAGCATAATAGATTCTGTAAGTGTTATATGTCTGAGGCCAGATTTAAACTCAAGTCTTCCTGACACCAGGGCCAGCACTCTAGCCACTGCACCACCTAGCTGATCCTTTCTTTCTTTCTTTCTTTCTTTCTCTTTCTTTCTTTCTTTCTTTCTTTCTTTCTTTCTTTCTTTCTTTCTTTCTTTCTTTCTTTCTTTCTTTCTTCCTTCCTTCCTGTTTGTCTTTCTTTCTTTCTGTCTTTCTTTCTTTCTGTCTTTCTTTCTGTCTTTCTTTCTTTCGGCAATTGGAGCTAAATGACTTGACCAAAGTCACACAGCTAGTTTTATATGTCTGAGGCTGGATTTGAACTCAGGTCCTCCTGATGCCAGGGCTGATGCTCTATCTACTGCATCTACCTGCCCCTCTTATTTTTATTCCACCCTGCTATCTGCTTCCATTTTATGGGAGAATTCATCCCATTCACATTAAAGTTATGATTACTACTTGTCTATTTCCCTTCATTCTATTATTCCTCCTATTTGTCCTCTCTCTCCTTTCACCCTTTCAGTGTTTTGCTTCTGTCTGCCACCTCCCCTGATTTGCCTTCCCTCTGTCAGTTCTCACCCACACCTTCATTCCTTGATCCTCCCCCCACTTCTCTTAAATTTCTACATTTAAATATGTATATTATTCCCTCTTTGAACCAATACTGATGAGAATAAGGGTGAAGTGATGCTCATTGCTCACCTTCCCATCTTCCCTTCCCCTGTAATAGGTCTGTTGTGGCTCTTCATGTTAAATAGTTTCCCCATTTTATCTCTCACTTCCTTCTGTACCCATTGTACTCCTCTTTCTCATCTCTTATTTTTTTAATATCATTCCCTCAAACTCACCTTATACCTGTACCTTATGTCTATATATATTCCTTCTAGCAGTACTATTAGTGACACAATTTTTAAGAATTACAAGTATCATCTTCCCACATAGGAATATAAGTAGTTTAGCTCTATTGAATCCCTTATGTTTTCTTTTCACTTTTACCTATTTATCCTTCTCTTGGGTTTTGATGTTGGAAGTTAAATTTTTACTTTAGTTCTGATCTTCTTATGAAGCTTAAAAGCATTCTATTTCATAGAATGACCATTTTCCCCTGATGTATTATGCTTAATTTTGCTGGGTAAGTGATTCTAGGTTGTAATCTTAGCTTCTTTACCTTCTGGACTATCATGTTAGATGACCTCTGATCCTTTAATGTTGCAGCTGTCAAGTCCTGTGTAATCCTGATTGTGACTCTCCAATGCTTGAATTGTTTCTTTCTGGCCACTTGTGGTATCTTTTCCTTGAAATGATAGTTCTGCAATTTGGCTATAATTTTCCTTGGAGCTCTTATTTTGGGATCTCTTTCCTAAGGTGATCTGTGGATTCTTCTGATACGTATTTTGCCCTCTGGTTCCAGGATATCAGGGCAGTTTTCCTTCATAATTTTTGAAAGATACTGTCCAGGTCCTCTTTTTGATTATGGCTTTCAGGTAGTCAATGATTCTGATACTGTCTCTCCTAGATCTGTTTTCCAAGTCAGCTGTTTTTCCAATGAGGTATTTTATATTTTCTTCCATTTTTTCTTTTTTTCTTTTTCTTTTGTTTGATTGATTCTTGATGTCTCATAGAGTCATTGGCTTCTACTTGCCAAATTCTAAATTTTAAGATTTTGTTTTCCTCAAGTAGCATTTGTACTTTCTTTTACATTTGGTCAATTGTATGCTTTGAGGACTTATTTTCTTCAGTGGATTTTTGTATCTCCTTTCCATTTGGTGAATTCTACTTTTTAAGTGGTTTTCCAAGCTGTTGACTCTTTTTTCCCCCATAATTCTCTTGCATCACTTTCTTTTCTTTTCCTATTTTTCTTCTACTTCTCTCATATTATTTTTAAGCTCCTTTTTGAACTCTTCTATGAGTTCTTTCTGGACTTGGATTACTTCCTGTTTTTCTTTGGGGTTTTGCCCATAGGTGTTTTGACACTGTAGCCCTCTTCTGAGTTTATGTCTTGGTCTTCCCTGTCACCATAATAAATTTCTATGGTCAGACCTTTTTTTTTGTTTATTTATCTTTTTTTGCCTTTTCCCCTTTTCTTTTAATTTGAGCTCTGGGCCTGGGGTGGAAGGGGCACTGTCTCAGGCTTCTTGTGACAGTAGCTGCTGGCGTGGCCTGTTTATCTGATCTTTCAATGGTGTTATCCTGAGGTCTTTGGGAGGCCTTCCTGTCTGGTACTCTGCTAAGAGGGTGGTGAGGGGGGTGGCTGTATAATTTGGAGGTAAACTCAGATGAGGAAGATAGTCTATATCTTATTTTTTTAAAGTTCTTAGAGGATATGAGAGTGATGTGCAGATATGATGAAAAATGGAGTCAGAGCAGAATACTTTGATACAGATGCTGGGTCCATTGGTAAATAGCTGCATGATCTTAGACTGAATCATTATACCACTCTCTTTTTCAGTTTCCTCTTTGGTGAAATAGGCAGATGATAGTTTTGTTAGCAGATGCTATCTTTGATTGCCAAGAAAAGTTGCCAAAGTTGGTGGTTGGTTCAGACCTAAACATAAGCAAAATTAAGTGGATGGAAATCTGACAGGCATTGTGTCTTTGTTGGGGAATGAGGGGAACTCAGTGGTATGAGTCAGTGGCCATGAGGAACGGCTGTTGTGAGGAAAGTGTTTTGCTAATTTTGAAGTGTTATGTAGATGTGAACTATTGAAGAAAGTGTGAACCAGTGGTTTACTTGTTTATTCAGAAATGAAAATAATTAATAGTATGTATTGGCAAGCATTATACAGATCTATCTCTTCTCAATTACTTTTTTTTCCCTTGGATCTATTTATATGTCACTCCTCTCTTTTTTCTGTCTTTGAGCCAGGACCTTCTTTGCTATTTCGCAGGCCATCCCCTGCCACTGTCTCAGTTTGAACTACCACATTCTACCTCCTGTCTCTAATCCACAAGAGCTTAACTTTATTTAACAATGCCTGCTATAAGGTGGGCCTCTTGGTCCTCCCAGGACACAATATTGCCATTTGACCCTCAAATACTCTAACCTCCCAGTTACTCAATCTTTTCAATTCTTATGACTTCAGGTCCAGGCTACCTCAGCTACACACAGAGAACATCAAATCCTTGGTCTTGTCATCATCCACAAGTGTACCTTTTCTCCATGATATCAGAAATCCCTTTATCTGATCATAATAATTTTTTATTCAATCTTTCCCTCTACATTATGAGCCCATCACTTTTTCATTTTCGCTGATACATTTAATCCCTCCTTTGCTCAGGTCTTTGCCATGTCATCACCCCTGCACTGGCTACATCCTTCTTCCCTTTCCAATCTCTCTCCATGTTTGAATAAGTTTAACTGTACACTATCCTCTACTTGAATCCCTTGTCCCTTTGTCCTGTTACCCACAGTTCCTTATGGATTCTTAACCTTAGATTACTCTCACAATCTGCCACCTTTGCTTCTATTCATGTGCTGCTGAATAGAACTTCAGAAAGTCAGGAGGCTATGATGATGAAGTCCACTATAAATTAATTTTTAAATGATCTCACTTTATCCTAACTACAGCAGAGCAATCTTTTTACTCCTCTATAATTGATTTGCTATTCTCCTTACTACAAAAGCAATTTCAAACCTAACATTATTTTCTATCCCTAAACATCTCATAACTCCACTCCATCCCTCAATTCTCTTAGATGAGGTTAGATGATACTTCATCAAAAAAAAAAAATTCAGGTCATTTGCCAAGAGCTCCTTTTTCTCCCCTCTTCATCATTCCCCATAATTTGGGTGATTTCCCTTCTTATCTTGTCCTTCACCCCTTCCTCACATGAGAAAGTAGCCCTTCTTGTTAAAGTAGATTCCACAATGAACCCTTCATCTCACACTGTCCTGTCTTCTGCAGCTTATTTTCTTCACTATCATTCTCACTCTTTCACTAATTTTTAACTTTTCCTTGCCTACTGGCTGCTTCTCTGCTGTTTGCAAACAAATCTATACCCCCTTGATTTTCCATAAAAACAAACAAAAACTACCTCCATCAAACTATCTCTGTCATCCTATATCTCTCCTTTTCCCAGGAAAACTCCATAAGAAAATTGTCTGCACTTGGTGCCTCCACTTTCTATCCTCTGTAATTTTGATTTTAGTTTCATCACACAACTGAAACTGTACTCTCCCAAGTTAACAATTGATGATCTATTAATTACCAACTATAATGGCCTTTTCTTAATACTCATCCTTCTTGATCTGATTCAGCTTTTGACATTGTTAATCAGCTTCATCTCCTGCATGCTCCTTCCTTTAGGGTTTTGTGACAGTATTCTTTTCTGGTTCTCCTACCTGACAACTCCCTTTCAATCTCTTTGACTGGCTCTTTCTTCAGCAGACACACACAGTGTGAGTGCCCTTCAGGAATCTATTCTAGTCTGTCTTTTCTTCTTCCTCTACACTATTTAATTTGGTGATCTCCTCAGCCTACATAGGATCAATTGTAGCTATGTAAATGATTCCCAGGTCTATATAATGAGCTCTGATCTCTCTCCTGACCTCCAGTCCTGTATCAACTCCCTTTTGGACATTTTAAACTAAATGTCTCTCAGATATCCCAAACCCTACATCTCCAGACCTGAACTAATTTCTTTTCTGCAAAAATCATCCTTCTTATGAATTTTCCTGTTCCAGTTGAGAGCAGTAATGATATCCTTCCATTCATTCAAGCTCTCAACCTTGATATCATCCTTGACAACTCATTCACCCTTTATATCTATTTCCATGTCATGTTTCTTCTGTCTTCTCATCTTTCTTAAATATAACCTCTTACATCTACTCAGACAGCTGCCACCCTGGTGCAGGCCTTCATCATCTCATACCTGGACTATTGCAAAAATAGCCTTATGGTTATACTCCTTGTCTCAAGTCTTACTCCAATATAATCTTTTCCCCACTTGGCTAACAAAGTGATTTTCTTAAAGTATAAGGCACTGTCTTTTCCCTCCCTTTACTAAGCTCCAATGGCTCCCTATTATCTGAAAGTTCAAATGTGAAGTTTTCTAAAGGGTGTTTCAAGCTCTTTACAGCCTGACCTCTTCCTGATTTTCCAATCTTCTTATGGTTTGCTTCTGTCCACATTCTCTGATCTAGCAAAACTGACCTTCTTCCTGTTTGTTGCATAGGACCCTGTAACTCCTAACTCCATGACTGTTTATTGTCTGTCCCCCATATTTGGAACATTCTTCTTCCTTGCCTCTAGTTCTTTACTTCTGTCACCTCTGTTGATACTCAAATCAAATCTCACCCATTTCTGTGATATTATCTTCCATTTACTGTGTATATATCTTGGGTGAACTTTTTTTTTAATTTTGTCTCTCCCAATAGAACATGAAGTACTTGAGTAGGGACCATATTATTGCCATTAAAAAACAAACAAACAAACAAACAAAAAACACAAAAAACCCCCACAAAAACTCCAGTGCTTAGCACATTGACAGGCTAATAGTAAGTTCTTAAATGCTTATTGGCTTACATTGAATGGTGAAGTATTTATCTTTTTTCTAATTTAGTATAATTCATTTTTCCAGACAGGGAACCCATGGGTATGAGGAACTCTCAGCATGAAGATCCCTTCTAATTTATAATCTTAGAGAGTTCCCTTAGAGAGGACAATGAGAGGTTAAGTGACTTGCCCAGGGTCATACGGACAGTATATATCAGAGGAAGGACTAAAACTCAAGTTTCTCTGACTTTAAGTGTAAATACTTTTTTAGATATGTCATGCTGTCTCTCAGTTTTGTTATTATCATCATTATTAATGGATATTATAAAATTACTAATATAATTTCTAATATCTAAACTAATAAACAGCAGACCTCCCACTTGCTTTCTGAACAGTTCCTCCCACCCACCCCCCAATTCTTTATGTGGGTTTAGTTTAAATTCAGGTATGGCCTTAAATGTATGCATATTTATCTTCCTCTTTCCCCTCCCCTGACAAATGTACTTTCTTTGATTTGGACATTTGAGGACAAAGACATTGAGGCCACAATTTCCAAAAGCTACTTCCTGCTGCTTTTACCAGAAGGAATGGATCCATTATTTCCATATTTGGATTGTCTCCCACAAGGCTTCTTGACAGATTCCAGCCTAGTGCTGGCCTAGGTAGGTGGAAAGGAATATGTTCCTGGAAGCTTCAATTGCTTTTTGGTGTTGTGGATCCTAAACAATGCTAAGGCTGGAAACAATGCATCACCCCACAGGACCTGGGAAATAAATAGGGGATTGGCAGGAGGCCTGGGGCTTGAAGCCAAATCAGTGGGCAAGGACAGTTTCTAATAGAGAAATGACAGCAGGGTTGAGGACAGCAGGTGTGTGACCTGAGGAGATAAGAATATTAATTACATTGAGAAAACAGGGAGAATCCAAAAAGGAATTTTTTCACGTCTCCTATCTAATAATTGATATGGTACTTCTGACTAAGGAATTTTAATGTTTTAAGAAATATGCAAATTATACAGAAAATTATAATAACATTGATTCTTCTCTCTTCATCCTCTTCTCTTCCCCTTCCCCAAATATTTCTTGGGAACATAGGAAGTGAAAGATAGATAGATACATAGATAGATCTATAATGATATTTCCATTTATATGAACATGATATTTGATTTTATTCTAAGGCAACTTACATAGACAATATACTACACAACAAAAGACTGCAAATCAAGAGATCTGAGTCCCAAAATTAACAGTTTTAGATCAGCAACTAATGATATGACCTAGGATAATCAAATCCTCTAACCTCACTTTTCTCATACATGTAAAGTGATAGTAGACTAGAACATTCCTAAGGTCCCTCCTAGGTCTAACATTCTATACTTCTATATTTTTAAGTCCTATAGTCCCAGTCTAGGTTGAAACCTAGATATTCTTATTCTGATTCCTAATATGTGTTCTTTGCCATATGTCTCTGCTTCTGCAGGATGGGGTGTGTGTGTATGTGTGTGTGTGTGTGTGTGTGTGTGTGTGTGTGTGTGTGTGTGTGTGTGTGCTTATGAATATACCTCCTTCTATGACCTGTCCACATAACGTCCTTCCAAATAAATACAGTTCTTCACAAAGGCAAGGGGAAAGAGAAGAATTAGTCCCCTAGTTACCAGCCACTGTGTTGATAGTTTTTTTTGTGGGCTATTGGAGGGCCATTTTTCTCACAGCCCCCTAAAATTATGGGGCTAAAAGTGCAGCTTTGGAAGGTTTTAGTCTTATTTTTAAAAGTCACAGTTATGGGGGCAGCTCGGTGGCACAATAGATAGAACACCGGCCCTAGAGTCAGAAGGACCTGGTTTCAATCTAGTCCCAGATACTAAGGAGCTGTGTGACCCTGGGCAAGACACTTTACCCCAATTGCCTCAAAATTAAAAATAAAAAAGATTTCTTTTAAAATCATAGTTATGGTAGAAAAGGGAAAGGGAACAAATTACCTGCACTCATGTTCAGGAAGGGCTCACTGTTGATATCCCCTGGACTTTCAGTGATTTATGCCTACTATAATATGTTTGTCTTTGTGTACCTACTACCTTGCACAATAGCTCATTCATATGTTTAATAAAAAAAATTATTGTTGATCTGAATGTGGTAGTTCTGGGGTGGAGAGGGGGTTGATGACCAATGGGCTGAGTTTATCTAAATTTAAAAAAAGAATAAATTGATTGGAAAGTAGGAAACATAATTACTACAATACATAATATAACTATTTGTTCACTTAAATTTAACCATAAAATAATCAGAAACTTTAAATTTTGTATAATTGGTTTCTATATAGAGACATAGCTTTGGTGGCAAAATGGGGATTTCCACTCCAAAGTGTCACACTGTTAGCCTGGCTACAATAGAATAACCTAAGCAGACGGGAATAGAGTAGCCTGCTTCCTTTCCCTTGGCCCTCAGGCTGGCTTATTCACTCACTGGGTTTTTGATCTGCTATAATTTACCAAGAAGTGAATTGTATTGATTCTCAATTATTTTCTTGTAAACTCCTAGAGGATAGATATTACTTTTTTTTTCCTTGAGACACCCAACCATGTGTCACACTACCACAAAGTAAGACATTAATAAAATGATTGATTAATTAATGGATTGATCTATCTGGTTGGTATTGCTAGCTATGAATGGCCTGGAACTGAAGCTTAAGTATTGATTCCTATTTGAGGCCCTTTTCTACTGGTTTCAGACTAGGCTGTCTGGTACTGTGGCCACCAGCTCAGTACAAAGGGATCTCACCATTGGAGTTCCTATAGTACTTTTAATGAATATAATAAATAAATATAATAAATTCACCAGTGGTGTTTGAACTTATAAAAAATAAATTTCTTGAAGCCTGGCATCTTTGCATTGATCTCATCAGTTATCATAGTGTCTTATCTTATGGTAGGTACCGTAAGTATTTGATGACTAACAAATTGAATTTTATTCATGTAGTCCTCTCCAAGGCTCTTGCCAATGGTTCTTGACCTTAACTTCTGTATCTTCAACCTTGATATCTATCCCTTACTATTCATTCATCAAATACCTTGATATGTATCCCTTACTATTCATTCATCTTGGGTTCTATTTCCTGTATCTAGTATTCAGCTTTGTCCCTGAAGTGAAGATTTACATTACAAAATCCTCATAATACCACTGGACTTTTTGCATTTAATAAAACTGTGGCAAGGATTACTAAAATGGATTATCCAGATTATCAACATAAAAAATACAGGACTAGAACCAAGTCTTTAACCTCCCCAGTCCTACCCTCCCCCCAAGAAATCTAAGGTCTCCTTTCTGTTGTATAGGCTGTCCCCATGACTCTCATGTAATCACCCTTCACTTCTTTGTCTTCTTCAACTCTCAAACATCCTTCAAGGCTGAGAGGCCATTTGCTACCTGAAGCCATTGCTTATCCTCCATAGTGGTTATTATTCTTTGCTTCCTTCTTGCATCATCTCATATTTACTCATCTATTTTATCCCCTATGTAGAATGTTAGCTCTTTGGAGAAAGGGACAGATTTCAATTTTGTCTTTGCAACCCTGTTGATTGTTTGTGCTTTGCTTTTGAAGAGGATCGATTGCATCATAGAGTGATGTCTTGACTTGGATGTGAATTGGATTTAAGTGAGGCAGAGTTGAACAAAGTCATCAGTCTCACTCTTTTCCTGAGGCATTGAAGTCCAGTGGCAGAGCACAAGTCAAGATGACTAGTGATGGCTTGGGATGCAGTGGATGAACTTGGCATCTTTGAAGCCTGACCAAGCTCCAAGTGCTCCATAGAACCTACTTTAGCCACCCTCATGACCATTGGAAAATATTATTCTCACCTGGCCATTCTATCAGGGTAAGTCTTCATGTGCTTGGGGTAGACATTCCCCTAACTCACCAAGAGTTTTGAGGCCAGTCAATTACCCTTAGCCTGGTTTAATCCATCTGCTGAGATGGTTTACCAGGATGTACCTACTGTGCATATTACAGCTTCTGAGTTGGATGAATCAAATGAACACCAAAAGTAGATAGTAGCCCCAAAAAGGGCTTATAAACCTCACACAAGAAGTGCTAGTCCTCCTGAACACCCTATACACCATAGTTCTTCTTAGACTGCCTTCCATGGAACAGTTGCTTAATAAATATTTGTTGAGTTGAATTTACACCTATGCCATCCTTTTATCCCTTTACCCAAAGGTTAACAACTATGCTAAAGTCCTTATGTGTTAATCTTGTGTATTCCCTGTACAAAATCCTTATGGCTTTTTGGGAATGATGCATGAGAATTAGCACATGTAAATTAAATATATCCTTCAGGCCTACCCTCTATTTTTGAGAACCCTGAATAATGCCCTATGTACCTCTGGAAACTGATACTGTTACCTGAAACTAGATAATAGATAATATGGTTATCTTCATTTCCAGGAAACTCACTTAAAAAAATTACCTCAAGAAATAATTCACTAATGTCCTAGTCTTAGTAAGAGTGAGAAGTCTTTTTTTTTTCATATTATCCCATTCCAGTTTATCTGATTTATTTGATATTATCTGATTATCATCCCACAATGAACCCACAAATTCACTGAGTAGTAGTGTGATGTAGTAGAGAGAAATATGGAAAGAAAAATCAGGACATTAGTCAATCAATCAATAAACATTTATTAAGCAGCTACTA
The DNA here is from genome assembly GCF_003287225.1 of Phascolarctos cinereus. Taxonomy (NCBI): domain Eukaryota; kingdom Metazoa; phylum Chordata; class Mammalia; order Diprotodontia; family Phascolarctidae; genus Phascolarctos; species Phascolarctos cinereus. The sequence continues at coordinate 383,040,052 of NW_027555847.1, read as the reverse complement.
TATATCAAGCACTCTGCTAAGTGCTGGATATCAAAAAGATACAAAAGAAGCAAAACACAGTTACTGTCCTCAATCTAATAATGGAGACAACATAAATATATTCAAAAAAGCCATATACAGGATAAGTAGGAGATGACTAGTAGAGGGAAGGCACTACATTTAAGAAAGGTTGGGAGAGGCTTCTGGGAGAAGATAGGATTTTGAGACTTAGAAGAAGCCAGGGAAGGCAGCAGGCAGAGATGAGGAGGGAGAGCATTCCAAACATGGCAAACAGCCACAGAAAATTTCTGGAGCCAGGAAATTGAGTATTTTGCTCATGAAACAGCAAGGATGTCAGTGTTATTGGATCAAAGAGTACATGGTAAAGAGTAAAGTATAAAAAAAATTACGCAGAAAGGGGGCAGAGTATTAAGGGCTTTGAATTTAAGCAGAGGATTTTATATTTGATCCTCTACTTTGACTCTCCATTAGCTAGTTGGGTAAAATTGGTAAAGGGCACTTTAATTCCTTGTTCCTCAGTTTCCTTAGATATGAAAACAGTGAGGGTTGCACTAGATAACATTAAAAGTCTCTTACTGATCTAGGATATAAATCTAACTTCTATAGATAAAAACTAGCTCATTATCTCTCTTCTTGAGAAGAAAAGAGATTAATATATTTTTATGTGCATATACCTACACACACAAAGAAATAATCTAAATAATTTCATCTAATGGATAGTAAAAAATTAAGCTAATAAAATAACATTATAAGGACTTTTTACTTTTGATTTAGAAAAAAATGATATTAAGCTCAGACTCTGGATTCTTCTGGGTCTGGGTATTTCTGCCTGGGAATAAAATTCTCTCTTTTTGCTTTGCATTGAAGAGTTAATTTAGGCAGAGTTTATCTTGGACTAGAAACAAATACACTAGATGAAAAAAAAGTAGTCTTGGATGGGTCATTTTTATGATGGACAATCAAACAGAAGCCATCATTAGCATTACTAAGCATAGACATTATTGATGGGATAAGCATTTTGGAGAGAATAGTTAACTTTGACGACAGCCATATTTTCTATGGAAGTGACATTCATGTGTTCTCCATGCAAATACATGTTCAGACAGAGGTATTCAAAGGATTCAAAGGATCAAAATGAACTGTGCAATGGACACAGAGATTAGAGGCCAAATCAGAATGGCATTAATCTTTGGGTCTAGAATGTTATACATAAAATCATAAAATAGCAGTTAGAAAAGGCCTTAGCAGTTATTCAGTTGAACTTTCTTCCTAGTGCAAGATTCCATTCTACAGATCCACTGTTGATGGCTGTGTAGCTTCTGTTTCCACAAGCCAAGAATTTAAAGCTTAAAGGGAATAGACATTTCTGTTTTTGGAAAGCTCTTACTTTTATGCCAAACTAAAATCTGGATTCTGGAAACTCCTGTCCTTTCATTTTAGTTATTACCTTTTTAAATAAAACAGAACAAGACTGCTCCCACTGTTAGAAGTACATCCTTCAGACAGAAGAGTGTAAGAATAAAGAGTCTGGGCTGAAGAGTAAGCAGTCTTGGGTTCTAGTCCACCTTAGCGGCTAGTAATAACCTTGAACAAATCACTTTCTTTCTTTAAAAATGAGGCAGTTGGGACAGCTAGGTGGTGCAGTGGATAAAGCACTGGCCCTGAAGTCAGGAGGACCTGAGTTCAAATCTTGCCTCAGACCAAACACTTGACACTTACTAGCTGTGCGACCCTGGGCAGGTCACTTAACCCCAATTGCCTAAAAAAAAAATGAGGCAGTTAAATTAGGTGATCCCTAAGTTTTTTTTTCCTTGAAAACTATTGTACTTCCTATAAAAGTACTTCCTACTTTCCTAAAAACTGGGGGAAAATCATAGGCAGTAATAACAAAATTAATTTGGAAGGACAAAAAATCAAGAATATCAAAGACACTACTGAAAAAATAAATATAAAGGAAGGAGGGTTAACAATACCACATCTTAAACTATATTATAAAATAGTAATTATCAAAAACTATCTGGTATTGGCTGAGAAATAGAAAGGTAGATCAATGGAACAGAGCAGACATACAATTTACAGCAACAACTGAATATAGTAAGCTTGTATTTGACAAATATGAAGACTTAAAGTTTTGGGATAAGAATTAATTATTTGGTAAAAAAAATTGGAAAAGTAGAAAGCAGTATTCCAGATATTGGGCATGGACCAATATCTTACACCAATTGCCAAGATAAGGTTAAAATGGATATGTAACCTAGATACAGAGAGAGATGTTACAAGAAAATTTGAAGAACATAGAATATATTACTTATCAGACTTATGGAAAGGTAAATATGAATAAACCAGAGATAGCAGAGTGAGTTATAAAACAAATCACTTCAATTACATTAAATTAAAAAGTGTTTGTACAAAGAAAACAAATGTAGCCAAGATCAGAAGGAAAGCAGAAAATTGGGGAAATATTTTATAGACAGTTTCTCAGATAAAAACATCATATCTCAAATATATGGAGAACTTTTAAAATGTGTACCCAATTGAGAAATGGTCAAAGAATATGAACAGGCAGTTTTCCAATGAAGAAATCGAAACAACTTATGGTCATATTAAATTGGTCAATATCCTTTGGAAACTCCTGTGTTAAGCCTCACTCAGCACCAGAGAGACTCAATGTTAGGTAAAAAACATCTTATGACTAGGTTGACTCATTTTTTCTTATCTCTCTCATTCCTTCCAGGGTATTGAGTCTTGGTTGTAACCCAGAAGATTGGGGAACATAAACTCTTACAAACTCCACCACTGAAGTCTATACAAGCAAATCAAAATCTGATCAATAATACTGATTACAGTGATTATCTATGACTCTTAATATTAATCAATCAATAATCTAAATTTCACAAACTCCCCCCAGAAATAGCTCTGAAAAGAGCATATAGAAAGGCCTGAAACTTGGAACAGTGCCTCTTCTCCCCCTAGTGAGCAGATATAGTTAGATGGGTAGTGGAGAATGTAAGGGATAATCATCCCTTTGGGTGACTGAGTTGGAGTGAAAATGGTGGTAGGTTATGGGAATTGAAGAAGTGGATGAAACTAGGATGTTAGGGTGTTGAGTAGATAGCAACATTTATTCTAAAGTCCCTAAGTATGAAACCAGGGGTTGAGAACTGCCTCATTTTTCCTAAACATATCATGTCATTCTGACATTTAAATCCTATACGTGCCTCACTTATTTCACCAAAGTTTAGTATTTATTCTTTTATCTAAATTCTTCCACCTTTTATTATCTGTTCTACTCATCTGGTATTCAAAATATGATACTTTGTTTTGATGTTTATTTTTTCATGCATATATCCTGTCTGAACATAGAGAAAAGCTATACCAATAAGCATCTCGCACAAAGGGCAGCTAGGTGGCACAGTAGATAGAGTTCTGGGCCTGAAGTCAGGAAGACTCATCTTCCTTAGTTCAAAAATCTGGCCTCAGACGCTTGCTAGCTATGTGACCCTAGGCAAGTCACCTAACCCCATTTGTCTCAGTTCCTTATTTGTAAAATGATCTAGAGAAGGAAACAGCAAACCACTCCAGTATCTTGGCCAAGAAAACCCCAAATGAGTCCCAAAGAGTCAGATATGACTAAAATGACTGGACAGCCACCACAACAAAAAAAACTTGCACAAAATGTTGCCTTCTTCCATGTTTTGTTTTTATTTATCCTCTGTTTAGATAAGAAACCTCACTACAGTACTTTGGCCCACTGTCCTAGATGCAGATCAAATGGTCAATGATTATTTGATGATTCCCAGAAGTTTTCATCCCCAGAAACAATAACACCCCTGACCATATCTGTTAATGATCCCATTGAAAACGATGGAACACGCTGCCTACTATAATTATTGTTTTGTCTAATTTCAAAGTTTCACAAAAGCAACAAGTATCTATTCATGATAGTGATGCTCATGATACTGATGATAATGACAATGATGGTAAAGATAGAGACTCAAATTTGGAAAATTCAAAGACAAAGACAAATGGGTCAAATGAAGCTGTGCCAGAAGATGTGTTTGCTATCTCTATTCTTTAGGCAAAAAGTTGATTTTAAGTCTATTTTTATATTCCTTCATGATTTAGGCTTACAAGTGTTTTCAGTCAGAACTAAATCAAGTGTCATCAGTGGTAGTAGATACTGATTTTTGTAAAGATAGAAAATAGGCCTGGGGTGGATGGGTGGATGGGGTTTGATTGATGCATAATCCCTGCAACCAGTATCATTTTTTTTCCTTGAGCAGAGAATGAAGGGACCCAGATCCATGATTGCTACAGTGCAGGAAACTCCCAGGGAGGAAACTACCTCTATCTGTGCAAAAATGCAATTGCCCTGCTACTTATATTCTTGGAGTATTGTTAAATGATTTGCTCAGAATCATATAACCAGTTTGGGTCAGAGATAGTCTTCCCAAGTCTGAGCTAATCTCTCTATTCACAAACCAATGACTATCTCTCCACCTCACATGGGAAGCTAACTACCACAAGGAAAAGAAAATTCTCTGTACCCAGTCAGTCAATCTGTAAGCATTCCATCTTTCCCCCATCACTCATTACTAACATGCTATGTTGTTTTCCTTTCCTCTTCCTCACTCTCTGTATTACAAGGGGCTAGGTGGGCACATAATGACTTGCTACATGTTGGCCCTTGGAGCAAATGACTAAATTCAAGTTAGATGTTTATAAAATGTATAGCCCTTTTTCTTTAATTACTCCTAGTTTAATCCCATAGTTACTCTCACCACATATCGTGATTCATTTGCTTAAAACCACTGCAATAAGTGTTGCAGTTACAAATGCTTTCCTGAGAGTTAGATTAATGTCCTCCTTTGTTTCCAGCTTATCTTCAGCCTGTCTCTAGTAATATACTCAAACCAAACAAGCCTATTTTTCACTCACAGCCTTCCTTTTATGACTCTTGCTGATGGTTCCTTAATAAATAATGCATTTCTAAATGTTCCTAAGCTTTTCTCCTTATTAATAATTCTAGTAGCTTTCCCATGGTTGAAGGGGTTTATTTGGTCATGGACTGCATTTCCTTTCCTTTTTCTCTGCTTATACCTTCTCAATATATTAATGTGTGTGTTTGTGTGTGTGTGAATGTGTGTGTGAGACAGAGAGAGAGAGAGAGAGAGAGAGAGAGAATATCAATACAGGGCCTTGAAGATAATAATAATAATAATATTTGTTGAATGAATAAATATTTACGAACTATACCAATATCTTAAGGAACACCATTGGTTGCTTCCCTGAAAAACTAATTCTTTAATGGTGCCCACAAAAGAACCATAGAGGTTCTATTAAACATAAAGCCATATCTAAAATACTTGCCTGAGAATTGGTGCTTGAAAAATGCTTTCTGGATTTTAAATATCCTATCTAAATGAAAGAAAATTCTTATGACATTTTCTCTGAACTCTGTTTTCTTCGCTCTGAGTTAGCTATCTATATGGGCATAGGTAAACAGCATGAAGGACAAAGTTGATAATAATGTTTATTTAAGACTGTCTATATGACAAGAAGGTGATCATTGTTAATCCTATGAAATCACTCGCTAATTCAAGACAGTAAATAAAGCAGGTTCACCTAACTGCCTCTTAAGTTTTAGTAAGAAACCCCAAAAATTTACATGCCTTTTAGTTTTGCAAGGATATTTGGTTTCAGTGGTATGGGGAGCTTCAACTAGAGAAACAACTTCCAAGAATGAAGATGGGTAACTCTTCTGTAACACAATCTCCAATAGTTTTATGGTACACTGAATTACGTGACTTTCCCATCGCCCCACCTCTACTGGAAGTCATACAGAGACAAGATGTACCTTCAGTTTTCCCTGACACTCAAAACAACCCTATATTCACCATGCCACATTGGATCTCAAATGTCAAATATTTATATTAAAACTAAGAAATTATTTAATCTGAATTTTTATCCATAGTTATAAGAACACAGATGCTTATAGACATTATTCAATTAGTCAACAAGAGTTTATTCTTATTACTATGTCACACACACACACACACACACACACACACACGCATGCATGCATAAAAAAGCACAGTCCCTGACCTCAAGGAGGTGAAATTCTAATGGGAGGAGAAAAGAGTAAGGATAGCTGAAAAAAGCAGAGGAAAAAAAAGTAGGAGCAGGTACCTATTCTAAGGCATAGTAGCAAAGGATGAAGAATCAGATTTAGAGCTGGGAAAGTAATGATCAATAGTTAAGCAGGGGCCCTTCATTATAATGGATGATTCCAGGTGGAATTCATCAGTGAGATAAGGGGGGAGGCCATTAGGGTGCAGAATTGTAGTACGTTGAGATCATAAAGATATAAGGAAATTCCAAATTAAGAAGGTGACTGAGGCAAAATCTGAAGAATGAGAAGCAGAGGAAGGAAGGGTGGCTGGATCTCAAAACGGGGCTTCTGGGAGAAATTTGCCAATGGAAGATGAGGGTTAAAGAGAAAAATTCCAAGGTGAGATGAAACTGAAAAATGGGGAGAAGTTCAGAGTGCTACAAGCAAAGCTAGGAGTGGAAAGAAATTAAGATCTTTGACCAAATTCTCCAGTTTCTCTAAAACTTTTAAAAATTCACATTAGTGGATCTACTTGATATGTCTATATTCAACTGGGCATTCGGAAAAATAGAAATCATAAATCATTCTGTTTAAAAATTTCTACTCTTCTCTTTACCGTCTAAGTCATGGTTCCTTTTTTGCCATAAACGTGAAAGTCTCAAAAGAAGGAAAGTCTTAAAAAGTTCATCAGAATTTTCTCTGAGGTCAACAAAATTAACTTAGGAAAAGTAGAAAAGACATATTAATCCATGATCATTCCAGCATTTTCTCTCTTCAGTACAATTGTCCTAGATTTTGCCTAAACTATTTTTTAATTGACAATTGACGAGTTGAACATTGGAAGTGGTTGAGTTCTGGAGAAATCTGAAGTTAAGCCTTGCCTTTCAGAGTAAACAAAGCCAAGAGCTGATAGCTGTGGAAGCCAGAATCACAGAGACAAGAATGTAAATATAATTGATGTGCTCTAAGTCTCAAATCTCATGTAATCCCCTGATTTGTCTTCATTTCCATATGACCACCCTCCCAGAGAGGCCAATGTTTAGGATTAGCTGACCAATTTTTTGTTTTGTTTTGTTTTGTTTTTTGTGGCTGGCAATTGAGGACCTGATTTAGGAAGGAGTGATAGTGTCTGGATTGTCTGAATCCACTTTTCCTTTTATGTGTTTTTGTTATTAGAACTCAATTTGGTCTAAGTGAACATATTTCCCATTCACTAAGAATGCTAAAAAAAATTGTTCCCAAAGATTCAAGGCTTGGGCAAGGATGACATGTTCTGTATTTCTGGAGGTAAAACATTAGAGTTTATACAAAATTCTAGGAAAAAAGTCAAAACTCCAATTCATTAATAACCATGCCAATAAAACAGTCTTCTCTTTGCTCGAGGCATCTCATTAGGCTCCCTTCCTAAGTTTAAACCCTTCATTTGTTAGCAAATGGTTACTAAATTGGTTACTAAAGTTCAAATTCATTAGCTAAGTGTTCAAGATCCTCTACAAACCATCCCCAACATACCATTAAAACTTTTTCTTACAATTTTTTTCTTCAAATACTGTGTGCTTGAACCAAGCTGAACTCTCTCTTCCTCAAACATATTCCTCACTCCCTCACTTCTGTGCTGTTGTTCACCTTGTTTACTGTCCCATAAATTCCCTGCCCACCTTCCACTGATGCCCTCTCTACCTGTTGAAATACTTCTCATATCTTTGAATTTTGTAATTCAAGACATAATCCAAATGCTACCTTCTTTATAATGACTTCCTCAGTCCTCCAGGTTAGAAGTGGCCTCATGTGCATTCTCATATTACTCCTTTTTTATTTTGTTCTTTAATTCAAATTTACTTATTGTTTTAAGTTCCAGATTATTTCCCTATCACACCTCTCCCACCCAGAAAGAAGGCAAGAAATGAAAAACTCATTAAAATTTGAAGCCATGAAAAACATATTTTCACATTACCCATGTTCCAAGAGCAACAACAAAATAAAAAAGAAAAGAAATAGAAATTAAGAAAAAAATATTCTTCCATTTGTATTCTGACTCTGTCAGTACTCTATCTGGATGTACATAGCATTTTTATCTTGTCCTTTATGACTGTGTCTACTAAGTCTTTTACATTTGATTAGCTTTACAATAGTGCTGTTACTCTGTAAGTGGTTGTTCTGGTTCTGCTCATTTCACTTTGCATCACTTCATATAAATCTTCCCAGGTTTTCTGCTGAGATCATTTTTACTTCAACTACAACATAACGGATTCTGCTAGAGGTCCTTATTTTAACTCTGTGCATCTTTCTGTTTCAAGTGTGCTTCTAGTAAATAACAATTATTTGATTCTGATTTTTAATCAACATTGCTATCCTCTTCCTTTTTATGGGTGAGTTCATCCCATTCACATTCACAGTTTTGATAACTAAATATATGTTTTCCTCTATTCTATTCTTTTGTACTTACCATTCTTTTTTTCTTGATCCAGTCCCTTCTTTGAGAATCTGTTTTGCTTTTGAATACTGTATTTAATCTACCCTCTCTCTTATCCCCTCTTTCTCTTAACCCACTTCCCTCCTATTTCTCTGTTGGGAAATACATATTTCTGTACCCATTGTGTATATCTATCTATCTATATGTCTACTTATCTATCTGCAATCTTCCTTATTTGAACCACTTTAGATGAGAATGAGCTTCAAGTGTTGACCTCTCCGTTTTCCATCCTTCCATCCATTGTATAAACTCTTTGCATACCCCATTTGTGTAAGATAATTTTCCCATTCTTCCCATCCTCCTAGCACATCCCTCTTTCTCACCCTTCAGTTCTACCTTTGAAATAATTCCAAACATAATAAAATCATACCAATGTTATCTAAGTAGACTTCTTCTACTAGCCCTAATGATGATAAAATTCTGAGGGGTTCCATGTATCATCTTCTCATGTAGGGGTATAAACAGATTAACTCTGTTGACTCTCATGATTTCTTACTCATGTTTATCTATTTTATGCTTCTTTTGAGTCTTCGGTGTGAATTCAAATTTTAGTGTCAGCTCTGGTCTTTTCATCAGGAATACTTACAAGTCATCTATTTCATTAAATATCCATTTTCCCTCTATGTGATTATAATCACTTTTGCTGAGTAGGTTTTTCTTAGTTGTATTCTCCCTTCTTTGCCATTTGGAATATCATATCCTAAGTTCTCTACTACTTCATGGTAGTAATTGCTAAATTTTGTTTAATCATGACTTATGACTTCATGGAATTTAGAGTCTTTCTTTCTGACTGTGTATAGCATTCTGGAGTTCTGGATTTTGACTATAATATTCCTAGGAGTGTTGGAATTTCTTTCAGGAGATGACTATTATATTATTTTAATTTCTACTTTGCCTCTGGTTCTAAGATATCTGAACAGTTTTTCATTATATTTTCCTGAAATATAATATCTAGACTGCTTCTTTCATTACTTTAACATAGTTTAATAGTTCTTATATTGTCTCTCCTTGATCTATTTTCTGTCAGTTATTTTTCTGAGATGTTTCACATTATCTTCTATTTCTTCAGTCTTTTTGACTTGTTTTATTGTTTCTTGATGTTTCATGACAATAATAGCTTCCACTTGGCCAAGTATAATTTTAAAAGAGTTTTGTTTCTCTGTGGGGTTTTAGATCTCATTTGCCATTTAGCCAATTCTGACTTTTAAGGAATTATTTTATTGATTCTATACATCTTTTTATCAAGCTGTTAATTCTCTTTTCATGATTTTCTTGCAGTGTCATCCTTTTTTAACATCTTTTTTTCTTTTTTTGCTCCTTCAAAATTGATTTTCCTCTTTCTTCTAAAGATTCTTATTGGTACAATATCCAATCTGCACATTTTTTTCATTTGGGACTTTGTTTCTACTTCTTTTGAGTTTTCACATTAACATAGTGGAGGGTGTCTGGCTTGAACTGTCATTTATGGTCTTCTGCTCTTAGGGGTCTGTAAATTCTCAGTGCTTCAAAAGTCATCCTTGTAAAAATCTGTTCACTGCCCTGGTCTTCATAATCCTGACCTGATTTGTATCTTTTTACATTGCTATGGTTGGGTTTCCATAGCCTGCTGCTGGACTCAATCACAATTAGTCTGTTGGGAGTTTTGACATGTTCATAGTGACTGAACTGCTGATTCCTCCTTGGTTTTGGTCTCTGCTCTCCTTTATTGCACTGCAGGCTTATGTGCAAGGCTAAAGGTCAGAATTGAGTCCCAACTCTGTTCTTGGTCTCAAAGCCACAAAGCAATACTTTTGAAACTTGTTCCTTGCTCCTCACAAAGATAGACTTTGGTCTCTCTTGACCATGACCACTTCTCTCCACTCTGGCACTATAATCCAGAAGTGGGTAATGGGCAGTAGAGCCTCCAGATGATATTTGTTCCTGGTTCCAGTGTTAGTACTTGAGTTTTTTTCTGATTTCTTTTTGTACAAACTTTCAATATCCTTATTGTCTTTGGTGCTAGGCTGTTCCCCGACACTACTCTATAGCCTGCTGCTGTTTCTGCCTATTGTGACACCACTGCTGCTACTCTGCTGTGCTCCTAGCCAGCCTTCACTACTGTGTCAATAGTCCTCTTTTTCTGTCTTCCTGTGCTGCCCAGGATGGAATGATGTCTCACTGTGACTTTTTTGTTGGCTTTCCCAATCAGAATTTGGCATGATGCCCTTTATCACTTTCAGGGCATGATGTAAAAGAGCTAAGGTAAAACTGCTAGCTCTCACTCCACTATCTTGACTATTCCATCCACATTATTCTCTTTACATCTCTCATATACTTACAATATACTACTTTTTTAAATGCATGGATATGTCTAATCTCTCCTTATAGAATTCACATTTCTTGAGAGCAGGCACTGTGTGCTGCTTTATGCTGTATATTTTGACAAATTAATTCACTTATTTACTCATTCAACAAAAATGTATTTAACAATGATAATAAGTACTGTATCCAGTGGTATATGGGAGAAATATATATGTATAAAATATAATATATTTTATATTTTTTATATTTGCATTATATTTGTGTTATGTATATGAGAGAAAAAAGGAAAATATATATTTATATAACAGATAGGCACACGCTATATTATATTACACATAATTAATATATTCAAACAATAACATGTCATAGTATGAATAGATTAATATTATATTTTGTATTTTAAAACTATTTGTATTCTGTATTATAGTATAAATAAATTATATCTTATGTTTTAATAAAATATGAAATATAATATATATAGCTAAATAAATAGATGGTTTCCCCCTCTCCCATGTAGCACTGGATATATTGTTTAATATCATTGTTAAATATATTTTTTGAATGAATTTAGCAAGTAATTAGTCAATGAAAACAACAGAATGTTCAGTTCTTTCCTCTATCATTTGTCCCCTCAACTGATGCAAACATATTCATGAGTATCAAATAGTAATGAAAAACGTAGGGTAAGAATAGAAAAAGTGCTCTAGTACAAGGAGTGTGTTGTCAAGGAAAATCATTGTATTTGGCATCACAAGACCTGGATTTGAGTCTTGGATCTTCTTCTTACTATCTATATAACTTTGGGCCAGTCTCTGGGGCTTGGGCTCCTTATCTCACATCCATAATATCTCCCATGCTTTCTACACTCAATTCCACTCAGACTATCACCTCCACTCCTTCCATAACTCAGATGAGGTTCTACCCCTGATTCTACCTTGAGCTTCAACAGACCTGGCTTTATTTGGTTCAGTTTCAGAACTCTGCCATTTCCTGGACATCTTCAGCTAACTGTCTCTCCTCTTTGACTGTTATCTTCTGCCATTAGAATTTAAGCTCTGAGACAGGCTTGTATGTTTGTTTGTTTGTTTGTTTGTTTTTGTATCCTAAATACTTAGCTCACATATGGGTACCTTTTTCTTTATTGTTTAGTCATTTCATTTCACGTGTGACTCTTCATGATCCTATTTGGGGTTTCTTTGGCAAAGATACTGGAGAGATTTGCCATTTCCTTCTTCAGTTCATTTTACAGATGAGGACCTGAGGCAAACAGGGTTAAATGATTTACTCCGGGTCACACAGTGTCCAAGACTAGATTTAAACTCTTGAAGATGAGTTTTCCTGATTCCCAGCCTAGTGCTCTGCTCTATCCACTCTACCACCTAGTTGTCTTGGTACATACTGGTTGGTTGTTGTCCTTCATCCTCAAAGAGGACCAAAATGACATAACTATGCTGGAGTCAAGGTACAGGGTGTCTGACTGATCAGACAAATACAAGTTCGGAAGTCTCCACCACAGATTGGGCACAAATAGTGCATGTGAACACTTGGAGTGGAGATGTCGCTAGATTTTTTCACTTACATTCTTTGGACTACTGAAACTCTGCTTCACTCACACAGCATAGTGCTTTCTTTGATGCAGGCATGCCATGCTTGGCAGTCCTTTGCCAGTGTCTCTTGTGTCACACAATTGATTCCAATGTTCTTCAGAAAGACTTTCAAAGTATCCTTGTATCATTTCTTCTGACCACCATGTGAACTCCTGCTTTGTGTGAGCTTTCATAAAATAGTCTTATAGGAATTTAAACAATGTGTCCAGCCCATCAGAGTTGCGTTCTCTGAAATAGAGTTTGAATGTTTGGCAGTTTAGCTCAAGAAAGGATCTCAGTGTCTTGTACTGTATCTTGCCAGGTAATCTTAAAAATCTTCCTATGACAATTCAAATGGAAGAGATTCAGTTTCTTGGCATGGTGCTGATAAGACTTGTCCAGGTTTCAGAGGCATACAATAAGGTCAGCACAATGGCGCTGCAGACCTTCAGGTTGGTAGTTAGTCTTATATATCTTCTCTCCCACACTTTCTTTCAAAACCTCCCACATACTGAGCTAGCTCTGCCAATGCATGCGTTAAACTCATCATCTATGTGTACAACCCTAGAAAGTATACTACCAAGGTAAGTGAACTTATCCACAGCATTCAAAATGTCTCCATTTGCTATAACTGGTAGTTCCACATATGGATCATATGGTACTAGCTGGTGGAGAATCTGTGCTTAGTTTGTGGTAATTGTTAGGCCAACATTAGCACAAGTAGCATGTTTTGTTGATCTCAGCTTCAGAGGCTGCTTTGAGTGCATAATCATCTGCAAACAAAAATCATGCACCAACTCTCCCTTCACTTTTGTCTTGAATTATAGCCTTTGCAAGTTAAATAATTTTCCATCAGTGTGGTAGCTGCTCTTCATGCCACTTTTGTCTTCTTTTAAGGTGTCTGACAGCATTGCTGAAAATCTTACACTAAAAAGTATGGGAGCAAGGACATATACTTGCTTCATTCCATCGGTGATTGGAAAAGAATGATAATATTGTCCATTATCCAGACCCTAGATAAGCTGATGTACAATACTAATGAAATTCTTTGGGCAACTGATGTTTGCCATAATTTCCACAAGTGATCACCACTGATAGTACCAAGGTACAATGTTCAATGAACATTGTGTACAGACCTGTTTTGCTTCTGGAATTCCTCCTGGAGTTGTTGAGCAGCAAATACCATATTGGCCATTCCTTGATCCTTTCTGAAGCCACACTGTCTCTTAGGTAGATGACCATTTTCTAGTTGAAAGATCAACCTATTAAAGAGGACTCTGGTAAGAATCTTGCCAGCAATGACTAAGAGAAAGACTTCCCTGTGATTGTCAGAAGACAACCTATTTCCTTTTAACTTTACAGAGATGGACAATGGAAGCATACTTAAACTCCTGGGGGATAACTTCCTCATGCCATATAACCCAGAAAATTTCACTCAGCTTTTTTATGAGCAGTGTAACCCCTTCCTTGAAAATCTCAACTGGAATAGAATCACTTTCAGGTATTTTGCCACAGGAGAGGAGATATGTAGCATTCAAAACCTCTCCTTCAGTTGGAAATTTGGTTAGAGAGGGATCAATTTACGATATACATTCACTGTCTAAAGCATTGATTGATGACTCTCTGTTGAGAACACTAAGAAAGTATTCAGCCAATCTCTCCAGGATCATAGCCTTATCACTAATCAATGTGCTTCCATTAGCACTGAGAGTTGGGATGCAGCATTCATCTATGCCCCATAAATAGCCTTGAGAGCAACATAAAAATCCCTTGGATTGTCACTATCAGGGAAAAGTGAATTCATCAGCCTTCTAACTGAGCCATGAATCCTGAATCTCTCTAAGCTTCACTTGCAGTTTATTTCCAATGGAGTTAATTGTTGCCTTCTTAGAGAGAGATGAACTATCCTGCTGGTAAACCCTGTGGAGTTCTATTTTTTCATTTAGCACATTCTGAATTTCCCCATCATTTTTGTCAAACCAGTATGGGTGATGTCTTTTGATTCATGCATAAATTATATTTAAGTGAGGCAGAATTGCACAAAGTCATCTCCTCATTCTCTCTTCTGGAGTCATCAAATTCCAGTGGTGAGACAAAATCAAGATGGCTGGTGATGGCCCAGAATGCAGTGGCTGACCTTGGTGTCTTCAATGTCTAACCAGGCTCTCAGAACTCCACAATGCCTGCTTCACCTGACTTCATAGCTGTTGGAACAAATTTTTCTCACTTGCATATTCTGCTGGGGGAAGCTTTCATGTGCTTGGGGTAGACACCCTCTTAACACACCAAAGGGTTTGAGACTCCTCAGTTCCCCTCAATCTGGTTTAGTCTGTCTTCTGAAACAGTTTCCAAAGTGTGGCCACTGCACATGCTACAGCTTCTTGGAGCCACTGGTGAGAGTTGGATGAACAGGTGGACATCAAAGGTAGAAAGGGGACCTGAAAAAGGCCAGCAGCCTTCACACTAGACATACTAGCATTCCTTGAACACACTCTACACCCTACACTTACACATATTAAGTGCCTAATGAAAGGCAATGCTCTACCTACCTACCTATCTACCTATCTACCTATTCATTTGTCTATCTAAAAAAGGGAATTTTAATCTAGATGATTTCTAAGGTTCCTTCAAATTAATCCTAAAAATGAAATTGATGGTAGAATAGGAAAATCTATGGGAAGAATTCCATAGAAGTTGGGGGATTTTTTTTATCTGCTCAGAAAAGTAGAATGTCGCTGGAGCCTGTAATACTGACACAAACCTTGGGTATTTCACATTCTCAGAGAGAAATCATCTTTTGGTCTACTTGTCTTGGGGATTCTCTTCTTCCTTCATTTTCAGTCAGGTGACAAAGCACAATTTAATTTTTCCCCACATAATTGACCAGAAAGGAAGCTCTTAATTTTGCCTGGAAGGTTTTGTCTCATCTAAAACTGTAATATCTTATTAAGATATACTGATATTTGTATGTAAAGACTACAAAGCTAAACATTATTGATACAATGAATATCTTCCCTTAACTTGAGATCTTGAGATCTAAAATTTCCAGAGCATTTGTAAATTTGTCCCATGCGATGTTTTATGGTTTTCTAGAAATAAACCAGCCTGGGGGCCAAAGTTTGTTAGATGCTCTTTAACCTGGTTCTGTTTGAAATTGACGATATTTTTACACATTTGTAAGTACACCATAGGATATATAGATGGGATTTCCAGAATACATTTTTTTCATTGAAGGTTATGATCACATAATAAGCTTATATTAATTGTAAGTAGAATTGAGAGAATGTTGGTTTTCATCTCCATATTAACTTTGATCTTCTTTCCTCCTCTTATTCTTTCTCTTCCCTATGGTTTGCTTTACTGATTGAAACATTTGTAACACCTTCTTGCTTCCTTCTTTCCCTCATCTCTGCCCTCAAAGAGTTGGGATTACTCAGTGTCAGTACCAGAGTTGGCATTGGAACCAGTTGATGGTTTTTTTGTTTCAAGATTGTCCCTTTTTTTTTTTTTGGAGGGGTTGGGGTTGGGCAAAACAGTATTTGGGCTAATTGTTGTAGTTCTTAAGCAGATAAATAGGTAACTAGGATTCCAGGACATCTGAACTTGGGCAGGGCAAAGATTATAACTCAATGATTAAGATGGACACTTTTCACCATAGCTAAGAATTTATATTATAATCATAATTGCTTACATTTATATTGCACTCTTTGGCCTGCAACATACTTCACAATTATCATTTCATTTAATCTTTACAACAAGTAGATACATGCTATTATTATTCCCATTTTACAGATGAGGACACTGAAGCTGAGGCATATTAAGTGGCTTTTCTAGGTCACACAAGTAGTATGTGTCTGAGATTAGATTGTAGTTCCAATTTTCCTGATTCCAAATGCAGGGCTCTTACTGGGTGCCAACTTAACTAGAAAGAGTGATAGGGAAGCAATGAGGAAGGCTGGTGAGCAAGCAGAATATCAGTTGAAGACAATGGAGAGATGATAAAATAGGAGCTAGCCTTATGATAAAGTAGTAGCCAATTTCTGTCCTCAAAGCAGAAAGAAGATTATTTAAAACATAAGTCAAACCAGATTCTGAGTTTGGAGTATATATTCTCGATTTCTTTGCAGCTTTTCACACTGCTGATGATCCTTTCTTCCTGGCTGCCATCTCCTCTATGGAATACTATGACAGTATTCATTCTTGATTCTCCTTTTTCTTGAACTTTCCTGGACCATCCTCATTTTTCCTGACTTCTAAATATGGCCTCCAATGACCCTTTTCTGATCTTTTGACATTCTCTGTTTAAATGATATCATCAGATTCCATGAGTTAATAATTAAATTATCTTTGTGCAAATGAATCTGAAATCTCTATGTCTATTTCTAATCCCTCCTGAATATCAATCCTGCACCACTAGCTTCCTGCTAGACATCTCCATTTGGACATACATAGACATCATAAATTCAACATGGCCAAAAGAGAACTAAGCTTTTGGAAGAGGACTATGTTTGGATTCAAAAGACATTTCTTCAAATCTTGACTCTGCCACTTTCTCCCAGTGAGTCCTTGGGTAAGTCACTCACCTTCTCTGTGCATTGGTTTCCTTATGTAGAAGATAAAACAGGTTCCTTCTTGTTCTAAATCTATGATTCCATGAACTTAATTATGTTTGCCCCAAAAGCATCATCCTACAAACTTTCCTCTTTCTGTTGAGGAGACAACTGTCATTCCAGTCTTTCAGTTTTACAAACTCAAGAGTTATCCTAAGCTCTTTCTTCCCTATCTCTCTCTTCCACATCTAATTAGTTGCCACACCTTGGCCATTCCACCTTCATAACATCTTTTGCATCTGTTACTTTCTCTCTGCTCACTCAGCTATTATCTTTATTCAGCCTCTTTGCTCTTCTCATCTGAATCATAATAACACCCTAATGAGTAGCAAGCAGTTATAAGTATTTTTCACTCTTGTGGATTTAAAGTGTTGAATACAACACCATTACACACACTTAAGTACCTAATTTAGATAAAATCCATATCTCCACTTAATTTCCTAAGTTTTATGGGAGCTATTAGGATCACAGACAAATGCCCTGTTGCAAGCCATTAAACCCTAACTTCAGAAGATAAATTCAGTCCCGTTCTTTTTTGTAATAAATTTGTTGATTAAATTAAATAGCATGTGTAATTTGTTTTGTAAACATTAAAGTGTAATAAAAATACTGTTGCTGATGCCATCACTACTAACTACTACTACTACTACTACTACTACTACTACTACTACTACTACTACTACTACTACTACATGAGTGGTGCTTGTGAATTGTTGAGAATATAAAGGCAATATCACTACTTGCACTCAAGGAATTTACATTTTATTGACAGAATTTCCCCTGCAAATAGATAAGGTAACATAAAACATATAAAGTATTTGCTAATTATGCTAAGTATTTTTAAAAGTGAGAGAAAATTAGCCAGGACAAGGCTAGCAGAGAAGGTGATCATTAAATTATATTTTGAGGAAAGCTAAGAATTCTAAGAAATGGAGATGATTAAGGATATGAGATATATCTTGTACAAAATAAAATGTAATGTCAGATAAAGAGGGGAAAAAGATAGTGGCTCCATTTAAGTGTAATACAGAGTGAGTAGTGTTTTCAGTAGACCACAATCGAGCAGTGCTGAAGCCATTGACCATATACCTCAGGCTGAAGTCAATCCCTCTCTAGCAAAACTTTCAACTGAAAAAGAGGTTTTGAATGCCATTAGGCACCTCTTATGTGTCAAAGTGCCTAGTGCTGATTCTATTCCAGCATGGATTTGCAAGGCAGGGGTTCCATTGTTCATACAAAAGCTCATATAATGCAATCTTTTGGATTACATGGCAAGAGAAGGTTATCCTCCAGAAGATTAAGGATGCCTTCAATGTCCATCTCTATAAAGGAAAAGTAAATAGGTTGTCCTGTGATAATCACAGGGGTGTCTCTCTCTTAGTCATTGCCAGCAAGATTTTATCAAAGTCCTCCTTAATTGGCTGATTCTTCATCTGAAAGATGGCCATCTACCCAAGACCCAGTGTGGCTTCAGAAGTGGCTGAGGAATAGTTGGGATAGTTTTTGCAGCACGACAACTCCAAGAGAAATCCTAGGAGCAGAACAGAGTTTGTATACAATGTTCTTCAATCTGACCAAGGCCTTTAACACTGTCAGTCATGATAGCTTGTAGAAAATCATGGTGAAATTTGGTTCCCCAGAGATGTTCCTTGGTGTATGGAAGCTTCATGATGACATTCTTGCATGGGTTCTCATCATGCTTGCATGATGCTTTTGTGCTTTCCTAGTTACCAGTGGAGTGGAACAGGACTCTGCGCTTGCTCCCACACTTTTGACCATGGTGTTTTCAGCGATGTTGTCAGATAACTTTAACAAGAACAAAAACAGCTACTGTGTTGATAACAAATTATTCAACAGGAAAAGGCTACAAGACAAGACTAAAGTGGAAGTAGAGTTGATGCATGAGTTGTTGTTGCAGGTCATTGTGCACGCAGTGCAGCCTCTGAGGCTGAGATACAACAGAATATGGATTGATGCTTTGTGATTTTTGCTGATTTTGTCCTGAAAATTAACAGCAAGAAAATACAGGTTCTCCTCCAACCAGTGCTGTGCCATCCATACATGGGACCATTGATTATAGCAAACGGAGAAATTTTTGAATAATGTGGATAAGTTCACTTGCTTTGGTAGTATACTTTGTAGGGATGTACACATAGATGATGAGGTTGACACACACATTGCCAGAGCTAGGTCAATATTTGGAGGGCTCTGAAAGAAAGCATGGGAGAGAAGAAATACTAAGCTCCCTACCAAAGTAAAGATCTATAGAGATGTGTTGATCTCAATGTTGTATATCTGTGAAATCTGGACAGTCTGCCATACCAGAAAATTGAACTACTTCCATTTGAATTGTCTTAGAAAGATTCTAAAGATCACTTGGCAAGATAAGGTACTAGACACTGAGATCCTTTCTCCAGCTGATTTGCCAAACATTCAACTCTACTGTAGAGAGCACAACTCTGATGGGTTGACCATGTTGTTTGAATGCTGAATGTTCATTTACATAGAAGACTATTTTACAGACAACTCACACAAGGCAAGAAGTCACATGGAGATCAGAAAAAGCTATACAAGGACACTCTCAAGGTTTCTCTAAAGGCTTTTACTATCAATTGTGAGATGTTGAAGGGACTGGCACAGTACTGTCCACCATGATACGCCCACATCAAAGGAGGTGCTCTGTTTTATGAGTAAACCAGAATTGAAGTAGCTCCAAAAAAAAATGTGAGATGCACAGATTAGAGACATTTCCACTCAATCTTCCTATGGACTATGTTTGTATGAACTCATATTGGTTTGATCAGCTGTAATCAGGCACACCGTTTGCTGACCCCAATATCATGATAGTATTTTGGTTTTCTTTCATTATGAAGGACAACCACACAGAGAGAGTAGATTGGAACAATACAGAATAAGTATGGGGAGATATTTGAAATTGTAGGAGAGTTCTAAATGCCAGACTGGGTGGTTTATATTGTAGCCTATAATGGCTATGAATTCACTATAGATTTTTGAGGAGGGATGGTGAAATAATCAGATTTGTGTTTTATGAATATCCATTTGGCAGCTGCATGGAGGATGTATTAGAGAGCATTCCCCTTTACCCAAGCAATTTCTAGCTTGGTCTATATCCCACAGTCAATGAAATATATAAAGGTTCAATGTAAACCAAACTACTTACAACAATACTTTCTGTAGTAGCAAAGAATTGGAGACAAGGTAGAAGCCTATTGACTGGGGATTGTTCACCTAAATAAATTGTGGACATGAATAAAATGGAAAAATATTGTGCCACAAGAAGCAATGAGTGTGAAGAATATAGAGAAGCAGATGCAAATTGATATGAAGTAATACATTACAGTAATAAGAATGAAGAATCAAGCAATCAATAAATAAGAATTTATAAGGTAGGAAAATAAGGTGTTAAAAGTGCAATTAAGAAGAAAAAAAATGAAAGTGAAGACAATATGATTTTAATAATCAGCCATGGCTCCAAACAAGATAGTTGAAAATTCTTTGCAGGGCTATGCTATGAGTATTACTGTTAGATAATACAGTTAACTAATACTATTAGATTTGATGAATATATTGTTTATATAATTGTTGGGTGATTTAGTAAATTAATCAAGTCACTCTATCATACTTTAAGTGAAAAGTTAATCAATCCATCAGTCATAGGCTTTTGTCTAAATGTGAAAATTCCTTCAAATTAGAGTGATATGGCCAAAAAAAAAAGATTTTTGGATAGGCTGAGGAAATCTGGCCATGCTCTAGGGATTTTCTCCAAATTATCAAGCTAGTTAGGAGAAGAATCATGCCAAAAAAATTGTAGAGATGGTGTTGCATTAAACCCCTGAAAAGGAACCACCTTTTAGAGAAGCAGAGGCCTTAGTTTCTGCCTCAGATCTCATTCCTTCCTCCACTGTCTTTGGCCAAAGGATTCTGAAACTTGAAGAGGCTGAAAGTGTTTTCCATCAGCGTCCTATTAGCATCCTTGGTTCAGATGACAGCAATGTCTGCCCTGGGAGACAAGGACAGACAACATGTACCTTGGTTCAGATGACAGTATCTGCACTGGGAGACAAGGACAGATAAGATGTATTCATAGCTCAACAAGGAAATGAGCAAAGTCAATATGCCATGATTAAGGGGAGCTTCTTGAACACCTCGATGCATGATAGAAATGAACTTCCAGCAAGCAGCATCTGCAAGTTATTACTTTTCCACATGTACTCTTTAAACTTGAGCCCTCTTTTCACTGAACTGTATATGGACTAGTTGATGGGTTTATTAGAGATATTTTAGGAGGGTTATAGCATCTTACTGTGTAGCCTTAGCAAGACATTCTCTCTCTCTCTCTCTCTCTCTCTCTCTCTCTCTCTCTCTCTCTCTCTCTCTCTCTCTCTCTCTTTTCCCTCCTACTTGTGCTAGCTGCCTGAATGACTCAAGTCCATAGCATTAGAGAATCATATCCCCTTCTCTTCAAGAGTACAGCTAGAATACTTGATATGTAGCATTTCACTATAATTCAAGACTGTTTTATGAAAATAGGGAATTGGGATAAAGCTCCTCAGATCTTTAATATCTAGTTTTGCTAAACTCTTAAACATGCCACTCTTTTTTTAAAAAAAAAAAAACTATTTGTTGGTAGAAATGGCTGTCTATGGAAGAAATGAGGAATAAATTAAGAAAATAAAGTATTTTTTAAAATAAAACAGTGATATAACTTAAAAATAAAGTTTTTTGAAACACTTTATTTAATTTTTGAAATTATTCTTCTGAACTTGTCAAACACTAACCTTTGTGAAAATTTCCATATATCTCAAAAGAGGAAGAAAGTCTACATTATGTTTATCTAATTTTTTTTGAAGGAGTGACTTTTGACAGTTCTCTATTCTATTAATGGTTGATATTTTCCTCACAGAGTTACATTTTTTCTTGCAAGGTAAATTATTCTTTGTTGTAAACATTTGCACTCCATCATAAAATCCAAGATTTTGTCCCTTTTATAGCAGTTGCTGCAAAACATTATGTGATCCTGATTGTGGTTCTTTCATATTTATGTAATTTCATTTTGGCTTCATGCAATATTTTTTTCTTTGACATAGAAACTGAATTTTGGCTAAGAGTTTTCATTTTCAGATGTCTTTGAAGACATAATAAGTGGATTCTTTCTTTCTTTCTTTCTTTCTTTCTTTCTTTCTTTCTTTCTTTCTTTCTTTCTTTCTTTCTTTCTTCTTCTTCTTCTTCTTCTTCTTCTTCTTCTTCTTCTTCTTCTTCTTTTTCTCCTTCTTCACTTTTCCCTCTGACTTTAGTGAATCTAGGGTAAGTTCATTTTAAGTTCCTTAGCTATGGTGTCCAAATTTTCTTGATTATGAAGGAAACTAATGAATTCTTAAATTATTTCTCCCTGACTTGTTTTCCAAGTCAGTCATTTATGAGTGAAAATATCTTTCATTTTCTTCTTTTTTAACCATTTGATTTTGTTATGTTTTTTATTATTCCACAGAGTCATTGAATTCTATTTGTTATGTTCTATGTTTCCAGAAGTCTATAATTGGACAAGATTTTTCACCTTCTGTTTAAAAATGTTTTATTTTAGGTAGGTGGCACTGTGAATAGAGCACAGAATCTGGACTTATGAAGAGCTAAGATCAAATCCAGGCTCAGGGACTAATCAATTATATGACCAAGGAGGCAAATCACTTAGCATTTTTCTACCTCAGTTTTTTCACCTACCAAATGGTGATAATAATATCACCTACCTCCCAGGTTTATTGTAAGGATAAAATGAGACAATATTTATGAAGTACTCTGCAAATTTTAAAGTACTATAAATAAAGCCTGTCACAAAAGTCTTAGGGAAGTTTCATTCTTTAATAGCTTAAAACTGAACTCAGATTTTTGGGGATACCACATATGAACTTTATTCCTGTTGTTTTTTTTTTTTCCCTGCAGGACTGTTATTGCTTTTTAAAAATTCTTATGTCATTTCTTTTAAGTTCTCTTGTAGTCCTTATGGTCAAGACCAATTATTCTTTTTTTTCCTTTCTTTTACTTTTTTTCCATTCTTCCTTCCTTCTTTCCTCCTTTCCTTTATTCATTTTTCATTTTATTGTTTCTCTCTCCCTTCCTTCCCTCACACCTTTCTTCTTCCTTCCTTCTCTCCTTCCTCCTCTCTTTCCCCCTCCCTCCCTCCCTTCCTTTCTCTTTTTCTTTCTTTCTCTCTTTATACTTATTACTCTCTAATTTACCATTTGGTCATCTTTTGACTTAGAGAATTTGATGTCTCATTTCATTTGCTCATATTTTCATGTTCAGTTTCTGACTTGGGACTTTGTTTAAAGTCTAAGATCCACTCCTTCCATAATTATTGAATGGGATGCTGAGGCCCTGATTTGTTTTGACTTTTATTTCTCTGGCTCTTTCTGGTGTCATTTACAACTCCATATGTGTGTTATGCTCACAGAACTAACAGGTTTCAGTGCCCCAAGTCAGACCTTTGAGGTCAGTTCTTCCTGGTCAGGCAGCTGCTGTGGTCATGATTTCCCACAGCATTCTCCAATCAAGGTGGATCACCTTTGGGATTTCCTTGGTTAGGATGCAGCTGTTGGCTTCTGGCCTATTCACCAGAGCTTATCCTGATTTTCCTAGCAGGACCCATGTTCTGATGCCAGTAGACTTTGGCAATTTTCTTGTGTAGGTCTGGGTTAAGAAAGGAGATTACTGATATTTCTCTTTGATTGTTTTATCTTTATTAACTTATAGATCATTGTTCAAGTATATGTGGGAGAGGTAGGTTTCCTCATGACCTTTCACGTTACTGTCTTATCTGGACATCTCTAAAGTGCTTCACATAAATCATCTCATTTGAGCCTCCCAACAAACCTATGAGGTAGATGCCCTCCTTGACATTTTATAGATGAGCAAAATAGGTCTTAGAGAGGTTAAATGACTTTTCCATGGTCATAAATCTAGTAAGTATTAGGGGCAGGATTTGATGTGAGGTCCTCCCAATTCAAAGGTCAGCATTCTATCCATTATATAATGTTGCTTTCTATGCAGTCTGAAAAGAATCATTCTGAAACATCAACCCAGCAGTAGATGGCTGAAATACAAAGTGTTGATAATGCCTTTTTCATTGTTTTAATCTATAAAGTAGGGAACAAGTTTTTGCTTTATCTGTACTTGTACCTTACATTGTCTTTCACCAATAAAGGTCTATTGACAATCTAGTCTCTACTCTGTCAATCCATCACTCAAATTGATTTTATTATTTTTTAAGGGAAAAGTAGGGAACAAAAGGAAGTAGTCATATATTGAACATTAGTGAAATGTCTCAGGTTTTACCCCTGATTTCCCATTTACAGTATTCCTGCAAATCATTTTTGAAAAGGTAATTGGAAAATTATGCACTTAGGCTCAGTTAAACACTCATTCAGTGAAATGTTCAACCTGAAAAAAAAATTAAACCTTGTCTCTGTGTTCAAATAATTTTGTGTGATTATCATGAAAACCTATAATTTGAAAGCTAGGAGCTTAAAGGTTAGGGCTCTGAGGATATAAGAGAAAGAGTATAGTATAGTAGCAGAGAACTGGATGGGATGCCCAAACGTGTAGGTTCTGTTGCTTATTACCTGTATGACCTTTAGCTAGTCATTTTGTTCTTGTTTTCCTCATTTTAAAAATCAAATGGTTAGCCTAGAAGGTCTCACCGTCTTAGATGGTCTCTAAACTTTAGAGCTTTAAGTTCCGTTCTAGACATGAAATTCCATCACCTATCTCACAGAAAGGCGGTTAGAGAGCGTAGGATTTCTGAATGCACTAAAATCTACATGTTTAGGCACCTTCAATAAATGAAATAGGAAAATAGTTTATATAGAATGTGCTAGAAAATCCAATACAATTCAACTCATGGTCCCAGAAGTTCAATTTTAGAAGGAATCTGAGAGGCCATTTAGTTCAATGGCTCCTACCCAAGACTCCTTTCTACACAATGCTCAACAAGTGGCATTCTAATACATGCTTGAGGAACTCCAGTGAGAGCAGTCTCGCTATTTCATGAGGCAGCCCATACTACTTCTGAGAATCTCCTGGTTGGGATATTTTTGTGTACCATAAGCCTAAATCTGCATTTCTGAAATTTAACTCACCAAGCAATCTATTATATATTTAATCCCCATAGAGATAAAAAGGTATAACATTGTGGATCATGGTCTCTTCCCTTGAGAAGCTTCCCTTCTGGGAGACAAGGATAACACAAATAAAATGATTAAATGACATGCTAAGATGCTATATAGAATTTAGTGCTGAAATTTGTGTTATAGAGAGCAAGCTCCAGAAGCATTCAGAATGGGAGAGAGTAGTGTAAGTTCCTGGATTCTTTTTTTTTTTTGGCTAGGCAATGGGGTTAAGTGACTTGCCCAGGGTCACACAGCTAGTAAGTGTTGTGTGTCTGAGGCTGGATTTGAACTCATAGTTCTGAATTCTGAGAAGGTTAATAGAGGAAATGCCCTTTGTAGGATCAGACACCATAAAGAGATGGGGGAGACAGGGAAGAACACCTCTCAGAAGGGAACAAACTAACCATATATCTATCTGATAGTATCTTAGTTCCTCCTCAAACTCCTGGTGTGGGATCCATCTGGTTTTACATTACTACAGTGGAATTGGAGACTTTTTCTTATTCCATTGGACTCCCTATTCAGTAGAAATTCAAGGGATAGCTTTCACCATGAGAGTTAACATGGTATATTGAAGTACTGGGTTTGGAGCCAAAGAACTTGGATTTGAATCCTGGCTCTGCCATTTACTATGTGCATGAACTCACACAAATCAATTAACTGCTCTGTGCTTAGATTAGATCTATAAAATAAGGGGTTAAACTGAATGGCTTTTAAGGTCACTTCTAACTCTAGTTCTGTGCCTTGATTCATCCTAATTAGGTTAATTAGCTTGTAATACATGGAAAATTTTGTTAGAATTAGTAATTCACATGAATACATAAAGTTACAATAACGCCAGTTTTATAGGGATAGGTCACTAAAAAATAGCTTCTTCAAATGTCTGTGACTGAACAGTGGAGAAAGGAATACTGGTTATTGAGACTATATGATTCTCCTCTCATTTGATATTAATATTCATCACAGTTTGGTGTCTCTGTGTAATGCCTAATGGAGCATGAAAGCTGGTTTTCTCTCGGATCTTGTGGGTCATTATACCTAACATTGATCCTCAGAGACTAACACATGTCTCTGAAAATCCAGGTAGAAATTCATTTTATCTCTCTCTCTGTCCTTCTTGGGACAATTTCCAAGCAGGACAGAATTGTACCATCAATAAAAATAATTAGAGTCTAATAAGGCACATCCTGCAAGTGATCCAGTATTGATAATAATGCCTTGACCCGGTTATATGAAAATGCAGCTACCAACTCATTTTTAGAATCAGATATAATTTATTTAATCTGGGAATAGGAATGCATTTCACTGACCCTTGGGCAGTTCTGGCTCTTTTGTGAACAATACCACATTTTTATAAGACAGTATATTATATTGTGGGGTATGAAATCTAAGTGATATAAAGATAAAGACATATTGATAAAATCTATTTTTAAAAGGTGCTTTGAATGGAAGACAAAGGAGAAAAACTTTTGTGAGAAGCAGAAATGAATCTTGATTTGTGTAATTGGGTTGGAGGGCAGAAGAATGTGACACAGAGAAGAAAGAGAAGTACAACCAAGAATTGGGAGATATACAATAAGAAGGAGATTCTTCATATAGAGGGCAGAGGTGGAAGAAGCAGCTTTTTGTGCTCCAAGGAATGATGATGAGTATTGAAAGGTGTTATCTGGTGACAGGTTCCACAGTATTGGTCCGAGAAAGAAAAGACCAATAGTAGGGGTAAGTGGCAGGAACTTATATTAAGGCAGTTAGGTGGAGGAGTGGACAGAATACCAGGTCTGGAGTCAGCAAGATGTAAGCTCAAACTTGACTTCAGAGACTTACTAATTGAATGACTCCAGACAAGTCACTGCCTCTGTTTGCCTCATTTCCCTCATCTGTAAAATGGGGATAATATCCCAAAGAGATAATAAAAATGGGAAAAGGACCCACATGTACCAAAATATGTTTAGCAACTTTTTCTGGTAGCAAAGAATTGGAAATTGAGGGAATACCCATCAATTGGGGAATGGCTGAACAAGTTGTGCTTTATGAACGTAATGGAATGCTATTGTGCTATAAGAAATGATGAGCAGGTGGATTTCAGAAAAGCCCATAAAGACTTGTACGGACTGATGCTGAATGAAATGAGCAGAATCAGGAGAATGCTGTACACAGTAAAGGCAACACTGTGGGATGACCAACTATAATAAACTTAGCTCTTCTCAGCAATGCAATGATCTGAGACAATTCCAAAAGACTAAAGATGGAAAATGTCATCCACATGCCGAGTATGAACTATGGAGTCTGAATGCAGATCAAAGCACACAATTTTATCTCATTTTTTTGTTTGTTTTTTTCCTTTTTTGTGGTTTTTCCCTTTGGTTCTGACTGTTCTTTACAACATGACTAATATGGAAATATATTTAATAGTACATATATAGACTGTATCAGATTACATTCTATCTTGGGGAGAGATGAGGGGAGGGAGGGGGGAAATTTAGAACTCAAAATCTTACAAAAGTGAATGTTGAAAACTATAACTAAATAAATAAATCAAATTTTAAAATGGGGATAATAATAGCACCTACCTCATAGTGCCTTGCACAAAGTAAAACTATATAAATGTTTGAGATTATTATTATTATTGCTATTGTTATTATATAGCAGTAGCAGTAGTAATAGTAGAGATATTGGCTGTTTTCATAGGAAAGCCTCATAATGATTGTCAGACATCATGAACTCTCCCCACTTTTGGTGATTCATGTGGGATGCTATCAGAAGAAAATGGAAATATATATATACACATATATGTGTATATATATGTATATATGCATGTATGTGTATGTCTCTGTGTGTGTGTGTGTGTGTGTGTGTGTGTAGTTAGGGATTATCAAATTATGACCAAGAAACTAAAGACCTTATGGACATTGTGAATGTGGGTTTGGCAGGGGAGAAGAGTATTGACTTCAGTGTTCTTGATTGAAAGTAGGGACTAGAACAGATTAATTAATTGAAGTGGGGAAAGGAGGTGTAGTGTGCTATTGGTCTATCACACATGTCTATACCTTAGTATGATTGAGATAGATTAAATCCTGTCTTTGAGGAAGCTGAGGAATTGGTATTATAGAAAATTAAACAGGGATAAAGGATAATGGAAGAAAATTGTGAGCCAAGTATTGACCTTAATAGGGCTGAGATCAGTGACTTACAGGTATATAGATGAAAATAACTGGGGCATGGGCAGGATGAAGCAACATTAAAGGAGAAGAGATGGCTGCTTAGTAATGGAAACAGAGGGAAAGTCCAAAATTAGCTTCAGGGAACAAGTACAACAGCACCTCCTTTTTGACTTCTGTGTCAATGTGTGTAAGGAAAACAATAGTTAGCCTTGAAGGGGGTACCAAGAGCTATGGTGCTTCCAAGAAAAATATGGGGAAAACACTGACAAGTGAAAAAGTATTAAATAGAATGGGAGGGAGAGGACTAGAATTATAAGGTCATATGTTCTAAGCTGGAAAAAATTTAAGAAGGCACATATCAGTGAGGTCATATTACACTATTAAGCAGAAGAGCCAGAATTCAAACTTAGGTCCCATAACTCTAAATTTATTGATCTTTCAACTGACTTACAAAAGAGGAGAGCTACTGAGGTTACAGTTAAAACAGAACAACATATAAGCTATGGTGAAATAGAGCTGAGTTTACCATGGATGTTTTTGAGGAAGTATGGCAGGGGAAGGAGAAGGAAATCAGCATTTATATAATGCCTACTTCATTGCAGGCACTGAGCTAAGGGCTTTCTTTGTGAACATGTTCTCATTTGATCTTCATTTGATAATGGCACTCACTGTGTCAGTATGACCCTTTACTGCTGAATTCCCCACCTGAATTGATCCCCAGTGTCTTGCCACGGCACAGCTCCCCAAGCCAGGTGCTGTGACAAGATTAATCAAACCTATCCTAGTAAGAAGGCAGCAAGGTGGCTACAGGACCCTGGGGTGGCATTAAAAAAGACAAGCAAGGAGGTGCAGGAAGTAATGGACTGATGAGCTGCCTAGGCACTGGGGCAAAAAAGCAAGGAATCAAAAAACTCTGACTTCTTTAGGCTAGCTCTGGTTCTCATCAAAAGAGAAAGATGGATTTGGGAAATGATCAGCATTTTAAGTTGATGGTTTTTGAAAAAGGAATTTGGATTTCTGGACTAATTGGTAAAATATTGAACAATAGACTTTTGGCCAGGGACAGAGTACACATAACCAATATTTAATAAGCATTTGCGGAGGGGGATGCAGGGGGGCGGAGCCAAGATGGCGGCGTGAAAGCAGTGACTTACTTGAGCTCTCCCCCAAGCCCCTCCAAATACCCATAAAAAAATGGTTCTAAACAAATTCTAAAGCAGCAGAACCCACAAAAAGACAGAGCAAAACACATTTCCAGCCCAACACAGCCTGGATGGTTGATCTGAAAGGCTTATCGCGTCAGGCTGGGAGCGTAGCACAGCGCAGCCTGGGCGAGCAGTCCACAGAGAACCTGGAGCAGGCCTCAGAGAACTGAATCACGGGCAGCTGTGGCAGTTTCCAGACTCCTCAATCCACTAACGCCAAAGACAACTTAGAAGGTCAGTGGGAAAAGTCTGTTTTTGTGGTGAGAGAAGAGCTAGGTCAGAGACAGTTCCAGAGCGCAGAGCACAGAGTGCAGGTGCCCAGGCGGTGGCTGTGTCCTGAGCTTCTGGCCCACAGACTGAGGGGGAATCAAGTGGCTGATCAGAAAGGGATTGCAGGGATCTCTTTGCTGGTGCTGAGGCAGGAATCTCTTGCTTTGCCTGTGCTTGGATCTGGGTCACAGTTCTGGGTGGTGGTCTTGGGGTAAGGAGGAGCACTGGCATGGTGGAGCTTGTACTGGAGGCAGAGAGGAAACCCTCCTCATAGTTCCAAGAGAGAAAAGACTGCTTGTGGCCGGTCACTCAAAGACCAGCGCTCAGGACAGGAAAAGAGTTAACACCTCGACCCTTATCATACCACCTTGGAAGAACTCTCTGAAAACAGCTATACGAACCCCCAAAGCTTGGGACAGTACATTCTCCACATTGGAAGCAGACTTTTACCTTAACAAAGAGTTTAAAACTCAAGTATTGGCTGGGATCAGGAGCAAACCTTGAAAAAAGAGTCAGACTGTATTATCTTACTTTGGTGAAAAAGATCAAAACATACAACCAGAAGAAGACAACAAAGTCAAAGCTCCTACATCCAAAGTCTCCAAGAAAAATATGAATCAGTCCAGGCCTTGGAAGAGCTCAAGAGGGATTTTGAGAAGCAAGTAAGAGAAATAGAGGAAAAAATGGGAAGAGAAATGAAATGAAAGTGATGCAAGAAAATCATGAAAAAACAAGTCAACAGCTTGCTAAAGGAGACCCCAAAAAAATACTGAAGAAAATAACAGCTTAAAAAATAGCCTAACCCAAATGGCAAAAGAGGTCCAAAAAGCCAATGAGGAGAATGCCTTAAAAAGCAAAATTGGCCAAATGGAAAAGGAAGTCCAAAATCTTACCGAAGAAAATACTTCCTTAAAAATTAGAATAGAGCAATTGGAAGATAGTGACTTTATGAGAAATCAGACACAGTAGAACAAATCCAAAAGAATGAAAAATTAGAAAAAATGTGAAATATCTCATTGGAAAAACAACTGACCTGGAAAATAGATCCAGGAGAGAGAATTTAAAAATTATTGGACTATCTGAAAGCCATGATCAAAAAAAGAGCCTAGACATCATCTTTCAAGAAATTATCAAGGAAAACTGCCCTGATATATTAGAACCAGAGGGCAAAATAGAAATTGAAAGAATCCACTGATCTCCTCCTGAAAGAGATCCCCAAAGGAAAACTCCTAGGAATATTGTAGCCAAATTCCAGAGTTCCCAGGTCAAGGAGAAAATATTGCAAGCAGCCAGAAAGAAACAATTCAAGTATGTGGAAACACAATCAGGATAACACAAGATTTAGCAGCTTCTACATTAAGGGACCAGAGGGCATGGAATATAATATTCCAGAGAGGCAAAGGAGATAGGATTACAACCAAGAATCACCTACCCAGCAAAACTGAGTATAATCCTTCAGGGGAAAAAATGGTCATTCAGTGAAATAGAGGACTTTCAAGCATTCTTGATGAAAGACCAGAGCTGAATAGAAAATTTGACTTTCAAATACAAGACTCAAGTGGAACATGAAGAGGTAAACAGGAAAGAGAAATCATAAGAGACTTATTAAGGCTGAACTGTTTACATTCCTGCATGGAAAGATGATATTTATAACTCATGAGACCTTTGTCAGTATTAGGGTAGTGGGAGGGAAAAATTATATGTATGGATAGATAGATAGATAGATAGATAGATAGATAGATAGATAGATAGATAGATAGATAGATAGATAGATAGATAGATAGATAGATAGATAGATAGATAGATAGATAGATAGATAGATAGATGGCACAGGGTGAGTTGAAGATGAAGGGGTGATATCTGGAGAATAAAATTAAGGGGTGAGAGAGGATTATACTAGGAGAAGGAGAAAGGGAGAGGTAGAATGGGGTACATTATATTGCACAAAACAGAAAAGAAAAGGTTCTTACAGTGGAGGGGAGACACGGGAAGGTGAGAGGAAATGAGGGAATCTTATTCTCATAGGATTTGGCTTAAGGAGGGAATAACATACATACTCTATTGGGTATGGAAATCTGTCTTACCCTACAGGAAAATAGGGGAGGAAGGGGACAAGAGAGTAGGTGGATGATAGAGAGAAGGGCAGATTGGGAAAGGGGTAATCAGAAGGAAGTACTTCTGAGGAAGTACAGGGTCAAAAGAAAGAATACAATAAATGGGGTAGGGCAGTATAGGATTAAGGGAAATAGAGTTAATTTTTCACAACACATCTACTATGGAAGTGTTTTGCATAACTGCTCATGTATGGCTTGTACTGGCTTGCTTGCCTTTTCAATGAGGGTGGGTGGGGTGGGAGGAAGGGAGAAAATTTGGAACCAAAAAGTTTTAAAAACACATGTGTAAAAAAAATGTTTCCACATGCAACTGGGAAATAAGAAATACAGGAAATGAGGTACAGAAATCTATCCTGCCCTACAGGAAAACAGAAGGGGAAGGGGATAAGAGAAGGGCAGGGAGAGATAGAAGGGAGGGCAGACTAGGGGAAGGGGTATTCAGAATGCATGCCATCTTGGGGTGGGGGGAGGGGCAAGTTGGGATGAAAATATGGAATTCAAAGTCTTGTGGAAGTAAATGTTGAAAACTAAAAATAAATTTATATACACACACACACACACACACACACACACACACATATATATGTATATACATATATAAAATAAGCATTTGCTAAGTGCCTAATATGTGCTAGGCACTGTGCTAAGCATGGGGATGCAAATAAGAAGGAAAGAAAGACAGTCCCTGCTCTCAAGAAACAATCTAATGGGGGAAGAAAATACACAAAAGGAAGCTGAAAAGGAGGGAGAGGTAGAAGGGGATGGTGCCAGAGTGTAACCCTGGTGGAGGGGCATGATGTTTGAGGAGTCAAAACCAATCAGAGCAGCTAATGGAAAATGAAACCTTGGTTGAAAAGTTCTGAGTCTTCTATAAGGGGAGGCTTTGGGAGGAAATTATTGCCCTGCCCCCCCAGCCCTCCTGACCTAGGTGAGAGAGGACTGAGAATGATAAGAAGGTGTTGAGTATCATAGTTAGTAAATCTCCATGATAATGAGATTACAAGGTGATGAGCCTATCCTGGAAAGAGCATAATGTTCCTGAGGTCTAAACTAAACAGAGCAGTTGATGGAAAATACATGAGATATGATATATAACATAAAACAAGAAAAGACAAATAAATATTGGCCTACTGTTTTGTGAATCTGATAAAGAGAGCTTTTTGATGAAAATGAAAAGGGAAGTAGAAAAACTGCCAACATATCTGCCATGTTAGATACCACAAAGAATAGCAGGTACTACATAGGAAAAATAATTTTAGCTGAGAGAACCAATAAGAAATAACAACAATAATTCATGAAAAGAGCCATAATTAAACCTACAGTTTCAGGTGTCTTTTAAAAAAATCAATTAATTTTTAAACAATATTATATTCAAAGTGGTGACAGGAAGGGGATTTATCAAAATGAAACTGAGGTTTCAAATTTAGGTGTCTCAGAGATTAGCATTACTCTCTACAAAGATTGGAAGCTTTAGAAGAAAGACTTCTTAAGGAGCAAGATGGTGACCTCATTTTTGGTGGTGGAGAATATAAGGTTTTGATGAACCATTCATAGGGAGATATCCAGCAGGCCACTGGGGATCCAGAACCGACATTTGATAGAATGATCAGAACTAGATAAATAAATTGGGGGTAATCTGACTAGTGTTAATAACTGAATGCCATGGAAGCAAATAAACTCACCTATTGAGAGAGTATAGAAAGAGAAGAAAAAAGGTCAGGACAGGATTTTAGTATCACTCAAGCCCTAGCTGGCAATAAATGTTTAACCAATGAACCTATTTTTGTGCCAACTTCAGTCTATGAATCCTCACTTTGACCAACTTAATTCAATCATAATAATTGAGATATTTCGAAGCAATTTTTTTTAGAGGCAGATAGGTGGCACAGAGGTAGAACACTGAGCCTGGAGTCAGGATAGACCTGAGTTCAAATGTGGCCTTACATACTTTCTAGCTGTGTGACACTTGCTAAGTCACTTACCATCTGTATGCTTCAGTTTCTTCAGCTGCAAAATGGGATGAAAATAGTATTTACTTTCTAGGATTATTGTGAGGATCAAATGAGAAAATATTTTTAAAGCACTTACCATAGTGCCTAGAACATAAAAGCTTCTTAATAAATGCTAGTTCCCTTTCCCGAGTTTTGTCTTGATTTCTCTTTTGTATGTATTTTATTTATAGTTACTTTTCAGTCTCCCA
Organism: Phascolarctos cinereus; assembly: GCF_003287225.1. NCBI lineage: Eukaryota > Metazoa > Chordata > Mammalia > Diprotodontia > Phascolarctidae > Phascolarctos > Phascolarctos cinereus. The sequence goes on along the minus strand of NW_027555847.1, from coordinate 383,005,837 downwards.
TATTGTTATAATCACTGTAGACCGTTAGAGCCATGGAAAGGCAGATATAGTTCACAATTTTTGAGAGGGAGTATAGAAAAAGGACAAAAGAAAGATTTCACTTTTAAAAAATCAACTTTATACCTACAAATGTCTTACAAAAGAATTTGGTTAGATATTAGAAAATTAAAATTCAGAATATCTGGTCCTAAAAATACTAAATCAGAGATAAAATACATTTAAAGTTAAACAAATATATATGATTAAACTATTAAAATGTGGGGATATTTTGTTTGGTGATCTTTTTTCCTTGATCAAATGAGAATATTCTGTAGTGTATGAAATGAAACTAGATTTTCTTACTGTTTTAAAAAAGAGACATTAAAGTATTGGTCCTTGGTAGAGTTTTCTTTTTTTAATATTTTTTTTAATGCCAGCTAAAGGGAATTAAATTAGGACAAACGTAGCTTGTCAATTAATGGGGCATCCTGAAGAAAAGGGACTTATCTAGCAATTAAATTAAATAAGTGAATTTTAAAATTATTGCATAGGAAGCCATTTATGGTTCCTTTATAATGTTCTGTTCTGATGACTCATTGTATGGGAAGGTGATCTTGCATTATCAGAGGCTTTATTTACATAGCATAAACTTCATCATGTTAGCCATACTAGAAAGGCTTGAAGTCTGCAGTTCTGAAAACAGACTACATCTATTTTCTGAAGCCCAACTCTGCTAAGTACAGGCAGCCTAATTACTGGTAAGTTGGGTACTTGGTCATGGTTTTGTTGGTTATGACAACCCATGAAGCAAAGTGAAATACAAAATGGCTTTCAGTTTCATTCAGCTCCTTCCTATTTTGCCATTGATGGTGGCCATGTTGCATTAAAGAGGATAGAGGGTGCAAAGAGTCACAATTTGTACACTGTCTGCAAACATTATATTTGTTAGCACTTCTCAAAATTTGGTCACAGTTGTGGTGACCACTGAGTAGGAAGATTACTGGAGGAGCGTTGTCAGAGATGTAGAGCTGCCTTAGAGATTATTTCATCCTACTCCTTTGTTTTTCAGTAATTAATCAACCTAGAAGTATTTATTAAGCATCTACTATGTACCAGTTCTATGTGAGACACTAAGGATATGATTTCAAAGAAAGGAATAATCCTGCTCACACAGGAATTTATAATGGAGAGACAACAAATACATATAAAATATATGCAGCATAAGTATAAAGTTAATAAATTATGTACACACAAATGAGTTAAGTGCAAACTTTTTGGGGAGGTTACTAGAACTAGGGAAAATCAAAAAAAGTTTCATGCAGAAGATATTGTTTGAGTTTCATCTTAAAGCAAAAAAAGGGACAGACTGTATGAGGTAGAGATAAGGAGGAAATATATTTTAGGCATGAGAAAGTCCAGTTCTAAGGCACAGAAATAGGACATAGAGTCATGAGTGAGAAACAGAACGAAGGTCAACTTGCCTAGATATCACAGTGTGGAAGACAGACTACTGTCTAAAGGAACTGAAAAGACAAATTGGGGTCAAGTTATGAAGGGCTTTAAGAACTAAACAGAGGAATTTAAATTTGGTGCCAGAAGCAAAAGTAACCACTGGATTTCACTGAGCAGGGAAATATGGTCAGATCTCCATTTAAAGGAAAAACATTTTGCTTGTAGTATAATGGATGGATTGAAATGGAGAGAGACTTGATTCAGGGAGAGCAATTAGGAGGCTGTGGAAATAATCTATGCCATAGGGAGGAAAGAAGGACAGAATGTATTAGGCACCTGCTATATGACAGGCAGTGTATTAAATGCTTTACAAATATTATTTCATTTTATCTTTGGTAGATGCTATAATTATCTCCATTTTGAGTTCAGAAACTGAGGCAGACAGAAACAAAGTAACTTACCAAAGGTCACTGAGCTAGCAAATGTCTGAGACAAGATCTGAATGAACCTTATTCAAGGCTTAGCATTTTATCCACTGTTCTACCTAGGTGATGAGGGCCTGAAGTAAGTGGTAGTTTTGTGAGTAAAAGGAGTTAGATGTGAGAAATATTGTGAAGGTAGACACAGGAAGATTTGGTAACTGATTGGATATATGGGGTGAAGGAGCGCAAGGTCAAGAATACTGCTGAGATTACAAACTAGGGAAACTGGAAGAATTGTGCCTTCTACAAAAATAGAGAATTATTATAAAATATAGGAAGATTCAGGAGAAAGATAATGAGTCCAGTTTGGAACATCTTAGACAAGAAGATACTTTAGAATGTTTCAGGTCACCCAGTTTGAAATGTCATAATAGCAATTGGTGATCTGAGACTATAGCTTGGAAAAGAGACTGGTCTGAAATGTATAAATCTGGAAGTCATCTGCATTGAGATGATAATTAAATCCATGGAATCTAATGAGGTTGCCAAAAGAAACAAATAGAGAAGACAGAGGGCCCAGGACAGAACCTTAAGGAACAACAATAGTGAGTAGATATGATATGGATGATGAACCAGCAAAGGAAACTAAAGAAATGAGTGGTATGGTAGGTGCAACTTGAACCAAAAGAGGATAGAATCATGAAAACCTGGAGATGAGAGAATATCTGGGAGGAAAGGATAGTCAGCAATGGTAGATAAAGCAGATAGCTTGGGAAATATTAGGCCTGAGAAAAGATCATCAAAGTTGGCAGTTAAGGGACCATTGGTAACTTTGGAGAGAATAATTTCAATTAAATGATGAGGACAAAAGATATATTGCAAAGGATTGAGGAGTGAGTATAGATAGCTTTATTTTTCCCAAAGAATTTGGCTGAAAAAGGAATGCTATCTTGAGTTAAGGATAGGATCCAGTGAATGCTTTTTAAAAGATAGGCTGGTAGATAGATAGATAGATAGATAGATAGATAGATAGATAGATAGATAGATAGATAGATAGACAGATAGATAAAGGAGACTGAAGACAGGGAAATGAAATGGTAAAACTGAGGTTATACAGCCAGTCAGTGGAAGAACCATACTTCAAACACAATCTTCCTGAATCCAGAGCTCTTCCCACTGCATAATACTGCCCAAATCAACCTGGGTATTCTAGCAGTAAGTGATACTGGAAGATATAGGAAAGTTAGAGCTAAATGGGAAAAAAATGGCTCAAAGATTCTTCTGAGAGAAACAAAGGAATTGGTTTAGTGTGTTTCCAAAGGCAACATGAAACAAAATTTTTATGGGACATTTGGACATCTAGTGCTGCAGGTCCTATAATAAGCATTTGCAAAAAAGACTAACAAAAGTGGTCATTTCAGTTTATGTGTCAACTTCTTTTGCAGGATATGATGAGGTAGAGTAATTTTAAGAATAACTGAGAGTCTCCAAATTAAATCAATAGATATTTAATACTCTGCGACTTCAATACAAAGGTAAGAATAGGTAAGATGGCAAAAAAAAAAATTGAAAATAAATGTGATTTAGGAGCAAGTAATAAGAGAAGTTGAAGGTCATAGATGCCACAGAAAACTACTCGGAATGATATGAATATTTTCTTCCAGAAGAAAGTTCAGAGCAGATGGGCATGGCTAGCACCAAATAATAACATGTAGAAAATTAAACTGATTACATGTTAAAAGATAGGAAATGATTGGTTACTGATACAAAAATCATTTCTACATTTAATTGTCTGTGCACAGTCAGAATACCAACTTTTTAATACAAAAATAATATCACTACTTAATTTTAACAATGAATAATTATGAGGAAAAAAACCTGATTACCAACTGAGGCAATTCCAACCTGATATAAATAAGCTTTTAACAATGAAAACTGTTAACTATGGACCATGAAGTCTCACATATCTTTATTTTAACCCTAAAATCATGTCTTCAAAAATACAATGTGTTAGACTATGCCTGGCTTCCCTCTCCTTCTCAAGCACATAGTTGAAGGAAAAATTCAACCTAATATGACATCCACTGCCCCAGTTATTGACTCAGGGAATGGAATGCACTCACCCCCTCTTTACTTTTCATAATCCTTTCTTTTGGATTCCTTTTGGATGCATACCCTGTGAAAAGTGTTACCTGCTCGTAGAATTAAAACTGTGCAGAATTACTGGGGTTTTTCCCCCTCTGGTTTATGTCATGTTTACTTATGGCCTCTTTACTCTTCCTAGTTGTTGATTATATTTAGCCTAGATCCCTAGCCTTGGTATGCTTTTAATTCTTCTGTGGTCTTCTTTCATCATATATCCATTACCCACAGCCTCAGATATTCTTCTTTCTGACATTGACAACTAAATCAACTCTCCCCTCAACCCCAGCTAAATCAGTCTTCTCCCGTCTTAATGCCCAAAATCTATAGAGTGAATTGATATATTTTCATATGATCACATCTCCATGATGTAAAAATAATCTGGTAAACTAATCCACTCAGTGATATATTTTGGTCAAAGACTGATGACAAATAATTCCTCAAATAATATATCCTCTCTATCCCTCTACCCCTCACAAACCAAGCAGCATACTCATTCCAAACTCTATGCCTTTGTTCTTGCTGTTTGCTCTAACTGGCATAACCTTCCCCATCTTTAGTACACAGCAAAGTCCTTCCCTACTCTATCTTTAAAAAAAAAAAAAGCCTTTCCCAGAATTCCAAGCTATCATTTTCTTCTATTTCTGAAATCTTATATCATTTGTAGCTTATATCGCACAATTTGCCCTTTACTCTCCACTGTCTGGTTTTATTTGCTGTTGCGTCCAGTATTTGACTCATCTCCCTAACTATATTTTTAACTCCTTGAGGGCATATATCATGTTGTATATTTCTCTTGAATTCTCCACTGCATCTAGCATGGAGGTAAAGGAGCAGTGGATATGACTGATGGATTGTTGGATTTAATGGTTAACTGAATTTTAAATCTACTTAAGAGAAACCTACAGATTTCCTTAAAATTTTGATTCTTTTAAAAAAAGTGTTGATTAAAAATGGTTTGTGATCACATAAACCCAAAACACATTTTAAGTTACCCAGAAATCTATGCTCTGAATATTTCACGTCTCATGCTTTTCTACCATCTAGTAGCATTATGAATGGAAATGCTGTAACATTGGCAGTAAAACAGAGGTTCTTAATGTAAAATATCATATTTAAAAAAAAATTGGTAACTTTTTTTAATGTAATTGGTTTCTTTTGTAATGCTATTTATTTTTAATGTATTTGAAAACATTTTTTTTTTTGCTGGTACAAACTTGATATTTATTACTATGTTGTATAGTAAGCAAGCTATACAAAAGTAACATATATATACATATATATGTACATATATACATATATACGTATATATGTATATATATACGTATATATATGTGTGTGTGTGTGTGTGTGTATATATATATATATATGCAGACAGAGATTCAGTCACACAGGGCCAGGGTTGCTCATGTAAGGGAGATGTGCTGGTGACAACGTATGGGTAGGAGTGCCCCTTCAGATAGGCTCTGAGCAAGGCTGTCTCAACCAATACCTTAAATTGGGTGTTGGTTGACACAAGCAATTAGTTTCAGACGTGGGAGGGGACATTCTTTTTTTAAAATTTATTTTATTAATTTATTTTGATTTATCAACAATCACTTCCATATGCTTTTGAGTTTGAAATTTTTCTCCTCCCTCCTCCCCAACACCCTCCCCAAGATGGTGCACAATCTGATATAGGCTATACATTTACATTCCCATTAAACATATTTTCACATTAGTGAAGTTGTAAGTAAAAATTAAAGTCAATAGGAGGAACCATCAGAAAGAGGAAACAAAACTACAGAAGAGGGGAAAAAAATAGCAATTCAACTTTCATAGTTCTTTCTTTGGATGTAGATAGCATTTTCCATCACGAGGCCTCTGGAGATGTCTTAGAGCCTTGTATTGCTGGGAAGGGTTAAGTTTATCAATATTAGTCATTGCACAACATGGCTGTTATTGTATACAACGTTCTCTTGGTTCTGCTCACTTCACTCAGCATCAGACCATACAAGTCTTTCCAGGTTTTTCTGAAGTCAGCCTGTTCATCATTTCTTATAGCACAATAGTATTCCATTACATTCATATAGAACAACTTGCTCAGCCATTCCCCAATTGATGGGCATCCTCTCAATTTCCAATTCTTTTCCACCACAAAAAGAGCTGCTATGAATATTTTTGTACATGTGGGTCCTTTTCCCATTTGTTTGATCTCTTTCAGATATAGCCCTAGAAGTGCTATTGCTGGGTCAAAGGGTATGCACATTTTTGTAGCCCTTTGGGCATAGTTCCAAATTGTTCTCCAAAATGGTTGGATCATTTCACAACTCCACCAACAATGCATTAGTGTTCCAATTTTCCCACATCTTCTCCAACATTTATCATTTTCCTGTTTTGTCATGCTGGACAATCTGATAGGTGTGATGTGGTACCTCAGAGTTGTTTTGATTTGCATTTCTCTAATCAATAATGATTTAGAGCATTTTTTCATATTATTATAGATGGCTTTAATTTCTTCATCTGAGAACTGTCTGTTCATATCCTTTGACCATTTTTCTATTGGGGAATGGCTTGTGTTCTCTTAAATTTGTCTTAATTCTCTATATATTTTAGAAATGAGGCACTTATCAGAGAGACTGGGTGTAAAAATTCTTTCCCAATTTTCTACCTTCCTCCTAATCTTAGTTGCATTGGCTTTGTTTGTGCACAAGCCTTTCAATTTAATGTAATCAAAATCATCCGTTTTGCTTTTCATAATGTTCTCTATCTCCTGTTTGGTCATGAATTCTTCTGTTCTCCATAGATCTTATAGGTAAACTATTCCTTGTGCTCCCAGTTTGCTTATAATATCGGCCTTTATATCTAAATCATGAACTCATTCTGACTTTATTTTGGTATATGGTGTGAGATTTGGGTCCATGCCTAGTTTTTGCCATACTCTTTTCCAGTTTTCCCAGCAGTTTTTTTCGAAGAGTGGGTTCTTATCACAGAAGCTGGGGTCTTTGGGTTTATCAAATACTAGATTACTATAGTTATTGACTACTGTTTCTTGCATACTTAACCTATTCCACTGATCCACCACTCTATTTCTTAGCCAATACTAAGCAGTTAAAACATTATTCTGAGAAGGGTTCTGTAAACTACATCAGTGCAGTCGACCAAAATGTCCATGGCATAAAAAATGTTAAGGATCCCTTCCTTCAATATAAATGTAAAATGACTCTCATTCTACCCCTTCTCCTTCTATATAGCTTGTACCTGGATGAAAGCCTGTGGTCAAACATACCCAAAGAGGAAGCTAGCTGTGGGTATGGTGATGAATAGAGAAGAAAAAAGAATTCATCCTGATTATGAGAGTTTTCAGTGAAGGAGAGAGAAGAAAAGACAACATATCTATCAACATTTGAGATAATTGGCTTCCCCCTCACAGCTGCTTCATCTGATAAGACAGTAGAATCATAGACTAGCAGGTAGCCTGGAGTGTATATTGTGGTAAGACTCTGGAGCACTGGCCATGGCATAGCCTGCACTCGTAGGCAGAGATAGAACTACTTTGAAAAAGAATGAGTTTCCAATCCAGAATCCTAGTAGAGGGTTCCACTGCTGCCTTGAAGAAGATTTAAATCTGAGCTCCTGGAGTGTTTCTGATTTTAACTTGCCTACAGATAAAGAGTTCTAAGCTTCTTGGTCTGCTGGAAGCTATGGGCAACCTGGTCAACACAGTGGTTGCTAAATTTATTGTGTTTTATCCATCTTCGTAGAACCATACACAAATATATAATGCTTGTGTTACTGAACACCTTTGAAATGTAGCAGAAAATGGAAAGAGGCAGAGTTAGTGGTTAATAGTAGGTATGGGGAACCTGCAGCCTTGAGGTCACGTGTGGCCTTCTAGGTCCTTGGGTGTGGCCTTTTAACTGAGTCCAAGTTTTACAGAACAAATCCTTTTATTAAGGGGATTTGTTCTATGAAGTTTGAATTCAGTCAAAGGGCCACTTGAGGACCTAGAGGGACACATGTGCCCTTGAGGTTGCAACTTCCATACCCCTGAGTTAGGGCTTCCTTATAGCATAGATTATTACTTTAACAGATGAATGAAGTCTACGGACTTAGAAAAAAAAATGTTTTAAAGGCATAAAATAAAATACATAAGATCACAAAGGGAAAATATACTGAGATACAGTTGTAAAATATTTTTAAAGGCTCATAATATGAAGTTATAAGTCTCTGGGTTAGGAGAAGAGTGAAGTCAAAATGGTTAAATTCACATGAATCATACTGTTAGACTAGAGTTCTGTCACCCACAAAGGAGTCAAACTAAGAGGAGAGAGGTAGTTGGCTCTTAAAGAGCTTGGCATTAACTCTGGAACACAAGCTGGTGTTGGTTACTCTGCATAATCACTGAGCATAATCATGTGATGCTCAATTCAGGTTAAATGTAAAAGCTCATGTATGATTAATTTTTGTTTGGCGTTTTAATCTGCTTAAGAAATGTCTACTGATTTCCCTTGAAATTCCTAAGGAAAAGATCATATTGGTTAAAAAAAGGGTTTGTGGCCATATAATGAAAACAAGGTTAAATTACCCATAACTCTGATTTGCTTTGAATATTCTGTGTCATATCATTTTCTCTCATTCTTTTTTTAAATCATAATTTCTCACAGTTTTGGGGAAATCTTCAAGTTGATATCTTTGCTATATGATGCATAATATGATGATGCATTACTTTTTGGCTTTTATCTAAGATTTCTTTCATTTAGATAATATTGTGGTTATTATTCACACCCAATTTATTCTTTAGAGCTAACAGACTATGCCTGAATCTCAAGTACAGAGCGTTCCCTGATGACAATGGCCATTGCTTTCCAATCTGACCTGCCATCTGTGCAATTACAAAGGGTTCAGAAACTCTAATTCTTCAAAGTCATCTTTTCTTGGGTTCCTCTCCTTATCAGATTCAAATTCCTGACTATGGCTACTACGTGGAAGTGGAAGTGTAGTGATACCAGTAGAAAGTACTGAATGAGGAATTGGGAGACATGTATTTTATTCCTGACTTTTCCAATAACTCAATGAGCAAATGTATGGAACATCACTTTTTCCTTCTGGACCACAGCTTCCTCATCTCTAACATGGTAACTTAGGTAATGCTTCTTAAGTAATCCTTCTATCTTTAGGAGTCTTTGACTAATTGAACTTTAATTCCTTATCACATGCATTTGTCTATTTACAGGAAAGTCATATTAACCCATGTTTTTATACCCAGCACAACATAGAAAAATACCATTTTGACCTTTTTAATCATTAATTTGGTTCACTGATTATTAAAATCTATAAATCAGTCCATAGGAGATTATTTTGAATGCCTGTTATGAGGACTATAGAAGGATAAGGCACAACCCTTATTCCAAAGAAGGTTAAATACTTTGAGGAGAAGCCACTTTAATGTAAGCATTAGAGAATGTTAAAATATAGTTTTATAATTAAGGGCTAGTTTGTGATATGTTCAATGTTTCATTAGAAAAGTTAAGAAGAAAAAACAATCAGTTCAAGGTCGAAGAATCATTACGAATTTTTCTGGACAAAATGGAACTTGTTCTGAACTAGATCTAGATTGATGGGATTTAGGCAAATGGAAGAAAGTAAGGAAGGGAAGGGAATAGTAACCCAAACAAAGGCTTTGAAACAGAATTAATACAATAATAGAAGGCAAACATGATAAGAGTACCCTCCAGGCAGGAGATCCTAACAAAATTATTTTATTTGGATTTGTACATTATGTGTTTCTTATCCCTCATCAGATTTACTGTCAATATTTTTTTCCCCTAATACTGAAATCACTTTAAATTTTGTCCTGGGAGGATTCTGCATATGTGAAACAAAGAAATATAATTATATATTTTAAAAGTTATACTTATGGTAGTTGATAATGGACTCTGGTTATTACTTCCAGGGCTCTCAAAAATGTCCTTAAAATAAAATATAGACGCTAAGAACATTTGCCTTAGCCAAAACATAGCTGCAGCTCTATCTGAAAACCTTTATCATCACAGCCTCAATATTACCAGAAAACCAACTCTCTTACATTAAAAAAGCTACAAGAGCAGGTGCAACACAAAAGATATTTGAGGGAGCCATAGATACAATATGCTCGTCCCCTAGTTATCATTTTTTGGATTGCCCACAAGGGGAAGTTCAAAGAGAAATGCCACAGAAGGAAAAATCTCCAGTAGATTCAGGAAATTTAGCCATGATCTTTCCACAATATGGAATGTTTCTTGGTTTTGATCCTATTATATTTTGGGGAGAAAAAAAATCCGTCAAAAGGCAACAGGGTTGTTACACAGTAATAATTTACTCTTTTCATACAATGTCTTTCCTCCTTAAATATTTCTGTGGTGAATAAACTAATCAATGTCTTCTTAGGAGTTCTGATGTTCTTTCTGTTAGTGCTAACACATCATAATTTAATGTAATTTAAATTTTAAGGTTATGTGATTTAATTTTAAGGTTAGGCCGCCCTCTACCCCTGCCATTTACAGATTTGGAAGATGAGACCAAGAGGTATGAAATGACTTGTTTCAAATGTTATATAGCAGATTAGTGGTAGAGATGAAATTCAAACCCAATCCTCCAACCTGTCCACATTGAGGATGCTTTACATTACATCATGCTCACTGATGTAACTGTGTTTTTTCCAAAGGTTGACCATCTACTTTATTAACATTCTTCCTTCCTTCCTTCCTTCCTTCCTTCCTTCCTTCCTTCCTTCCTTCCTTCCTTCCTTCCTTCCTTCCTTCCTTCCTTCCTTCTCATCCTCCTCCCTCCCTCCCTCCCTCCCTCCCTCCCTCCCTTCCTTCCTTCCTCCTCCCTCCCTCCCTCCCTTCCTCCTCCTCCCTCCCTCCCTCCCTCCCTCCCTCCCTTCCTTCCTTCCTTCCTTCCTTCCTTCCTTCCTTCCTTCCTTCCTTCCTTCCTTCCTTCCTTCCTTCTCATCCTCCTTCCTCCCTCCCTCCCTCCCTCCCTTCCTCCTCCTCCCTCCCTCCCTCCCTCCCTCCCTCCCTCCCTTCCTTCCTTCCTTCCTTCCTTCCTTCCTTCCTCCTCCTCCCTCCCTCCCTCCCTTCCTCCTGCCTGCCTGCCTGCCTTCCTTCCTTCCTTCCTTCCTTCCTTCCTTCCTTCCTTCCCTCCCTTTCCTCCTGTTTCACTACCAGTTTACAATACCAAGTTGAATATGACTCATCTACAAGTATTCCTCATACTAATAGAACCCTGTAGTCAAGACACACTGAACTAATTGTAGAAAGGCCTAGATTCTAGTCCTGTTATCTGCTGATAACTTACTATATGCCTACGGACTAGTTGTTTCATCTATAGTCAGTTGGTGGTACAGTGGATAGAACATTGAATCTGGAGTCAGGAAGTTCTGAATTCAAATCCAGTCTCACTCATTTACTAGGTGTAAGGTCATGGGCAAGTCACTTAACCTTTGTCAGCTTCAGTTTCCTTATCTGTAAAATGGGGATAATCATAACCTCCACCTCCCAGGGTTGTTGTAAGGATAAAATGACATAATATTGTAAAGTGCTTTATAAACACTAAATTGATAATTAAATGTTAGTTATTATTAATTAACCTCTTTGTGCCCCAGTTTTCTCCTTAGTAAAATGGGGATAAGTAGAATGATTCTTTTTTCTTACCTTGCAGAGGTGTTGTGATAATCAAATGATATGATAAAACATTTGAAAGCTTTTTGAAGGAAGCTATATAGTTTTTCTTATTAGGAATTGGTGATTAATCTGCCCACAGCTATTGTTTTAATATCTTATTTGAAATCCAACCAGAAAAATATTCTCTAGGATTTTTTTAAATAGTACAAACCTTCTATTATCAACATTTTAAAAAGACAAGTCATTCAGTTGCTTTCTGGAAGTAAGTTGCCATCCAGTAATACCTACATTATTTAGTTCATACCCAGAATATTAAAGCTGCCTAATCCATCCTATTATAAAGAATCCATGGCCTGGGGTAAATCATTTATTTCTAAGCCTCTGTGGCTTCCTCTTTAAAACAGAGGTAATGGGATAATAGATCATGCATCTTACAGTGTTGTTGGAAGATTTAATTAATTAATCAGAATAATGCTCCAATCCATTTTTATATCTAAATAGCTTGAAGCCCTTATTTGTCCTCAATAAAGGCTCCAGGATTGAGCTCATATTTGGAGAGTGCTCTGGAAGATTGGAGTATACAGAAAATACTAAGTTGTATTATTATGCAAAAGACATATTTGAGGTTGCTGTATGTATTTTGATAATCCTACCATCTTCCAGGATGCTAAGGGGGAATGGACGGATCTGTTTTTTAATTGGTTTGGACAGCTGTCTACGCAGCTGTATCCTGGTGATTTGTCTTCACACTGTCACATATGCTAGGACTTCTGTTTGAGGCACTTCCCACATCTGAAGAAGCTAATGAGGTCATCAGACACGAAATCCAGTCAGACCTGGTGGGTCCTAGCTAAAGGTAAAAGAAAAAGAAAAAAAATATTGGTTTTATATAAATTAGAATGTAGGGACATACATACATACACACACACACACACACATACACATATAATTTGGGGGGGGATAGTTGGCAGTTTCATCTTCAGCAACACAGATTATGTCTTCTTTTTACTAGCAAACAGTACATTAGATTCTCAGTTAATCACAAATACAGTCCCTCCATCAACTGTAACCACTGTTTGCTCCCTACCAGGGTGGCCATAACACTTTTATTTTTTCAATAGGCAGAGCTCTGCATATACACTGTATGTATTCTTTCCTCATTCACTTAACTGTCTTCATGCTTCTATGTTCACTGATCCTTTACATTATTTTTACCCTGTCAAATTCTCCAGGGACTCAATACCATTTCATGAGACTCAATACACTATCTCATTCAAGCTCCTTTATTCAAATCAAATTTTTCTCAGCCTAAATGGTTCATATTCCATCCATGCACCTTCCTTCAAGATATTCTGTTCAATTTTCAGCACCTAAAATGACCAGTGACAGCACTGAAGCTACTTCCTAACACCCTTAAATAAATTCAGGGAATAACTGCAGAGCTCCATGCTCATTTAGCCTCAGGCTCATAGCTATTCCTTCTTTCTGGCATCCTCTACCTCTTAAACAATTTATACAACAGACAAGTATAGATATAATTTAGATATGACATTCAAGTTTAAAATTAGGAGTAAATATAGTTTGGAAGTAGATACATATGAATATGTAGTTTAGAAAATAGGCTACAGGCCAGTAGGATTCTATCAGTAATAGAGATAACAAAGAAGTTAGGTGGCTCTATGTAAAGTGTTCACAAAAGTATAATCAAAATGTTTAGTGGAATGAAGAAAAATTCATCCCCCCCACTGTTTGTTTCATGTAAAAGAGGACAACAAACTGCTTTGGCTGTTCTGGGAATTGGCTTAGTCAGTACTTTTGTTTTTTGTATAAATGCAGTCCTTCCTTCAACACAAACAATGAATAAAATTAAAATGTTAGACCCTTCAACAGGAATCTGAGGGCTGTGGGGAACAAATGAGTGAACATCTGCTTTAGTACAGATGAGGAAACATCTATATAGTAACCAAAAAGGATCATGTCAGTAAGACACATAGTGAAGTACTAAAAAAGGCAGATGGTCTTAAGTAAAGTGTTCATAAGGTTCTAAAATGGAGCATAGCACCATTTGACCTTTTTTGATCCCCCTTTCTTCTTTTTACTCAGTTCTATTTTTGTATTCAAGGTGGGCAAAGAGAAGCAGCCCAAGTGTAAAGTGAGGAGAATAATTATACTCTCTGAACAACAAAGCAGTAATTTATCATGCAATGGTTTCAGTATCTGAATATTTTAGGAGAAAATCCTGTATCTGAGCCCTGTAAAGAGGAAGGGATGGAACATAGAGGTATGCAAAATTTGGAAGTATGACACTGTGAGCAGTCATATAGGATTTCCATGAAGAAAATTCATACACTCACAGTGTTATTTCCTGAAGTCTAATAGGATTAAAAACAGAAAAATCAAAGCTTTCCCTCAGAAGCAAGAGAACACTGGTTTGAATGCCATAGTATGCTTCATTCTGAAGTTACATTCTGCTTTTTATTCAATGACAAACTTGGCTCTATTGGATTTTATCTCCATTTACTGGAATATGGAGTGCTATATCTGAAATCAGAACTAGGTTTTCTAGGGTGGGAGAGAGATGGTGCGTTGTGCAGTGGACACACCTATTATTCTTGGTTAGGTTAACATTTCTATCTATCATTTCAAGAAATCAATCACACTGTGCAACCAGGACACTATTTCAGTCTCAATGTACAATGTGACATCTTCCCTTGGTAGCAGAAAGCCTGGCTAGAAGTTGTAAAGGTTCATCAGTTTCAAGCAGATTAATTTCTCATGGTAGAAGAGGAGGAGGAGGGAGGTGACTGAAATTGATGACCTGGGTCCCGTGTATTGCATGGACAAACACTGGTAGATTAAAGCAACACAATTTGTGGGAATTATGGTGATGGAACAGTGTATACAAATTCTAAAAACTGAATTGTAAGAGAAGACAGATTTTTAAAAAATTAGCCCTATCTTTTCCTATAGTTAAAGATAACAGACAGATTTCCTTGGTCTTGAAAGGAGAGAACAGAGATAATTAAATACCAAGCACAGAAAGTTTAAAAAAATATCCCAGAAAAGCACACAAGCAGTAAAATTATTTTATTGTAAGAGAACCACATGAAAACATGGGAAGAAAATGTGTCAATTATATTTCAAAACTGCATATATGTTTTTGTGGTGTGTATTCTGTGAAATCATCCATGTTTTGATTCACTGATAAGCAGGCTAACTAGGTTAGAGGAGTCTTAGAGGCATGAAAGTTAACCTGTATCACTTAGGATTTCCAGAAGCTTCCGGGCCTGGAGGTAAGGGTTCTGCACCTAATTTACCTAATTTACTTGCTAATTTACTTAGTGCTTTCTTTGGTTTTCTATCCCTATTCACTTTGGAGTCTGATCTCTATGTTCCAACACAGTGACTTTGATGCTTCCATTGCTGACTCTGCTTAGTGTAAAAGTTCACTTCTCTGTTAAGTGGAAAGAGTACTGATTTTTTTTTTTGGTTAGTCAATGGGGTTAAGTGACTTGCCCAGGGTCACACAGCTAGTAAGCATTATTATGTGTCTGAGGTCGGATTTGAACTCAGGTCCTCCTGAATCCAGGGCCGGTGATCTATTGTGCTACCTCGCTGCCCCGGAGTATTTATTTTTTTTAATCAGAAAACCAAAGTACTAGTCCAGATCTGTTGCCTATTTACCTTGTGATCTTGGACAAGTATTAAATCTGTCTAAAGGTTGGTTTTTTTCATTTGTAAAATGGGGATGTAAATACTTCTCTGACTCAAAGAAATATTGGGAAGATCAAAATAAAATCAAACATACTAAAAAACTTGTAAAGCAATGGCGTGAATTCAGATAGAAACAAGGGCAACAAAACCATACATAAAGATCCCTAAAGGATCCTAGAAAACCACACATTAACATTATCTGTGTTCCATTGTATTTTTTATTTAGTTTGTTGAATATTTTCCAATGACATTTACTCAGGTTGCTGCCCCACTTGAAAGTATTTCTTTCAGGACACAATGCCCATGTTTAATACCTCTGCTATAGAGGACAATGAATATATAAAGAATTATTGCTATTATGTGGCTTTCCAATAATAAAAAAACAACAAGAACAACAATAATGAATTTGTACCTTGGCCTTGGTTAGTTTGAACCTACACCCTTTCCTAGCTTAAGATATTTACTATCTGTGTGATCCCAGGCAATTCCCTAACCTTTTTTTGCCTCAGTTTCCTGAACTGTAAAATGTAGATTATAACAGCACTTACCTCCCAGGGTTGTTTTGAGGACCAAATGAGATAAGTACTTTACAAAGAAGGAAGGAATAGTAGGAATATGGAGGAAATAAAAGTAGAAGGTAAATCCTGAAGAAAAAAATGCATAAAGCTAGGTTTTCATTGGATGCATAAAACATGAAAACTATCTCAATATGTATAATCAAAAGGAAGTAACAATTTTATGGAAATAAATCAATAAATATGGTTTCTTCCTTTCTTGACTTCATTTATTTCTGCCTTTACTTCTTCTTTTTCTCCTTTCCTTTCCTTTTCTATCTTTTCCTTTCCTTTCCACTCTTTCCTTTCCATCCTTCCCTTCCCTTCCCTTCCCTTCCCTTCCCTTCCCTTCCCTTCCCTTCCCTTCCCTTCCCTTCCCTTTTTTCTTTACTTCTATTTCACTCTATTTCCCTCCACTAAAAAAGATACGTCTTTAAATCCTTTCCATTGTATTTTGCAGTATAGGGAATGGGGATTTACAGTTTAAAGGTGGGAGGAAATATGTGCTGGTGAATCAGACAGGGTAATTACCCAATCTATCATGCTTCAATGATGAGTCTCCCCTTATAACCCTTGGAATATCCCTGTGGGAGAGAAATATCACTTAGTGGGAACCCAGGGGCAATAGTATAGTGGGCCATACTTAATGAACTGATATATACTCTTTCCTGAAATAAATCTATGAATGTTAAATTGCTTAGTGCTAAAGTATGATATCTATATGGCTCAATGAAATCAAACAAAATATAACTGGTCTAAGGCTTTTTGAGACCATCATGATAGCTCAGCACTAATTGCTCAGTAGGCTCACTGAAGTTTGTTTCATCTCAGTGTCAAAAAGACCAGAATATGGAGGATGACCATTTCACAGCTAGATTGTTCCAGTAGTCTTAACCACTGAATTGAAGCTACCCTGCAGTGATAAGATTGATTGCTTGGAGACCAACTTGCAAATAGTCAAACTATTCAGCCATACAGATACAGCCAATGTTAGATAGCAGGTCAGCCATACAGACACAGCCACAGGGAGATGAAAGGTTTCAGTGTTTCCATATGAAACATTCCATTCATATGAAATGAATCATGAAAGAAGGATCAACAACTTCCTGAACAAGAACTTAGACTCATAGAAACTTAAAGTTGGAAAAGATCATCTAGATATTCTAATTCAAATACCTCATTTTCTAGATAAGGAAATTAAAGACCTACAATTGTGAAGTACCTTACATAAAGTCACACAGTTTATGTATGACAGGCAAGATTAGAACCCAATCTAAAGCTCCTTCCACTACACTACCATATCTGTCTAATATTCTACAATCCTGAAGCAATCTATATGGAGTTGGATTTGAACATGCCAATAATAGTGGTCCATATGGTATTAGAGGTCAATTAGATGGCACATTGGATACAGTGCTGGCCCACAGTCTGGAAGATTCATCTCCCTGAATTTAAATCTGATCTCAGACACTTATTACATGTGCAACCCTGGGCAAGTCACTAACCCTGTTTGTTCCAGTTCCTCATTTATAAAATCAACTGGACAAAGAAATGGCAAACCACTCCAGTATCTTTGCAAAGAAAACTCCAAATGGCATCATGAAGAGTTGGACATGATGGAAACAACTCAACAACAACAACAGCATGATATTAGAATTAGTGGACTAATGATTTCTCTAAAATAACCTGAATTATCCCAGAAAAGTAAAAGAAAAAGAAAAAGAACAGTTGTTTTCCTTTCTTTCTTGCCAAAGTGCTAATTCAGTAGTGGGACTCCCACAACATTGACATAGATAAAGGAGTCAAGTGAATGCACATGTAAACACACACACACACACACACACACACACACACACACCACACACACATTCCAGTGGTTATATTTTTGCTTAATGTTTCTCACCAATTTTTGGATTTTAAAGACAAAAATGAGATTTATGTGAGTAAATATTGCACTGCAATATGACCTCCCCTCCAGAAATTACTTTCTATTTTCAGGACAACAGGATCAGTACTTTAAGGGACCAGGCAATCTTAACCTGAGGTCCGTAAACTTGAGGCTCTATGGATAGTTTTCAGGGGGTCCATGAATTATGATGCGAAAAAATACACACACAATCATTTTATTTTGAAGATGAGGCTGATATTTGGGAAAGTTAAGTGACTAGTCCAAGATCTCACAAATAGTAAGGAATATAGCTTGCCTATGAACCCAGGGCCTCTGACTCCAAAGTAACTATTTTGTCCTTCATCCTCACACTGCCTTTTTTTTTTGGAAACATTCTGTTTTTATTTCTCTGTATTTCCTCTGCCTTCCTCCAAAAGAATGCAAACTCCTTAAGGGCAGGGGAGATTTTATTTTTCTGTATAGCCTTAGCACAGAGCAGAGAGAAGGTGCTTGATAAGTGCTTGTTGAATGAATATGGCATTTTCTTCTGATCATACAGGATGGCTTTTAAATAACTTGTGATGCATTTCCCTAGCAGTCAATAAATGTTACACAACATTTTTGTCTTAAAGACTTTTATTTGTCTTGTTACTGAGAAGCTGGACTAAGAGCTCTGAATAAATTTTAAAAAAAATTCTAACTTTCCAAAAAAAAGTTCTCCTGTGAAGTTTTAGTGGAAAGAAAGAAAAAAAGAAGGAAGGAAGGAAGGAAGGAAGGAAGGAAGGAAGGAAGGAAGGAAGGAAGGAAGGAAGGAAGGAAGGAAGGAAGGAAGGAAGGAAGGAAGGAAGGAAGGAAGGAAGGAAGGAAGGAGGCAGTAAACCACATGTAAATTGTTTGAATAAATATTGTTTTCTCTTTATGGAAACTGAGATCAATTTTCCTTGTGAACCAGCCATTTCTTAACTTCTAGACTTCCCCACTCACCAATTTCTAATGCAGACCATGCTTTTGAAAATATTTATGCTCTACTTCACATCACCAGAAGACCTCAATTAAAAATTTACACAGGAAATCAGAAGAGTTGGTACATCCCTGTAAGATGAATGGACATATTTCTTCCCGATAACTAGTGATATAAACTTGGGAGTTTTAAGAAGTATAAAAGAGATGGCTTTTATAGCAATGTTGCTGCCACTGCTTTTATCGAAAGTGTCAGAATGTTCTCAGTGATAATGTCTCACTGAATAGCCTGATAGCTCACCCAGTCTCCATTCCAAAAGCACCTAATAGATATTGCTAGTGCACAGATAAATCTTGTTTTATGTTATACTTGGTCACAAAGAAGAATTAGTTTGTGTTTTTTCTAAGGGGCACAAGGATACCTATCTGTTGTAATCATCTAAAAAAGAAAAAAACTCCTTTAAGTCGAAGCCCTGAAATCCTGTAGAGCACATGCATAATCTCAACAAAGTTCTTTTCCCATCTTTTTTGCTGATTTGGCAAATAATGAGCTTATTGTTCCAAGTGATTTGCCACCAGACTTTTAGATAGGAGATACATTTGTGGATTTTCTTCCTGAAGAGTGTACTGCAAAGAGAGGTATTGATTTTTGTTTCATTCAGGCAAAGTTGGTTATTTATTTTTACTTATAGCCATTATAAAACAGGACTGAGCTGCCTTGTTATGATAAAATAAAGACTCTCTATAATATTTTCCTGGATATTGAATAGACTCCACATTATATTGGGGTCAAACATGTTATACAACTTCATCGTATTGAGAGAATGGGTTTGAGCGCGTGGGGAGTTTGTGCACGAGTGCACAGTTGAATCAAAGCCAGAGACCTTGTCCTTGGCACTTGATTAGAAACAGTGAAAGCCCTATAAGCCCCATTCCTTTTTTAAATTAATTTACTTATTTTTAGTTTTCAACATTCACTTCCATGTGATTTTGAGTTCCAAATTTTCTCCCCATCTCTCCTCTATCCCCAACCCCAAGGTGGCCTGTATTCTGAATACCCCTTCCCCTAATCTGCCCTCCCTTCTATCACTCCCCCTTCTCTTATCCCCTTCCCCTTCTATTTTCCTGTAGGGCAGGATAGATTTCTATACCCCATTGCCTGTATATCCTATTTCTCAGTTTAGAAGCCTCATTTCTGATGCAATGAGGTAGGCCAAGATGGTTATGATGACCCTATAATTATTCTGCACTGATCTCCCTGTCCTTAGGTTGCTTCAGTTGGAAATGAATGTCTTGGATTTCCTAGGACTGGCTGGATCACAAGGAACAGTTAGTGAAGAGTGCTAACAAGCCATACTGCCACAGTACCTTTATTATGTCTCCCATAAGCCATACTGGTTTAGATATGGGTTTCTCTGCCTCAAGTGTGAGGGTGATATCAGAATACAGCCAAATCAGGACAGTGAAAGAATTATGCCAGACTTCCCCCAATACATGGACAGATGGATTCTGTGAGAAGATGGGGATCCAGAGAACAAGACCCTGTTCATTTTGCCCTACCTTCTTGTCTTGTCTTTGTGCCACCACTAAGATAACATGATGATAGCTCCAAAGAAGAGGTATGAGGAGACACCTCTGGACTTTACAGATGTAGAAAGTCCACCCATGTGAAACACTGCTTATATTTCAGATTTTTCAATTTTCAGATTTGTGCTGTTGCTTGTATATTTCTTTTTCCTTTTGTTTTCTTTTCAAAAAAATATTTGTAATATGGATGCCTTTCTGGGAGGGGAGGGGTATGAGGGAAGGAATTTAGGGGATGTTAAAACAAAAGATATCAATCAAATGTATTCAAGAAAGATAGCTTTTGGGGGCAGCTAGGTGGTACGGTGGATAGAGCACTGACCCTAGAGTCAGGAGGACCTGAGTTCAAATCCAGTCTCAGACACATAACACTTACTAGCTGTGTGACTCTGGGCAAGACATTTAACCCCAACTGCCTAACCCCCCCCCAAAAAAAAAGAAAGATAGCATTAATAGCATTATAAGAGCAGCAACAGACCTAGATAAAACTGCAAAGTAGGCACCTACTACTACCATATGCTGATATATTGCATCTGACCCTGTTTCTTCAGGTCCCCCTATGTCAGTAACTACAATTTTCACAGGATCACAGACTTAGCACTGGTAAAGACCTTAAGATTCATTTGATTCAATGTTCTTAATTTACACATGAGAAAATGAGGTCCCAGACCAAGGCAATGACTTGTGCAAAAACACAGATCATCATAAGTAGCAGAGCCACGACTTGAATCCGCTTGATTAGTACTTTCTGTACTGCACTCTGATTTGTCCATGATTTTCTGTCTGCCCCTACAGCGCTTTTCAGCCAGGACCAAACCTTCCCTCCTTGGAAGTTCTGGTTGCCCTGTACCTCTCTACTCTCACTACCTTCCATCAAATGTAACTATTCCATGTTCCATTCCTTCAAATTCTTGCCTTTTGTGACATGACAGCCTGATAATTAAAACATATATTTTCACTAAGAACTTTTTTGGAAGTATGGACGTAATCAAAAGGATCAAATGATAGGGGTTGTAAGCATTTGAAGTTTTGAGAGAGAGGGGCATCTTAAGGCACTTATCAAGTTACATTTCACATAGGGTGACCTATTGAACTTCTGGAGATTAACCCTGGTATGGAGACTGATCCTTTTAAGAATTAAGAGATAAACACATCTGAGTCCTAGTCCACATTCCTCTTCTCATTTACTATCAGGAGGCAATGTGTTATAGGTGAAAGTGCATGGGTTTTGGTAGTAGAAGCCTGGTACTGAAACACTAACCCTGCTTGCTACATTAATAACTGACATTGGTAGAGAATCTTACATTCCCAATCTCCTTTGATTCTCACAGCACTTGTAGAAAATAAGGTAAGTACTATAGGTTTAGGAGCCCAGTTTTACAAATTAATGATTTATCCATGGAGATAGCTAGGAAGATCCAGAGGATAAATTATAACAAGATCTTTCCTTACTCTAAGTCCAATACTCCTTTCATTGTGCAATACTACCTATCTATTTTAGATACTTTGTATCTGTGTGATCTCAAGTAAATCAAATAATCTATCTGGGAATCAGTTTCCTCATCTGTAAAATGAGCAGACTGGAGCATATGATCACTATAATTATGTAAAGCATTCTGAGAAGTGATATGACATTCTGAAAGTCTCATGGCCCACATTATTTTTATTACTAAGTTACCCTAGTTTATTCTAATTGATTTCTTGATAGCTACAGATAGAGGGATTTCACTTCTAAGGAAAAAAAGAACTGAATCTTACAAGAAGCCATTAAAGAGGTTTCTCAAAAAAAGAAGTTCAATCTAAGAAATTTTTCTGGACATTTATGACTAATTTGGTCATGAAAAGGGTACATTTTTATACAGGCCCTTGTTTCTCAGGGTTTTGCTCTGAGAAAGTCAAACAAGTGTCAATCAAAATGTTGGATGCCTTAATAGTTTCTCCTCTTATACTAACCATTTCAAGCATGAGAGACTGGAGACATGCAAAAAAGTATGAAAAATGTCACCCCTGCTTGAAGTCAACAGAATGTCATATAACTGAAATCTCCTGAAGCTGATGTTACTAAGCCAGAAGTTTGAAAAAATAGGAGTCAAGAAAACAATTTTTTTTAAGATTTTACCTATTAACATGGGTATTTTTGAGAAGGTCAAATAAATTTAAATTGTTTGCAAATAGTTGATATAATATCTGATACCTACATAGATGATAGAGGTAAAACAATAGTTGACATCTTTATAGGTTTAGAAAAATGTCTATATAAATAAAGTGCTTTGATATATAAATGCTAACTACTATCATAACAGCAGTTAGCTTTACAAAAGCATTATAAATGCATAGCTCATTTGATCTCACAACAACACTCAAAGGGTAGAAACTGAAAGTATTATAGCCCCATTTAACAGATGAGAAACCTGAGACTTTAGAGGGCCTAAGTACATGGAAAGTGTAAGGAGAATGATCTCATATCTAAATTTCACAGGCAAGACTGAAATCCCAGTTTCATTCCTGATCACAAATCCAGTATTCTTTTAACAGTACCGCATTGCCTCCCAGTTATTTCAAAATGACCGATTTTATCAAAATCAACTTCTTTTCTTTTCTCTAAATATCAAAGCAATTTAACCATTGGGGCAGCACTAAGTTCAATCCGTGATCAATCTCAGGTGCTGTCACTTCCTCACCCCAGCCATTGTAGGGTCTACCCAGTGCTGAAAGGCACTCATATGTGAATAAGCTCCCTATGGTCTCAGAGAGCTGTCTATCTCTCTTCCTTTGCTCTACACCTTTTTGAGCATAGGAACACACTTCTGGTGTGGATGTAACCAGTCAGATTTGGTCAGCCTCCACTTCCTGGAAAACTGCTCTCTTCCTGTCCCTAACATATTTCAATGGAATGCAAGCATGACATAACTGTACATAATTTATTTTTCCTAAGAATAAGGAAAAGAGGTGTGGCTAGGTGGTGCAGTGGATATAGCACTGGGCCTAGAATAAGGAGGACCTGAGTTCATATCTGACCTCAGACCAAACACGTGACACTTACTAGCTGTGTGACCCTGGGCCTAAAAAAAATAATAGTAAAGAAAAGAAAACTCCATATAGATATTGCCTTCCCACCCATGTCAGCTTCTTGGGGTTGCCTCTGTTGGCTTCTGTGCCTGCTCCTGCCTATTAGCACAGATGAGATATTAATCTCACCGGTGGTCATAGCTACAAGACCAGAAAAAGGCTGCCTTTATAGCATTGGTGGTTTTCTCCTTGAAAGGCTCATCAGAAATCCCTTGTTCTAAGTTCATTCCTCCTGACTGATCCTGGACACCACTTGTTCTTGGGTTCTATTAGCCATATCTTGGTTTTGAGGCTTGCTACTCAGGCCTAAGAGAGCTTACCCTCTCTTACTCTCTTGTCTCCCTCCCACCCCTGGTCGTATGCCTGTGAATATATTCCTGCCTCATTAGCCCCAACAACCTGGAGGAGGTAAGAGCAGAGCAAGGAAGGAATAATAAAATTATTATTAGCTAGCAGATTTTCTTGAATCTCACTTAAGAAAAAAAATTGCTCCCTTGGCATGTGGGGAGGGGAGCAGTGAATCATGAATAAATCTAGCTCATTTTTGTGACAATAATCGAAACACTGAGGATCTAGATGAATTGCCAGATATAGGGCCAAGAAACAAACTTCTATTTTGCATTTTGACAGTACATTTAGTATATAGCTTGCCATTTTTCTTTTTTTCTACAGCTACATCATTTTCCAGCAATTTCTCATATGTGACATGAATGTATCAAAAGTCCAGAATATGGCTAAATGAATAAGAAAAGCATTATGCATAGAGTTGAAAAAACTGAAAGATATTTTTGAAGAAATCTACTTCTTCCTTCCATGGTAAAGGGCAATGCTGAAGATATATATAACTCATGTAAATGCCCCCTCCCTAAGGTTCAAAGGCATTTTTTATTTAAAAATTTAGAACTGAGAAATATTCTATTTCATATAGTCAATCAGTTTTAATGTTATATATTTGATTAGACAAACAAAGGGAAGACTCATGGAGTCAATTTTAATCACA
Organism: Phascolarctos cinereus; assembly: GCF_003287225.1. Classification (NCBI taxonomy): domain Eukaryota; kingdom Metazoa; phylum Chordata; class Mammalia; order Diprotodontia; family Phascolarctidae; genus Phascolarctos; species Phascolarctos cinereus. The sequence continues at coordinate 382,981,427 of NW_027555847.1, read as the reverse complement.
ATCATTTACCTCTGTGAAAGCACCAGTGTTTTCCAGACACAGCTTCCTTCAGCCTTAAGTTTCCTGATACAGCTTCCTCCTTGAAGCTTGATTTGCCCCAGGTGTGTAATCTGCACTTCTTAGACTTGGTGGATGCCTAAGACCTCAGTAGCCATACCCTGCTGACTGACTGAGCAAGTATGTTTACAGATGGAAGAGAAGATAAACGCCACTCTGTCTTTGTTGCTATGTTAGGGCAAAGTAAACTTCCTTTCTTAAATGTTCAGTGACTTGCAGAGTACTTCCTTTTGTCTTAACATTAAACCTAAATTTAGTGGGTACTGGCATTATAGCCATGTCTATAATACCTACTATTTAGACTATTTGTCTGTGACCAAGGCATCACTACAACCATTGGCAATTAACCTTAATTAAAAGCAAAGTACTAAAGAGAAAATTAAAAGGCCCTCATACTATACTTGAAAACCTATCCTGTAAAATGATTACAAATGGAAATGTAAGCTCCTTATGGTAAGCACTCTTTCATTTTTATCTCTGTATCCCCACTATGTAATAACTGATTAACAATGATAATTGTTTAAATTTATTTAAATTAGATGATATGTCAAATAAGCTTTACAGGTGACAAGCGACGTGTTCTGAGAAGGGAAAGTTGATAGTGGGATGATGGGAAAACATAATGAAGGATGATCAGGAAAATAACAAACAAGGGAGAAGTCAGGTTTGGTGTAGAAGCTGATAAATTTGGTTTTAGCTATGTTGAATTTAAGAAGATAGTGGATCAAGAAAATGAAAAAAAATCCAATAGAAAGTTTTAAATATGGAATGGAGGCTCACATGTGTATGGATTAGTGATAGAATGGTAGTGCAGTTGCCTATTGTTTCATTGGAAATGTATAAGACAAATAAGTACTCTGACTACCTGAATCTTTAGCTTGGGTTCCTTGATCATATCAATACATGTTGATTAATTCATCCTTCTCTCTTCCCAGCTTTCACCCCTGCCCCCTCATAGAGTTGTAAAAAACTATCCCTCTAAATGTATTATAAAATTATAAAATATTTGAAATCCCTTAGCACAGTTTCTAGAACACAGTATGTACTTAATACATGATTGTTCCCTTCTCCTTAAATGTAAGAAAACTGATCAACCTTATTTTTAGTTTCTGATTGTCTAACATCATAGAGATGCCTTAATTTTCATTTTAGTAATAATTCCTAGAATTTATATAATGCTTTGTGGTTTACAAGGCATCTTACATTGTATTTCATTTGAGCCTCATAATAACCCAGTAAGTGCTATTATTATCCCCATTTTGTAGATGACAAAACTGAGACTGAAGTTAAGTAGCTCCTATTTAAATACTTAATAAGTGCCTAAGGTGGAAATGAACTCAAATTTTCCTGATACCAATTCCTCTATCCAACTGCTATACCACCTAGATGCCTCCATTTCATTATCAGATTTGAAACAATGAACATTTATCCACAGAATGCATTGTGCAACTTTCTGGACCAAATAGAAATGAGAATCAAAAAAGCAATTTTCAGCCTATGTAATGCATAACTGAATATTTCTTCTTTATAGTTGGTGGGGGGAGGAAGAGAAGAAAAGCAGTGGAGGAAGAGAAGAAAAGCAGTAGAGAAAGAGTCAAATCCATAATGAGGAATGCAGACTTTGTTATTCAAGGCTGTGAGGCCAAGAATTTCACATTTTAAAAAAAAAGCAGCCATATGAACAGGCCCAAACTCATTTACAGCCTATGACTTGGGGCTCTTACATGGTAAGTGTCACAAAAGATGACACAGACTATCTTTTCAGTGAAGAGATTTCCCAAGTGTTGGCACCCGAGAAACATCCATCAGAGCCTGGAGGCTTTGAGGAGCACCATTTTCCTGATCTGTTTATGTTAGGAAGATATGTAGAGAATAATGTTATTTTTGTTCCATGAAAGTGGCCGTAATGTAGCAGCCAGAAGGGCTCTTTATAGATTTTCCACTATAAGAGGGGATGGATTTTGTTATTAGAATATCAGTTTGAAAGTATATACCTCTTAAAATAGACTGTTTAAAACAATATATTTGTTAGAGTCATGGCAATGGTCTTCAGAATCATTTTGCCTGTAGGCACACATTCATAATTGAAAAAAAAAAAGACCAAAAAGGTTGTTGGTTTTTTTTAATCATTTGATGAAAATTATTTAATGCACCCTTGAAAATAATTTTATTAATCTGTTTGTGTCACTAACATTCCAGTTGATCTATAAACATCCAGTGGTCCTGCTTGCATTTATTAAATCTGTTTTACAACACTTCATTCTTACTGCCTATGAGAGTGTTCTATATTAAGAAACTAGAAAATGTCTACATAGGGTTATCAGCTTAAACATTTGGAATGAATTGATTGGTCAGCTCTGTCAATCATTCCCTCAATTTGGTCAAACCAATTCTTTGATGAAATTGAGTTTTATTTTTAATTGAATTGTTCAGGCATTTGCATTAAATGCATTTGCAGGCATGTTCACCTGCTATGAAAGCCTAGGCTGTCATTTTTTGTTAATCAGTCAACAACTAGTTATTGAGTACCTGTCACGTGTAAGTCATAGTGCTAGAACCTATCAATTCACAAGTCTTGCCCATCCTGCTCACTTAATATTTTTCAAATGGACCCCCTACTTTCTATTCCCACTGTAACTCCTTGAGAATAGGTTGCCATTGTAATCTCTTAATGTCAAGGGTGTTCATGGGAAGTAGAAACATTTGTTTGTTTGTTTGTTTGTTTGTTTTCTGCCAGAAGGAAGAGAAATGAACTTCCTTCCCAAAGATCATGGGATATAGAAACTCAACTGCAGAGGGGAAATCCCGAAATTTTGTAGACTGAGTAGGATATGGAAGTCTGAGTGGTACCAGGAGTTGAATTAAAGTAGTATCCTCACTGTATATCCTTATTAAATACTTTCCCCTGTTATTGGAAAATTTTCTTTTGTTAACTACTACATGAACTATGAGTGACTCATTGTATTCCAGTATGGAACCTAAGCTTCCAAGGTAACAGTTTGAATAAGGCTCCACTAACAACTATCTCTTTGATTGTATCTTTCATTTGTTGCTTTTTCCTGTCCTTTTTTGTCACACCTGGTTGTCTCCTTCTTGCTCTAGATTTCCTTCTAACTAGGTGGTACAATGGGTAGAATGCTAGGCCTTGAGTCAGGAAGTCCTGAGTTCAAATCTGGACTCAGACATTTTTTAGATGTGTGACCTTAGACAAATCACTTAACCTCTGTTTGCCTAAGTGTCTCTACTGTAAAATGAGGATCGTAATAGTGCCTACCTCACAGGTTTTTGTGAGCATCAAATGAGGTAATATTTGTGAAGTGCTTAGTTCAATTCCTGGCACAGAGTAAGCGCTTATTTCTTCCCTCTTCCCTTATGGGTTAAACTTCTTCCATAACAAATTCTTCCACTTGCTTCTATGGCTTTTTTGATGCTTACTGAAACTATTGCAATGGACTGGGACACCACCTCCCTCCACTGTAAAACAAATTCCTTTACACATAATAGGCATTTGGATGAATGTGGAAAACGTGTAGATGAATAACAACTCAACCAACATTGACTGAGGTCCTAGGATGTGTAAAACAAAACAAAACAAAAAAAGACCAAAAACCCCCCCCCAACTTTAAGCTACAGCCTTCAGGGATAGAGATATACAAAATTGGAAAAATGAGTTTGCAGTCTAGCTATGAAGATACCTGAAAATTTAGTTAGTAATCTATACAGTGTGAAAAATGTTAGAAGGCTGTGCATGATTTATTGCTAATGAATGGTACAAATAATGAGTGGCATAGAATTTCAAAATGTCAGAGAGAAAAATAGACTCTGCGTTATGGGCACAAGCTTGCCAGAAAACAAAACACAACATTAATTCTAATGCTTCTAATCTAAGGATTTTGTGCTTAGGGAGATAAAAACCTAAAATGATAGAGTCCCCTTGTGCCCTTGGATTCTCTCTAACACAAGCTATTTCAGAGTTATGATTTATAACATTACCACACTATAAACAATATTACACAGTCAAATCTGGGCAAGGGTTCAGAATTTAGGTAACAGTTCAGTTAAGAATTCACCTCATCCAATAAAACAAAATGTCCCTTAACTTTCTGCACTGCCTTGGGGAGTAATTTTCCTAATACTTTTCATTCCCTCTTCCACTCTTACTTTCAAAATTTCTCTTTTAAGTGCTGGTCGAAGATGCACCCAAGAAACACTTCCATTTCTGAAATAATTGCAGATTTCTTCCTTCTCTTAATCTGATCATTACTTTAATATAGTCAGGGTATGAGGACTACTTTTTAGTGAGTTTGTCTAAGGCTCCTGGACTTTGTTTACAAACAGCCCAAATGCTATCAAAAGTAAAACCAGAATTCCTCCTTGGAGTTTTTAAACAGGTTCTTCAGAGAAAATCATTAGTTCTTTGGTGGGTAGGGAATGTTGTACAGGATATGTAATATATATATAATATATAATATATATATATGATATATATATATATATATATATATATATATTATATATATATATATATATATATATATATATATATATTATATATATATATATATATATATATATATATATATATGTATTTGGGGGGGTGAGGCAATCAGGGTTAAGTGACTTGCCCAGGGTCACACACCTAGTAAGTGACATGTGTCTGAGGCTGGATTTGAACTTAGGTCCTCCTTACTCCAAGGCTGGTGCTCTATCCACTGCACCACCTAGCTACCCCTTTGTGATTGACTATTAAGGAAAGACTTAGTACAATTTACCTGTCAAATTAACCCAAAGGCTTTGGTTTTGGATGCTGTCAAAAATGCTTTCTTATTACTTTTTCTATTTCTACTCCATAAAAAATGCTTCTTATTATGTCCAAAAGACGGGGGAAGGGCTTTAGTTTGCTTCCACAAAAGGAAAGTGAGATCCTATTGGAATGCCTCTGGAGTCTTACTTACAATGAAGGTATTTGGAATAAATCTTCATATCTTTCCTTCCCTAAAAACTGGAAATTTTCAGATAGGCCGAAAGGTAGATAGAGAGCATTTCAGCCTGGTATAATTTACAGAATTTGACAAAATTATAGAACTTTTAAATTAGAATGGATTTTGGAGATAATGTATTCTACCTTCTCATATGATAGAAGAGAAAACTAGAGAAAATAAAGTGACATAACTATTTACTAACTTCTGGGATATAATCCAGCTACATTAACTTCAGGTCCAATGATCTTTCCCCTAGTATCAAGGTTGGAAATTATAATAGGTGCTAGAGGTAGGCCAGTTTGCTGGCAAGGAAAGTCTTATGGAGATTCAAATAGTGTAAGATGACTATAATGGTAGATTAGGGTCCAGTTGTAGAAAATAAGTAATTTGTGACTTGGGAGTTTGGCCATGATCCCATAGGTAAGGAAAAGGTTTTCAAGCAAGTAAGTCGCATTATGAAACTTGTTCTTGTAGGGGTTTATAAAGTGACTTGCGTGGGGGTTAGAAGCAGAGAAAGCAATTGTAGCTGCAAAAGTTGTTCAGGATTGATACAATGAGGACCTAATATTAACTTTGGCATTTGGGTAAATAAGTGCTTATTTCCAATTCTAAAACACAGTACTAAATAATCAAGGCTCCTTCATGAATGCCTCATTGCAATTAAGTTACAAGGCATTCCTTGGCAACCTGATTAGCTACCCATGATTAAGAAAAAGTGAAAGAACGGACATGTCCTACAAGTTAAAATGGGCAAATTACTGTCTCTTCCCCAAGGAGTGTTGACAAGAAAGATGGAATCGAATCTGACCAGCTGAACTTGCTCCGGGAGAGACATGTACTGAATTAAAACAAGAGAGAGAGAGACGGGATCATCATCAACGTAGCTGTGAATGTGACCAGATGGCCAGTCACACATGCTCACACCCAGCTGAGAAACAGTGAGGTATTTTTTTCCCAACTATGTTGTGATTTATACAAGATGAAAGCTATAGTAAGTGAAGCCCACAGAGGCAGATCTACCACGAGCACAACAAAGAAAGTACCAAAAACAAAGATGAAAAGAGATCCCAGTGGAAGACATGTGCCCTAGTAAAACACAATCATAGCGTGTTCAAAGGAGCCAGAGAAGTGCAACCTTCTCAGAATTCTACTTCTAAATTTTATTAGCTGTGTGTCCATGGACAAGTAATTTTATCAGTCTTTGACTCAGTTTCTTCATCTATAAAATGGAGATATAATAGTTGCAGTGCCTACCCTGCCCAGAATAACATATAAAAATTATGTGGAAATGTTTAAGTACTATAAAAATGTCAGTAGATTTTCTACTTATTATTATAGAAAGGAGACAGGATCCAGTTAGTTCGCTGACTTATCTAAGAATTATATATCTAATTAAGAACAGAACCAAAACTAAGAACCTTGGTTTATTGCAACTTAGCTTCTCTCTCTCTCTCTCTCTCTCTCTCTCTCTCTCTCTCTCTCTCTCTCTCTCTCCTCTCTCTCTCTGTGTGTGTGTGTGTTTACGCCACATATTGATTATTTCGTATATTATATTATTTATTATATTAAGTTTCTTAAGTCCAGATGTTTTGCCCTTGGCTTGACTCATGCTAGTCCTCTGGAAAGATAGTGTAACAAAATGAGACATTCATAGTTTTTTTGAGAGCTAACAAAAGAAGATTCACTTAGTCTTAACATGAGAAGGATCTTTAAAAGGACAGGCATTGAGGACACCTTGAGCTGATTCAGCCCAGGGAAGCTTCTTTGCCTAACATAATTTTCCTTTTCTAGCAGTGCCCCTGGCTTTCCTCGTGCTGCTTTATACTCAGAGAACTAAGAACATCCATCCATCTATCTATCTATCTATCTATCTATCTATCTATCTATCTATCTATCTATCTATCTATCTATCTATCCATCCATCCATCTATATACCTATCTATTTATCTATCTGTTATCAACAGCCTGAACTTCCAATCCCCTGAGTCAATCAAATCTTCAGGACCTAAGATTAACTTCGGCATTTGGATAAATAAGGGCTTATTTCCAATTCTAAAATGCAGTACCAAATAATCAAGGTTCCTTCATGAATGCCTCATTGTGATTGTTACAAGGTATTCCTTGTGGCTATCTTTTAAGGAAAAAACTAGCTAGCATTTATATAGCACTTAAAGATTTACAAAGCACTTTACATATATTATCTCATTTTATCCTCACAACAACCCTGGGAAGTAGATACTATTATTATGCTCATTTCACAGATGGGTGAACTGAGTCAGAAAAAGGTTAAGTGACTCGACCCAAGGTCATACAGCTAGCAAAGATATAAGGCTGGATTTGAACTCAGGTCTTGATAACTATACTTCTAGAGCTCTATTTACTGCACCACCAAGCTGTCAAGAGTTAGAATATTGCTCCTGCTACAACTGATATCAACCAAATATCCATAAGAGAAAAATTTTATGATAATTATGCCCAGTCAGGTCATAGAATAATATTTCATAGGATTCTTAGGTTCTTGGGATTAGGGATTATAAAGGTCTCGAAAGGCTGTCTCATATAATTCCCTCATTTTATAGATAACCATGAAAGGCAAAAGTATTTTCCAAGGTCACATAGGCATATGTAGTAGATTGCCTAGCTCACAGCTTAAGAGGAAAGTGCTTTGTAAGCTAGAAAGAAGTCTACACACACACACACACACACACACACACACACACACACACACACACATTCAATTCCATAAACATTTATTAAGCCTCTAGTATGTGTTACGTACTTTACTAAGCAGTGAGAATACAAAAAGAGGCAAAAGGCAGTCCACTTCATGGAGCTTACAATCTAATGAGAGAGACCACATGCAAACAAATATGTAGAAGGCTATATAGAGGCTAAATAGAAAATAATTAACAGAGGAGAGGAACTGGAATTAAGAGAGGTTGAGGAAGACTTCCTGTAGGATGTGGGATTTTAGCTGGGACTTAAAAGAAACCAGGGAGATCAGCAGTCTGGGTGGAGGAAGGAAAGTATTCCAGGCACAAAGGATAGCCAGAAACATTTAGGAGGCCAGTGCAGTACTAAATTCAAGAGTATGTGTCAGGGAGTAAGGTGTAGGAGGATAGGAAAGGTAGGAGAGGGATAGATTATGAAATGCTGTGAATGTCAAATAGAGAATTGTGTATGTGATTCTGGAGGCAATAGGAAGCCATTGAAGTTTATTGAGTAGGGGGATGACATGATCAGACTAGCACTTTAGTAAAATCACTTTAGTGGCTGAATGGATAATCTATTGAAGTAGAGAGAAACTTGAGGTAGGCAGACACACCTGCAGGTGATTATAGTAATCAAGGCATGAGGTGAGGAGACATTACACTAGAGTGGTGACAGTGTCAGAGGAGAGGAAGGGGGTATATTTGATAGGTATTGCAAAGGTGAGTAGATAAATAGGTACAGATATAGATTTAGATGGATTTGCTTATATACATATGTGTGTATATGTAATGTGATATATAGATATACATATATCTATATAGTATTTGTATATATTATTTTTATATTTATTTTTATATTTATATATATTATGTATTTTTATATAATGTGTTTTTCATTCACTTCTTTGTCTTGTTTTGCTAACTTTGCATTATTAAGCTAAATACATATAGAATATATTAAAATTCCTACTATATGAAAAGTAAGATGTAAGGAAAGTAGCACTGGATTTGAAGTCAGAGAACTTGAATTTGAATCACAGCTCTATGATTACCTGTGTAAACACAATTAATTAAATTCTCTGGACCTCTGTTATCTCATATATAGAGGAGATTGATAGCTCATGGAAGTACAAAAATAGGGAGCTTGCTGAATTTGGCTCTACATTGTCATTTGCTGACCACTGATCTATTGTGGTGAAGAACTCCCTGCTTTCAAGGTTACCAATCAGCTCACTTTTGGATTGTTTCAACTGCTTTTCTTTACATTAAATCAAAATCTGTTTCTACATGACTTCTGTCCATTGACTAGGTCCTCACTGCCCCAAGAAAAGGCAGTGTGAGTCAGCAGTTGATAAGTGAGTCCCTATAGAAGATACTGTATGAGACATTACAATTGTTATTAGATATGCATCTTCAAATCTCTCCCACCAGGAGCAGCTAGGTAGCACTTTGGAGAGAGCACAGGCCCTGAAGTCAGGAGGATCTGAGTTCAAATCCAGCCTCAGATACTTGACATTTCCTAGCTGTGTGAACCCTAGGCAAGTCACTTAACCCCATTGCCAAGCAAAAATGAAAGAAAAAAAAAATCTCTTCCATCAAGTAGGAATTGGAGACTCGTAGACAAGGAATAAGGGTCAGAAGAGCATAAGCAGAAACTTGTGGCTGCCTAGCCTGGTACCTCTCCAGAATCAGAGGCTACCTGGGTGCTGAGGCCTTTTGTCCTATATAAGGTTAGGCATGACCAAAGCTTAGAGCAAGAGACCAGTGTGGACCCCATGGTGGTCAGGGCTGCTACTGGTGTTAAAACTAGAGACAGCTGCTATAGTCTATGTAATGGTTTGTCTCTTTGTAGATAGCCACAAATATTTCTCTTCTGCTCAGAGAGTGGCTAGGGTTTCTATCCCTCTGAAATAAAATGAAGGAAAATGTACACACACACACACACACACACACATATTTTTATTAGAGCATCATTACCTTTTGGAGATCTGGTTAATTGCAGAAGTAATCAGATTTACAATGTATTAAATAGAAAGGCACTTCTCTGATCTTAGAGCCATGGATCCAAGCACAACAATTCTGTGTTGATAGTGTGGTGGGTAAAAGATGAAATGACTGAGGAAAAAAAAGTTAGAGCTTCTGAGCATATCAGCTTATCAACCAATGTATGCCAATTGCTCAACAAATTGGGAGCAGTTAACCTTCCTCATCTTTGCCACTGGATCCCATATATAGGGGGAGACAGATTTTTTACATTAAAAACATTAAAATAAAATAATTATAAAATTGGGTATTTTTTTCTAATTTGAGAAAAGATCAGGGGCTTTTCGAGTTGGGGGAGAAGAGAGTAAATATGTGCAATTCCCTAAAATCAGAAAAGGAGGTATACCACTCCCCTCAAGTGTCTGTATACAATCAAAGGAAAATGAAAATAATAACTGATTTATCAGTATGGGCTCAGTATTCAAATAAGACATATGGGTTGGTTGAGATGTATAACTATGAGAAAACTCCATGCAACAGTCTTAGGATCTGACTTTCTCTTTAGCATAACTTGCTACTGCTACTCTTTGTCCTTCTTTCTCAAAAAGGACCATGACATCAGGGAGGACATGAAAGTGAATTGGATTTAAGTGAGGAAGGTTGTACAAAGTCACAAGCCTCACTTTCTCCTGTGGAGCTATCTGGGTCCAGTGGCCAGATATGTATCGGGACAACTGGAGATGGCCCAGGATGCAGTGGGGGACCTTGGCCTTTTCAAGCTAAGGTCTTTAACAGATCACAGTTTGACTGAGGCACCTAGGTCCTTAGTTAAAGGTCTCTAAATAGTAGTGTGAGGTGGTCCAGTTTCCCAGCTATGTAGAACTAGGTTCTAACAATGCAATAAAGTCTTCACACAATTCCCACAATTGAATAAAATTTTCTTGCAAGAAAGAGATTGGACTAGACCTATAATCGAATAAAATGGGAACTGAGCTAGCTCCAGAATTGTCATAAGATGGATTTAGTGTGGTTCTCTCAATTCCCATCACTGTTTGCAGCTTCAGTCTCCTCAATTCCCTCAACAGTGATTGTTCAAAAAAAAAATTTGGGAGGAAGAAGGCATTTCAGGATGCCTTATATCTCACCAGTTTTGGACAAGAAATTTTCTAATTTTACTCAAAAGGGATTAGCGTATACAGTTCAATCTGCCTAGAACCAGTCCATGAGGAGCCTTGGGAAACATGTTTCTGGAGACATGCAATGATGCATAAAGGATGGCCTTGCCCTGTAATTATTTCTTCTCTGCTTCCTACATGATAAAGAAAAGTCTCCAAGTTGGTTACTGAGACAATAGGCTGCAGAGGAACTCAACCTCTCTGTCATTGGTGCTATTTGGGTAATCAAGGAGGAAGACATTCTATAAGCCTTGGTGAGGAGAGTAGTAGCAGGAGTGGTAGTAATGGCCTGCTACTCTTAGCTGCCTTGTTTCCCCACATAGCATTCTATGTGATGTTGAATGTCACAAATCCTCAAGAGTACCTCTAGAATCCTAAGCTGAGGGGAAAGAGTCTAGCTCTAGGGACTTGACTTATCTGTGCAAGTGGGAATTGGGATAACGACTCCCATAGCTCATATGTGTTACCAAAGGAATTAGGAGCGTGCCAAGGCTCCACTTTATTTTATGCTTTGTCCACTACCCAGTGTATAATTGATAGAGTCTTTGAATTTTTCTTTCAAAGGTATTTGAGCCAGGAAGAATTTCCTTTGACTTTGAAGGAGAGGAAACCTAAAGCAGGAAGCAGGTAGCTAAATGTTTTAGTCACCTCACTCGGAGCCACAAACTGAAGAGGAGCCAAAGGGCACCCAGCTGTCAGCATCTGAAGTGACTAAAGAAATGATCTGTAGTAATTGTGCCTCCAGTGTCAGCTAGGATTTGATCAGTTCCTGGGACAGAGAAAATCCACAGGTGTTGTGCAGGGATGAAATGAACTAAGACATAAGAGATCAAAATGTTCAATAAGCTGAACAAGTGAAAGTCTTTTTTTATTTTTTGTTTTTGGGGGAGTCAATTCCAACAGCATTACACTATTGTAGCAAGGTGTGAGAATTGGTGCTGAAAGGGAGTAAATTGCTGAGGCACTTTCTTTCTAGACATTCTTCAAAATCTCCATTCCCAAATAGCCCAACGCAAATAGATCCCTGCCTCCTCTGAACACCTCCTTAACTGGGACCTTATCTCATATAAACTTGCTCTCATTTGGACATTTCTTTATGTGTGTTACACGATGCAGAAAAAATTAAGAAAATAAAGAATGAGAAAAAAATCAATGTACTTGGTTATTACAGGGTCATTGTTTTCCTTCAACATTTAATTTTTACTATTAAACCAAAGCCAGACAACTTTCATTAATTCTCATTAATAGCTGTGTGTTGAGGTTCCTTGGATTATGAGCTCCTTAATGCTAGAGATTTCATTTGTATGGAGAAAAGTCACTTGAGAAGGTAATTTTTTAAAAAATCACTCATTATTAATTTGCAATATACTAGTTACAGCAAGTCCTTATTGCTGATCTGCTAATATTTTCTACAATATGAAATTGATAATATTTTTGTTCTGGCATCTTGAAAAAATTCCTAAAGAAAATCTTAAGTTAACGTAAGCAACTAATCCAATATAATTGTCTGTACGGCATATAGCCAGCTCAATTCTTAATGAATGGGTGCATGCCATCTAATATAGAAACAACTAATACATGTATTATTGATAATTGGTCAGCTTTCTGCACCTAGGATAGTTCATTGGAGACAGAATTCAGTAAAAGCACTTCTTCTTCCTCTTCTTATTCTCCCAGAATCTTGCCTGGACCCACTGAATGTTTGATAAGTGGTGTAGAAAAGTTATTTTCCCCAACATTATTTTAAGTCTCAAGATGTAATATACCTCCTACTTCTTGGGAGTGAAATGATGGGACTAGAGTACACAGAAAGACAAGTAATCACAAATTTGGCCAATATGTTGATTTGCTTTGCTTGACTATACATATTTGCTACTAGAGAGGGCATCTGCTTGAATCAGGGGAATATGGTAGTGATAGATATAGAAAAAATAGTATCAATAAGACATTTTAAAATGCACATCAGAAAATAAAAAGAAGTCCAGAAGGGACACAAATAAAGTAATTTTGTTATTACTTTGCTAAATATATGTATGTATGTGTGTTTGTATTAATATACACATATATGTATATATATATATATATGCACACACATTTATAAGTAGCCATACACACATTTCTACATATAGATATATACATGTGGATATATATGCAAATATAAGTTAATAGAAAATGAATTTTTTATTTAATCCAATTTCTTGTTCTTTGTAAGTTGAAATAGTTGTGTTTATTGATGATTATCAAATTCATGATAAGAATATTTTTTAAAACTATGTTAGGGCTAACAATTGGGAAGAAGATGAACTTAGTTCTTCGATATGGAAGAACCATGAAATTAGCAGTTATCTTTAGCATTCCCAGACTCCCTTCTGTGTTTCTTGTTTCTCTCCAGTCTTCTCAGATATGCAGACTTCTCATGCTCTAACCTCCTTTCCCACTCAATACCAATTCTCAAAGTTATCCTTAATATTAAGATTCAGGCTAATACTAGCTTAAATTGTCACCCCACTGCGGTAGTGAAAGGTGTAGTAACCATAAGATCATAAGAAAATTGATTTATAGCTGGAATGAACCTGAAAGGCCACCTAGTGCAATCCCCTTGTTTTAATTATTTTGCAAATAAGGAAGTTAAGAATAATGCAGCTTTAGTGGTCTGAGGTCACACAGCTTGTTTCAGAGACAGGATTTGAATTCGGATGTTTTCCTTACTCCATTTACAATATTCTGCTCATTCAGTCTACTGGGGGTAGAGGAGTAAATTTTAACAAGAATCAAGTTAGAGATAGGCATACAGCATGGTAATTTCAAGCATCATCCTTTGGATTAGGACATGCTTGTGGAGGGGAAGCTCCAGAGACTTCCTTGAATCCATGAATTCAAATATGGGCAATCACAAGTCTTGAAGGTCCTACATTGAGTGCTAGCAGATTCTAATACTAAACATAATATGAATGTTCAATCAGCTAGGGTCTCAAGAATTAGTTATTTATGTGGTATTATGGTTTTTGGCCCAAGAAATATAAGAAAAATTACTAAACCTTTAACTAGGAAACTAGACTTTGCTGAGATGGACATAAGAATGAAATTATCTTTGGGCTGTGTCAGCTTTAAAACATTACATATAATCCATAGAAAAAGACATTTTGAGAGTAGCAGGAAGGATGTGAAAAGACATTTGTCTTGCAGAGTACTGATATGACACTCTGTGTGTAGAGAGAATAACTAAGACCTTTAGAATAGAATGTATCATTTACCTTAACCAGATTCTGGCTGATTCACAATTATTTAGGACTTAGAATTCAGGGACCTATGCAAATACAGAGAAGGAACACTCAATCAACAGGTATTTATCAAGTATTTCAAGTCTGGCACCAGTCACAGGCTTCTAGGGATACAAAGAAGCTTATAGGATTTGCAAGGTAGGTTTGTTTCCTGTTCTTGGTAAATTCACCATCTTTTGATTTGCCCCATGGAAAAAAAAAGGTAAAATCTCTCTCTCTCTCTCTCTCTCTCTCTCTCTCTCTCTCTCTCTCTCTCTCTCTCTCTCACTGTACCTTTCTCTCTCTCTGTCTCTCTTTCTATATATATATATGTACTTAGTATGTACTTAGGTATATACATAGATATGTGCATACATACACATATATAAAGAGATATACATACATACCTAAATATATACCTATGTATCTTAGTGTATATGCATATAGTGTATATAGTGTATATGTATATAATGCTCTTATATTACTCAGTATAATATTATATTATAATAACCAATAGTAACAACACATTTCTGTTAAGATTTTAGAAGTACTTTACTTATCAAAACATTGTTAGGTAACTGATATAAATATTACTATCACCATTTTACAGACATGGGAATTGAGGCTCAAAGCAAGAAAGTGACCAAGGTCCTACAGCCTGCAAATATCAGAGCTAAGATTCCAATTCCTGATTCCTAGTTCAGTGTTCTATCCTGAGAACAATAACAATTTGTTGAGAGTGACAGAGAACTTTACTACTTACAAGGGAATTTCTGCAAGTTAAATAATAAGCAAGCCATGAGATAGATGGTTTGAGTTGTGTTTGTGGAAAGCCTTGAATACTAGGATGAGAAATTTCAGCTAAATTCAATAGGATAGGTTAATTTTCTAAATCACATTTTGAGAGGCGATATTGCAAAGTAGACACAAAACAGGCTGCAGACCCTGCAAGACCTAAATTCTTTCCCCCTACAGGAAATGGATGCATAAAATGGAAATGGAAAAGTTCCAGAGGAGAAAAAAAAACATAAACAATTTCAAAATTGTTCCTTAATCTCTCTGTCCCTGCTTATGAAGATCATGATATAAACAATAAGATTGTTATTTGAGGTCTTCTATGCTTATAGTACTAAGATGGGTCATGGGGACTTATATATGGTTCCCTGTCTTAAGGACAGTGTAGATTCATTCTCAGGTGCCTATTCATTCAGTGCAATAATAAAGGTATTTCATCCTGCTAAAATCACAGCAGAGCTGGCCAGCAATTAATGGATAACATGAAACTGTTTAATTTGGGTTTAAGACAAAGTTTAGGAAATTATGGGTTAGATGGGAGGACTGGAAGTCAGGACCTGAGAATTCTAGTCCATGCTATGCCACTGATTCACTACTGTGATGTTAGGCAAATTGAAACATCTCTTAAGACTGTTTCTTATGTGTGAAAGAAAAGGAAAGCTTAGACGATCTCTAAATTTCCTTTCAGATCTAAAGTTGTGTGATTCTATTTGCCTTACATGACGACAGACCTTTTATTTTTTATGACAGTTCTATAACTTTCTCCTGGATGCCATTTGATATTTAATAATTCTAGCTTTGAAAGATCTCCCTTCTTTCCTACCTTCCTTCCTTTCTTATTTAATTCCTTCCTCCCTCCCTCCTTCCCTACATTTTTTTCTCTCTCTCTTTTTTCTTTCTTTATCTTCCTCTTCCTCCTCCTCCTCCTGCTCCTCCTCTTTCTCCTTCTCTTCTTCTTCTTCTTCTTCATCTTCTCCTTCTTCATCTTCTTCTGCTGCTTCTTCTGCTTCTCCTTCTCTATCCTTTTCCCCTTCCTCCTCCTCCTCCTTGTTTTCTTTCTTTCTTTCTTCTTCTTGTCTGAATATATTGATTGGTTGTAATCCAATTGCAACTTGGAAACTTGCTAAACTGATGCAGAACAATCATTTGCCTGTAGTCGATATCCTCAGATATTTCTCCAGAGGCACCCATTGAATGAGTGGCTTATTCATGGTCAAACAGCCATTAGTTATGAAGGGCAGGAACTGAATTCAGGTTATACAATGCTAAAGCTGGCCCTCTATCTATTAAAGTGTGTCCTCTGTCTCTTTATAAATTTAGTTGGATTTAATGATAATCTAAGAATGTTTTTTTTTAATTTATCTAAATGTAAACTTCAGTTTGAAGGTAAGTTCATAAGTTAAGTCAGGAATTAAGGCAAGGAATATAAGAACTGTGAGTATAATTTTCAGAAGTCAGAAAAGAGAAGTTAGTTTAGGAATCTGAGTAGGCAAGATACAAGATGAGAGCTAGGGAATAGTTCACAGGTATCAGAAGTCAGGATGCCAGAAAGATAGATATATGGGTTGAAAAGACAAGGGATTTAATATGAGGCCTGAGCAAATAGAACTCTAGGAGTTTAGGGTTAAGCTTTAAGTCACAGCCAAGAACTTTCTTCCAAAGAAGGAATTAATCTCATATTAGCACTTCAGGATATAACAAACAGCTTTCCAGAAGAGAGCAGGGGCAGGAGATAAGTAAACATGGGGAAAGCAAAATCCAATAATTCACAACTATCAATGGAATTGATATCAATGGCAGTTCACCAGTAGAGGTCCTGGTACTGAAAGGAGCAGACTCTATAGGAGATAAATCCTAGAAGAAAGAAGCTTAGCCCACTAATCATAGCCTCAAGGGTAATGAGAGACATATCTGCTTAGGGGCAAAAGTGGTGGGGAGCAACCTCTAGGAGTATAGCTAGAACTACATGATCTATAAGCACTGTATATGTCATTGAACCTAAAGCTGTTAAGCATGATCTAATTCTTTATCATAGTCAGAGAAGGACCTAAGAGAGTACTTTACAATAGTGATGATTTCAGGTACCATGACACATTGATGGGGATAGCATTTCTGTGGAGCAATTAAGATTCCCTAGCACCCTTCAGATCATGGAATTTACGTAATGGTTTGCTTCAATAAGGACAACTCTATTTGGAGGAAATAAGTGGTTTATGGAAATAGCACCAAATTAGAAATCAGGAAAGCTAAATTCTAGTCCTAGTTCTGCCACTCAATAACTATGTGATCCAGAAAAAAGTCCCCTAATCTCTACATACATAAAATGAAGAAGTTATATTACACCATTTTCAGGGTCCCTACAAGCTTTAACATTCTATTCTATACTATATCATTGCATTCTATTCTAATCTGATCTGTTCTATCCCATCCTTTCCTTTCCTACCCTATCCTGCTCTGTTCTATTCTATTATGTTCTGTTGTGTTCTGATCTATTTTATCCTACCCTATCCTATCCTATCCTGTCCTGACCTGTTCTATTCTAGTCTGTTCTGTTCTGTTCTATTCTATTTCATCCCATCCTATTCTATTTTGTTCTGATCTCTTTTGTCCTGTCTTATCCTATCCTATTTCTATTCTATTTTAATCTGTTCTGTTCTCTCTTATTATCCTATCTTATTCCATTCTAACCTATCCTAGCCTACTAGTTTATATTACTATGTGGCAGGCCAGCATGTGTTACTTCAAAAGATTTTTTTTCAATATACGTCAAAATAATAATCTCTTACACTGCTGGAATATTTAATAATTTTCAGTCTCTCAATTGACATTAATTGAACAATGACTAAATGTTCAACCTTGTGCTAGCCTCTGTGTGAATACAAAGGTGTGTAACACACAATCCTTCTCCTCGTGGAGCTGACAGACTGGGTGGGGGTAAGATATATCATTTATGTGAAGCAAAATTAAATACAATGCACAGTAGTATTAAATACAGTACACAAGTTACATATGAGAAGTGAGCATTGCTACTGAAAATGTATAGTTGGAGAGAGAATTTAATACAGTTATTAAGTATCTGTGGTGTGCAAGTACTCTTGTTGGTGCTGGAAGTGATAAAGGATTTAAATAAGATACAATCTCTACCCTTGGGAAATTTAATAGTCTAGTAGGAGAATTAAAAACAAACATTAATGACTAGAGAACAAAATAGTACATGATTAATAACAATAAATGAATCAGAGAGGTACAATCAAGTTCTGAGATAATATTTGTAAAGCACTTTGCAAACCATAAAGTGCATTTTAAATGTGAGTTGTTGTTGTTGTCATTTACATCATCATTACTATTATTACAGTTTGGAGCATTATATTGCCTTTGAATTTTGCTTAAAATGATCAGGAAATTAACAAGTAGCTTAATCTAAGTATAAGCAACAGAAAAATTAAATGCATAGAAATGGGAAAGTTTAAGACATATATGGGAAACAGCAAGTATTCCAGATTGTCAGGG
Source organism: Phascolarctos cinereus (assembly GCF_003287225.1). NCBI lineage: Eukaryota > Metazoa > Chordata > Mammalia > Diprotodontia > Phascolarctidae > Phascolarctos > Phascolarctos cinereus. The sequence continues at coordinate 382,962,954 of NW_027555847.1, read as the reverse complement.
TCATAGGGTAAGTGGATGATAGTAATATATAATAAAATTAAAATAGAGAGGTTAAAGTGGCACAAAATTGTAGGAGCCCTTAAATGTCATCCAAAAGTGTAGGAAGGCTACAGGGTAAACAATAGGTAGTTATTGAAGGATCTTGAACAGAATTTATTCAATAGAAGATAGAAGATAAGGGATAGCCCTCCATTATGAGACAGCCATGTATATACTTGCCTTCTTCCTTAGGTATAGATATCATAAGACATATATTTCAATATTACAAAGATATAGTATTTTATTTATGTGGATAGTACCTCCTCCAAAGTAGATCATGACTCAAGTAATTTATAAATTAGTAGAATTTCCTAGAGCAAGGTTGTGGCCCAAAATAAATAAAAAACATTACTAATCAGTAAACAGATCCTCTTAACATAGAAGAGATAGTCTTTAGACAAAAGATATAGAACATGGTTCAGGGGAATGAATTGTAGATTTTAGGTCTAATGATTGATGTTTAAATCCAGTTTTTGCTACTTATTATATATGTGCCTTGGGCAAGTAGCTTAACCTCTGTGAAGATTTCTCATCCATAAAAGCAGGTGTTGAAATAGATGACCTCAAAATTTCCTTCCAGTTTTTAATCTGTGGTCCAATAATCCTATGATTGCTACTACCAAGGCTAATCTTAGAGTCATTTCAGCTTGGTGATACCTGACAGATTATTTTCCTCTATTGATATAATCTTCAAGAACCTAGAGTTATTTCATATCCACATATACATATGTACTATTTTGTATGTGTATATACATATATGCATAAATAATACATATGTATAAAATACATATATAAATATATGCATAATGTATTATATATACTCATGGAGGGAATTCATTTTGATTAAGTAGGAATATTTGTTAAAAGTAATTTGTTTTGCTTGGCTTTTTTCTTCCAAAGTGGTAGATAATGAGAAGGATAATAAATAGATTTCTGTTAATTAAAAAAATAGAGATTTGGAGAATGCTACAGATATAGAATGTTTCATGTCCTTTCAGATGTTGAGATGAAGTCACTGTATTATTAGTTTTACTTGGTTGTTACACTTTGTTACAAAAGAACTCTCACAGAATGAGGATTAACTGTAAATATCTGTGATACAAAACATATCAACATACACAACATTTGTATTCTATGTTCTATGAGATTTTAAACATCACAATAGATGAAATGGTTTAAGAAGAAGTTTCCAGCAATATAAACATATGAGATATTCACATTTCTGTATTTTTGGTTTAGTATGTGATAAATGTTCAGCACCATGATTATTCCTTTTTTAATGTGCATGTGAATCTACATGAAATGTGATCTATGTGAGATTACAGCCATGATGAACAAGGACACTGTGCAACTCTTTTTTAAAAACTTAGCCCCTTTCTGCCTGTATTTTAATTCTTTCTTAACTTGATTTGATGAAACAGCTTCTTCCCTATTCCCCTTTTCTTTCTTCTCACCGCTTTTGATTATCTAGCAACTAATTGCACTTTAATTCCGTTCTCATCCCTTTCAAAGCTCAGGGACCCTTTTATGAGAGGAAACAAACAACCAAAAAGAGAAGTAGTTAATTGCTTGCTTATAAACAAACCTCAAATATGCTGAATTTTTATGACTCAGCAGTTCACAATTGTTCTTTCCTCTCCATCCAGGATAGTGAGGTTACCTGATAGATGAGGAAACTCGAGCTCAAAGTGCTTTAATATGCAATGCGTTCCCTGCTGATAGATTGGAAAACTACAGGGCAAACTGCTGTGATCCACAATCTGCTATCCTCTGCAGAGTGGAGTGTCATTCCTGCTTAATTGTTCCCCACAGAAGAGGGAATTGCTGGCTTGCTATGGTAGCTATTTTGATAGTACTCAGTAGTCTTGAGACTTGGAATTCTCATGTCTCTTCCCAGCTACTTTGCTGACTTTGTATATCAACTGTATAATCAAATGAAACATTCTATGTGCTGGACAGGTTAGTGGCCCCAGGCAGTTTTAACTCCATTAGAGAATCCTCAAGAGGTCCCTCCCCCACTTCTGCCTACACTTAAGAAAAGATGGATCATCCTTGGATTACAGCCATGGAGTAGGGTAAGATCCACCACAGTGTTGTCCTCTCAGATTATATTTTGATTAATCTTACTCTTGAGGCCAGTGTAGTGTTGAGTAAGCTACCGTCAGAATTCAGGTAGATGGTCCCTGAAGAAATTCAGAAATTCAGAAATTCAATTCAGTTTAAGACTTTCTGAATTTCCTGAGTACCTACTTTAGTCACTAACTACTGCTAGTGGTTAGGGGAAGGGAGGAGGACAGATGGGGTAGAGGGGAGTATAATCCCTGTCCTTAGGGCACTAATATACTCACTGAAGAGAAAAGCAGAGTGATGTTAAGAATATACTAAATGTCAAGATGAGAGCCACCATCATGTTATTCCTTAAGAGCTCCTCTACTGCTTTCCTCTGCTTAGCAGGGCAATTATTATATATATGGTGAAGTCAAGGCGTCAGAAAAAGTTCTGCCTCTGCCATGGCTCTGTGTAAGTCTGTAGAGAATTTTCTCCAAAATATTTTCAAAAGGAGATTTCTGATCTGTGTAGCAGGAATAATAGTTATAACGAATCCTGAAGTATGTGCAATGCCTTCCTTTCAGTAATTCAATATATTATTCGGGCCACTCTGGTTAGAAATGATTTGTTGCCTTGTAAGACTCACGAGGCCAAACAGAAGTGAAATTATGAAATAGGCAAAGTTTGTTTTCTGTGTCCTTTTGCTTCTTTAAGTGTTCTTCTTTTCTCTATTAATAAACCACCCCAATTTCAGATGCCTAGTGTCTATCCCAGACAAGGCCCCACATAAGTCTGCCATTCCAGGGCAGCATCTATCTCATTCTTAAGGCCTTTCCCTTCCTTTTTCCTTCTTCACTATCTACCTTTCTTTGTTCCCTGACCCAAAAGGCATTTTTAAATGCCTGGATAGATTTGGCAATCTGAAGTCCAGAAACTTCTTGAACTGGGCAGTCAATCATCCATTTCCTTGCCTTTGCAAAGGCAAGTCTAAGATGCCTAGAATGGGCTTCCTCCCCAACTCTGATTCTCAGAATCCTTAGCAACTTTCAATAATCACTTTAGATGCCCAATCCTACAGGATATCTTTTATGATTCCTCTAGGTTTTTAGTGCTCTCTCTCTCTCCAAATTATTTTACATTTATTTATCTGAGTACACATATTTCCAATCCCTACTCCTAGAATGTAATTTCTTTGAGGACAGGTGATATTTTACAATATCTTTGTGACAATGCCCAACAGAGTAGGTTAGGTACAGTGTATATAGTTGTAGGCACTCAATAAATGCTTGTTGAAATAGATTGGTTCTAATCTGATAGCTAATCTCTTTTAAACAAGTATAATGAATTAATAGAGTTAATGTGGCTTAGTGAATATAAAGCCAGCTTTGGAATCAGGGCCTGGGTTGCAATCTTGATTCTGAACTCTTTTGATTCTGTGACCCTGGGAGCATCATTTAACTTCAGAGTGATTCAAACAATTCTCTAAGATCATAAATTTCAGACAATTGTTGGCTAACTTGTGATATCAGATATTCCACAGCCCAATGAATTTGTGAGTCTAATCCAAAAAAAAAATAATAATAATGTTCGGGAATTCTCAGAGCCAAAATTTCTTTACTCAGGAATGTATATGTAAGGGAGGAAATTCCAGGTGTCATGGAAAGCTTGTAGGGGTCAGGTTGGAGGGAAATGTGCCATTTTATTATGCTTCAAATGGCTACTAAGCCTTATTGAATGCTGACTTTGGTAGGAACCTCCCAGAGAACTAGATTCCAGCAAATTTTCAATGATGATTATCTCTGAGTTCCTCTCCAAATGCATAGTTATCAGGAAAGGTACAGAATTCTTACAGACATGTTCCTATGACCCCAAATTTCTCTAGGTTATTTAAAATCATTATCTTTTCTTAACATGTACTCCAGTTCTCAGAGTATGAAAATCATAGAAGAACTAATTCTTTTCTCTCTTCTATAAGTAAGAAGAATTCACATGTGTGAAGCTCTCAACAAAATAAACATGCCTTTTCTGATGTTGGCATTTTCACATGCAACAAGGATACTGATACTGACTGAAAGGCAATATAATCTGGCACAGGATTGTGAAATCTCAGAGTTGGAAGGTGCCTCAGAGGTGATTTAGTTCATGGCTTCTTAACCTTTTTTTGTCATGGACCTTAATCCTATGGCCTCATTCTTAGAATAATGACTTTTTATTCATAAAATGTGTAAGATTATAAAGATATCTTATTTAGGAACCAATTAGGTGGCATAGTAGATAGAATACTGAACTTAGATTCAGGAAGACGTGAGTTTAAATCCAGCTTCAGACACTTGCTAGCATTCTAGATTTGGGCAAGTCACTTAACCTCTTTCATCTTCATTTTTTTTTCACGTGTGAATGAGCATAATAATAGCAACTGCCTCCCAAGTTGTGAGGATAAAATTAGATAATATATGTTTTACAAATCTTAAGGTGCTCTAAAAGACTCGCTATTATTAACTATTGTTATTATTACAAAGCAAACCAACTATATTGAAATAGTTATCATTTTTTTAAAGTTCACAGACCCTAAGTTATGTGTGCTTGAAATAATTCAAATTATACTGAAAAGCAACTGATGTATAGCATCCTAGATAAGTGCCTATCCAGCCTTTTCTTGAGAACTTCAAGTGACAGGAAACTCATTATCTTTATAAGGCACCCATTGTTGAACTTATTGTTAGGTATTGTTTGTCCTTTATTTTTGAAGAGGACCAATAACACCACAGGTGATGCCTTGACTTGTCTGTGAATTGAATTTAAGTGAGGCACAGTTGCATGATGTCATCAGTCTCAGTCTCTCTTCCTGATTCGTTGAAGTCCAGAGACAGGACAAAAGTCAAGACAATTTTCACTGGCCCAGGTTGCAGTGAGTAACTTCGACATCTTTGATACCTGGATAAGCTCCAAATGCTTTAATGTGTCTGTAAAGACATGTGATAGACAGTTCTTTAACTCACCAGTGGGTGAGTTACCCTCAATCTGATTTAATCCATCCACTGAGACAGTTTTACCAGGGTGTGGACAGTACACATGCTGCAGCTTTTTGGAGCCACAGGTGTAAATTTGGTGAAAGGTGGGCACTACGAGTTTGGCAAACTCTCATACCGGAAGTACTAGTTCTCCATTAACATTAGTTTGCTAGCTAGTTTGCTAACATTAGTACCTCTCCAAACTAAATTTCTGATCTCCTGAACTCTACAACTTGCTTACTGAGAGCTACTTTGCTCTTCATTCTTAGCTGAATTCCTTGACTTCAACATCTTCCCTACCTGTACCTAACATACTTTTCTCATCCTTCCAGTTATATTTACTGTACTTGATCCTTCTGGTTGAACCTGTATTGGTTAAATCACTCTTGTCTAACTGGAATCCAAGCAATGTCACTTCATACCTATTTTTCTCCTACTTTTAATTGCCTAGCATCACACAGAGCTTCCTTTCAACCCCAAAGTGATTGGCAGCTCTCCATGAATTGTCATGAACCCATTGGGAGACAAGGTAGAACCTAGACACTGCTTTTAATCATTTTTGTTTCTGATGTCTATGAAATTACATTTTTAATGTTTCTTTTTTCAGATTATAGTTTCAAGGTTGAAAAGGTTATGACTATAAAATCAAGATTATGAGATGTAGCAAGACATCCCTAAGCTACTTCACTCTGTCAATGCCAAACTTAAAAGTTGTGCCATAGGGTAACTTGTTTTGTTGTCATTGTTTATTACATTTTATACCAACTCGAATACTGAAATTTGAGAAGTTTTTAAAGGTCCATGTAACCTTAGATATGGTCATAATTATAACATTAAATTGTTCACAGATTTAAAACAGGAAAGAAGCCTGGATGTCATGTAATCTGACCATCTAATTTAACATATTAGGAACCTGAGGGTATTGAGCTTAAGTGACCTCTCCAAGCTCATACAAGCTCAGATAGATAATAATGATACAGACATGCCTTAAGACCAAGTCTTCTACCTCCAAAGCCATCTCTCTTTTCACTGTAGTATACTGCTCTTCATTAGCCTGAAAATTAGTACTATTGAAATTGTTTATCATTTAGACTATCAAAATGAAAATAGTGCTTGCCTTTGACAAAATTGTAATGTTAGAAAATTTGTCTTCAGTCTGCCTAGCCTCTATTTCTGTGCTCACTTTCCCATCATATAGCACTCTCCTCATCAAGAACTCATTCCATGGATATTCCTTCTTGTCAAGTGCCTAATTCCTTCTTGCTTCCACTCTTATCTGCTTTCCTTGTCTCTTGAGAAATAACCATTCTTATCTTAGTGTCAATTAAAGATGATCTATTGCCTCTCTCAGGGTGAATAGCACTTTAAATCTGATCTCCTATTGTGAAATTAAAGTTTTTGTCCTCAAGTGTATGTAAGGAGAGAGACAGACAGAAAGATAGAGATAGAGAGAAAGAAGTAACATCACCTTTGCTTGGAATGCCCTATCACCTCATTTCTGCTTTTCAGAGCAATGCTCAGCTCAAGTATCATATCTTTATTTAACTTTCCTTGATTCTCACAGCTTATAGTTGATAATTGTTGTTGATAATATTAGCTGTGACTTCGGATATTCTTAGAGCAGTATGATCTCTCCTTTACACCCTTCATTCTCCACCCTATAGTATGCCTTTCTGTTTATATGCATCTTGATAATCACATAATATAGATATGCATGTATTTCCACATATGATTTGGTTTTCATTTTGTATTTCTATCAGTGTTTTGTATACAGTAGCTGTTTAATAAATCTACAACTAGCTATATGACTTTGCACAAGTATTTAACCTCTCTGAGTCTCAGTTTCCCACTCTGTAAAATGGGAATAATAATACTTGTATTGTGGTCTAGTAACACTGGCCCCTTTGTTGTACCTCACATGAGACATCCTATCTCCCACCTGATAATTTTCACTGTCCACCATGCCTAGAATATTCTTGCTTATCCTGTTTCCTGGCTTCCTTTAATTCCCAGATAAATTTTGACTTTTAAAGAGAATCTTTCATGATCTCAATTAATGGTAGTGCCTTTCCTCTGTTAACTGTTTTCAATTTATCTTCAACACACATCTTGTTTGGACATAATTGTTCACATGTTATCTCTATCAGTAGGCTGTGAGTTTCTTTAGAGTAAGGACAGTTTCCTTGGTTTTCTTTCTATCTCATGTTCTTAACACAGTTCCTGACACATATAAGGTGATTAATAAATGTATTTTGAGTGAATCGACCTACTTCATAAGATTCTAATGTGTCTTAACAAGAAGAAGGTATGTAAATTGTGTTTTTTTCCTTATTTATTTGGTACTTTATTTTTCCCCCAGTTACATTTAAAAAACCATTTTTAACATTTTTTTCTACCTCTCCCTTTCTCCTTCTCCCAGTATAATCCTTTCTCATCCCTTAATTTTATTCTCCAGATACCATGCTTTCATCTTCAACTCACCCTGTGCCCTCTATCTATCTACCTATCTATCTGTATCTATATCTGTATCTATATACATACATATAATTTTTTCCCTCCAACTACCCTAATACTAACAAAGGTCTCATAGATTACAAATATCATCTTTCCATGCAGGAATGTAAACAATTCAATCTTAATAAGTCCCGTATGATTTCTCTTTCCTGTTTACCTTTTTGTGCTTCTCCTGAGTCTTGTATTTGAAAGACAAATTTTTCCATTCAGCTCTGGTCTTTTTATCAAGAACTCTTGAAAGTTCTCTATTTCACTGAATATCCATTTTTTTCCCCTTGAAGGATTATACTCAGTTTTGCTGGGTAGGTGATTCTTGGTTGTAATCCTATTTCCTTTGCCCTCTAGAATATCATATTCTAAGCCTTCTAGTCCTTAATGCAGAAGCTGCTAAATCTTCTGTTATCCTGATTGTGTTTCCATAATACTTGAATTGTTTCTTTCTGGCTGATTGCATTATTTTCTCCTTGACCTGGGAACTCAGGAATTTGGCTATAATGTTCCTAGGACTTTTCTTTTGGGGATCTTTTTTCTGCAGGGGATCAGTGGATTCTTTCCATCTCTATTTTGCCCTCTGGTTCTAAAATATCAGGGCAGTTTTCCTTGATGATATCTTGAAAGATGATGTCTAGGCTCTTTTTTTGATCATGGCTTTCAGATAGTCCAATAATTTTTAATTATTTTCTCTGTTATCTATTTTCAGGTCAGTTGTTTTTCTGATGAGATATTTCACATTGTTTCGTATTTTTTCATTCTTTTGGATTTGTTTTACAATGTCTTGATTTCTCATAAAGTCACTGGCTTCCAATTGCTCTATTTGAATTTTTAAGGGAATATTTTCTCCTATAAGCTTTTAGACTTCCTTTTCCATTTGGCCAATTCTGCTTTTTAAGGCATTCTTCCTTTCATTGGCTTTTTGGACCTCTTTTGCCATTTGGGTTAGGCTATTTTTTAAGGTGTTATTTTCTTCAGCATTTTTTTTTGGGTCTCCTTTAATAAGCTGTTGACTTATTTTTCATGATTTTCTTGCTTCACTCTCATTTCTCTTCCCAGTTTTTCCACTACTTTTCTTACTTGTTTCTAAAAATTCTTTTTGACCTGTTCCATGACCTGGGACTAATTCAGATTTTTCTTGGAAGCATTGGATGTAGGAGCTTTGACTTTGTTGTTGTTGTCTTCTTCTGGTTGTATGTTTTGATCTTCTTTGTCACAAAAGAAAGATTCTATGATCTGACTTTTTTCTGCAGCCAATTACTTGAGTTATAAACTCTTGGTTAAGGTAGGGATCTTCTTCCAGTGTGGAGAATGTATTGTTCCAAGCTTCAGCGCTTTTGTGCAGCTATTTTCAGAGATACTTCTAGGGACCTGTAAATTTTCAGTTCTTCCAAAGTGGTATGACCAAGGGCAAGGTGTTTACTCCTTTCCTGGTCTGTGCTCTGAGTGAAGTGACCACAAACACTCTTTTCTGCCTTAGAACTGTGAAGAGGATTTTCTCTGTACCACCACTACAACATCTACCATCCAGCACTCCTCCTTGCCCCAGGCTTGCCACCCAGAACTGTGACCCAGATCCAAGCAGAGAATCCTGCCTCAGCACCAACAAAGAAATCCCTGCAATCCCCCTCTGATCAGCCACTCGATTCCCCCTCAGTCTGTGGCCTGGAAGCTCCAGAAGCAGCTGTTGTCCAGGGGCTGCTCTAGGGATTAGGGCTAGGACAGAGCTTCTCTCTCACCTTGGTTACAGACTTTTCCTACTGACCTTCTAAGTTCTCTTTGGTATTCGTGGGTTGAGAAGTCTGAAGCTGCCACAGCTACCAGTGATTCAGATCTATGAGGCCTGTTCCAGCTTTGCTGAGCCCTGTTTTACCTGCATGCCCAAGCTGAACTGCATTCCTTTCTCTACCTGGCACAATAGACCTTTCCAATCAATCACCCAGGTTATCTTGCACTGGAAATTTATTTCATTCTGTCTTTTTGTGGGGTCTGTTGCTTTAGAATTTGTTTAGAGCCATTTTACAGGTATTTAGAGGGGTTTAGGGGAGAGCTCAAGCAAGTCACTGCTTTTATTCCACCATTTTGGCTCTGTCCCCTAAATGGTTTTTTAAATCTTAAAAAAACGTTTTATTATTGTTATTTGTTGAATGGACTGATACAGCCTACATTACTCTCTCTTGAATTCATACAGTACTTTTTAATCGAGGAAACTTACAAAGAAAAGCTAACATCATAATGAAAGCATTTGGATACAAAAAAAGATCTTGACAGACTAGAATGATGGGCCAATTCTAAATAGGTTAAATTTATATGAATAAAAAGAACTTTTGCATTTGAATTTTGAAAGTATGCTGCAAAAATATAACTACGTGTTATTTCATCTTAAAAAAAAAAACAAGTAAAAAAATGAAACAAAAACACCAGGGATTAATAATGTTCTGAAAGCTCAAAGTAAATTGACAAGACTTTTCAATACTTCTGTGACTCCATTATGCTATTAATGTTGGCATTCCTCATAATAACAACCAGTTATCCATGATTTCCTATCCTGAAAAATACTTGCACCTATAATGCCACAAATCATCTATGGATAAAATGTAAAATAAAGCCTATGGAAAAACAAAAACAAAATAGCAAAAATGTTTTTAATTATAAAGTTATCTATGGAGTTTCCCCCAATTAGTCAATAAGCATTTATAAAGTTGCCTTCCTTTCTCATCTCTGTCTCTTAGCTTTCTTCAAGTACCAGAGAAAAAATACACACACACACATATATATATATATATATATATATATACACACACACACACACACACACACACACACACACACATACACACATAAACATGCATATATACACATACATACATACACACAGAGAAAGAAAGAGAAACACACACATACACACACACAGAGCTTGTTTTTGCAAGGTTGTTTGCATTTTTTTCTTTCATTTGAATGTGAGCTGCTTAAGATGAGGGACTATCTTTTGTCTTTCTTCATATCCCCAGAGGTTAGGGAAGTGCCTGGCACATAGAATGTGCTTAATAAATGATCATTGACTGACTGACCTACTATATGTCAGCTACTGTATTGAGTGATAGATATCAAATTAAAAATTAGGTAGTCCTCTAAAAATTTTATATTCTACCCAATGCACTAGGGGCCTTCCTCTAGATCTTTTAATATTCCACTGATACCAATGGCACTTGGTCTATCTATTTGTTATTCTTAGCTCTTGCTGCATGACCACCCATGCCATTTTCCAGTAATACATCTCCAGGACAACATTTTCCATGTTGTGCTTGCCTGCAAGTCATTGTTAAAACTGTGTAATAGATATTCACCACATCACTCTATTGACATTTAAAATTACTGGCAATTTTAAAACCTTGTCATGTTAGAGAGGGATTAGATATTTTCTATCTGGTTTAGAAGGAAAGAACCAGGATCAGTAAGCAGAAGGCGTAGTAAAGTGTATAGTTTCATAAGATGAATACTGATGCTAAAAAGAACTGTGCCATAGAACAGCTTCTTATCATTGAATCAATCAATTAATTAACAAACATTTATTAACTGCCCACTGTGTGCTAAGTGTGTTAGCTGCTGGGCCTATAAAGACAAAAATAAGAATTTCCCAGTTCTCAAGGGGCTTACATTCTGTAAGGTAAGATAACATGTACATAAATAAGCATATGCAGGATAAATACACAATAAATATGAAGAGAAATCATTAGTAGTTGGGAAATTATGAAAGGCTGATCTTGAAAAGGTGGCATTTGAGCTAAGACCTGAAGGAATCTAGGTTTTCTCAGAGGTTAAGGTGTTGAGTAAGTTTATTCTATAAATAAGGGACAGCTAATTGAAAAGTCACAGAGATGGGAAATAGAGCTCTATTTTTTTATAGTACAAAGGCCATTTTGTCTAGATTGTGAAGTACAGAAAAGGGAGTAATTCATAATGAAGTAGAAAAGGTATGTTGGGGCTAGATTTGGCCATAAAGCTAAAGGGAGTCATTCATCAATTTTTTTTGTTTTTTGGGTTTTTTTTTTTGAGGACATAGGGAGCCTTTTGAGGACATAGGAAGCCATTGAAGTATATTGAATAGGTGACTGATATGGTTATACCTGTACTTAAGGAAAGTCACTTTCACAGATGTGTGTCATGCGTATATGTTGAATGGGGAAAGACTTGAAGCAGGGAGGCCAACTTGGGGGAAGTTTTTTTTTTTATAATAATCTAAGCAAGAATTGAACAGAGTTTGAATTAAAATTGTAACTGTTAGTAGAGGGAAGGAGACAGATGCAAGAGAGATTGTGTGGACAAAAATGCCAAGATATGACAATGTATTTGTTATAAGGAATGAGGGAACATAAGAAGTAGAGTATAATACAAGCTTTTTAGCTGGAGAGGCAGAAAGATTGTGGTGCCTTTGACAGAAATAGGGAAGTTCAGAAAGGGAGTGGGCTGAAGGTGGGAGAGATAATGAATACTAATTTAGATACATTATTTTTAAAGGTCTGTACAAGATAGAGTTTAAAGGTGCAATCAGTAATGGATGATGTTGAACTATATCTCAAGAGAAAAATAGGAGCAGGTCTGGGAGTCATTTGCATAGAAATCTTAATTAAAAACATGCTGATGAAATAACTAAAAGAGAGAATAGAAAGTAAAGGAAAGACAGAACAGGAGTAGTGTCTTGGAGCATATCCACAGCAGGAAGAAATGCATGTATGATATTCCACTAAGGGAGATATAGAAAGAATGGTCAGAAACATTGAGGAATCAGGAAGATAATGAAAACCTAAAGAGTGTCAAATGCTGCAAAGAGGTGAAAGATGGATGAGGATCAAAAATAAACCATTGAGTTTAGGACTTAAGAGATCACTTGGTAACTTTAGAAAGACTGGTTTCAGTTGAGTAATGAGGTCAAAAGCCAAATTGCAAAATGGTAAAAAGGTGAATGGGAAGAAAATGAAGGCAATGGACATACACATATTTTTTCCTGGAGGCTGAGAAAGAGGACAGAGATATAGGGTTAAAAGGTAGAGTGCTGTACAATTTCCATAAGTTCTATATGTATTGATGAAGTTATTCAATGATTTTCCTATTCTTTGTCATCTCATACTTTTACAATAAAAAGTCTTCATCCATATGGTTTGCCACAGTGTATTGCTGGACTGACATTCTTTAAAAGGTTATGCATTTTACTGAAGAGGATAAAATGTTATTCTGAGTCTTCATGATGCCAACACTGTTACTTGCAAACAAGCATCTGAATGGCAGCTAAATAAACTAATTTGTCTTAGCTTGCATGCATTTCAAAATAATATTTAGAATAAGAGAGAATATATATATATATATCAATATATCATGCTCTGCTGGTTAGACCACTTTTAGAGGACTGTGCCAAGAAGGGCAACCAGGATGGTGAGAGAACTCAATAGGATCTCATGCAATCATTGGAGATATTTATCCTGGAGAAAAGATGATTTTCAAAAAAATGATAAAATTCTGAGGGTTTGATGTAGGGCAGATGAAGGTTTTATTAGTAAATAATTTACTGGTCAATAATTGAGATGGATATTCATCGTAGATGTCTTGGTCAAGAAAAAAAAAGAATTGGACAAGGGGGTGGGGGATGAGTTGATGAGGACTAATGTTTATTACTGAGATGCAGGAATTAAGTGTTTTACACCTAGTAGAGGGGTGATATTAGCAAGTCTAAGCATGACAAAATAAGGAAGAAGTACTAGAACTGCCTCCTTAAAATGCAGTCACCTAGTATTGCTTGAATGCTGTCAATGATACGGATTTCACTCCTTTATACAGCACTCCAGTTTACTTTTGAGCAGATTTAATTGTTAGGGAATTCTTCCTTATGTAGAATTAAAACATGACTTGCTGCAATTTCACCTATTAGTTGTACATGAACCTTTTTCTAAGCCTTTTAACATTCCATGGGTACCAATGTAGCACTGGCTTATCTCCTAGTTCTTGCTACATATGCCTCTTTACACTCTAAAATAACAAAGGCTGTGTAATTTGACAGTAGAGAAGTTAGACACTTTAAATACTCTGTGACCTGAATATTCCTCTGCTCCCAACCCCAACTGGATCTGTAGACCATATCCAATTTTATATTAAGTTGGCTCTTTAGCAAATTTCAAGCTAATAATAATACATAATAATTATGTAATACTTTCATGTTTGCAAAGCACTTTACATTTATTATCTCATTTACATCTAACAACAAATCTGTAAGATAACTTACTACAGGTATTATTCTCCCCAATTAACATATAAGGAAACTGAGGCTTAGCAAGTTTAAGTTGTTTAATGAGCCTCAATTCCTAATTGTAAAATGAATACTCAGCAAATAAGTGATGAGGATATATAGTCTCTCTGAAGAACTTTGGAATTGATTATGTAACATGTAAACACTGACAAAGGACCACCTAGCATGCTGTGCCCACATCAAAGAAGGAACTGTGCTCTATGAGTGAATAAGAATTACAGTATCAATTAGAGACATCTCCACTCCAAATGTTCATATGGACTATTTTTCCCTAACCTATGGTAGAGCCTTCTAAAGCTCATATTGGTGCTATCAACCACACTGTATCTTGACTCCAACATAGTGACATCATTTTGGTCCTCTTCAAGAATGAAGGACAACAACCAATTAACCAATGAGATTCAAGTATAAAATAAGCTAATAAGTATCAAAGAGAGGCATCTATTGAATTTACTAAGCTACTAGTTATAGGAAGGATTTAATGAAACTTAAGATAATGCTAAAGTACATTGTGGCCTTTATTTTTTTTCTGAAGCCATAAGGCAAAATTGTAGCAGTGTTGTCTTTGAAACTTCCTGCAGCACCTGAGACCTTTTCATTTTGGAACATGCCTCCATCAAGATAGCCTCCTTCTCCCATTTTTCAGTTCCTTCTAGAGACTTCCATTTTGTGAATAGACCCAGGCCAGTCATATTTCTTTCCTCTCCTGACCATACTTCTAACTCTCTGGTGTTTACCATTATATGTATATACATACACACACACACACACACACACACACATATTCATACATACATATATACATACATACATGTACATGTACATATACATATATATGTATAGTCTCCTCTCCCATAATCTTTTCAGTTCTTATTAATGTGGTGTCTTCCCCATTAGAAAGTAAGCTCTGAACCATCTATTTTTTTCCCTTATATTTATATCCCCAGTACTTAGCATAGTACACTTAGCCAGGCACATGCTAAGTGTTTGATAAATGCCTGTTGTTTACCTGCTTAGAGGTGTATATTATAGTGGTGAAAGTATTTTACTTGAAGTCAAGAAAACCCTTTGTCGAATCTAGTACTTATTAGCTGAATGACCTGAAAAATGGCAAAAAAAAGGACTTATATTGACTCATTTATATTCAAAATAGATGTTCTTTAGAAAGCATAAGAATATGTCTTAATTTGCTGTGGAGAAAGTCCATAAGTTCTTTTGGTTTGGAACACTGAGTAGAGCTTGGTCATTATTCCAATTTTATTCATGTAACCAAAGCAATCTAAGGAGAGAAAATGAACAGGATTTAAACGAACACCCTTTCCACGGAAATGTTAAGGGCTCTACTCTGAAACTGGTCTTATTCCTCCATAGTTACATTTATGCCCAAATAAAATAGGAATTAACCTTCTTTGAAATCATGAGAGATTGTTGGCCATTTTAAGTGACAGATTATTCATCCCTTCCAGAGATTTCAGGGAATATTTTTTTCCTCCTCATTATTTGGTTTGCAGTGCACATTTGCTACCTCCTGTCCTGTCCTCTCTTCTTCTTTTCTCTTCCTCTTTTCCTCTTATTCTATTTTATACTCTTTTTGGTGAATTTCTATGAAATTAAGCCTTGATGATGGGAAATAAATTGTGTTGACATCTCATGTCAGCTAACATAGATACTGACATATTTGAGAATGTAAGGGAGGTGCAAAAACTATTACCTAGGATGTATCAGCTACTGACCTTGTGACTCATAGTTATTATCTCTATACCTTTATTGTACTCTCTGGCCAAGACATCAGCCAGTTGGCATTTCCCAAAGCACACTACCTTACCAGGGACCCACACACATACACAACACAGAAAAAATAGATCTAGAAAAAAAGGAAAGAATGTTCCTCAAAGCTGTACTGCACTGACAGTCAATTGACTATTATAAGGATAAAATGAGGTAATACACGTGGAGAACTTTCCAAACCTTAAAGTTCCATATAAATGTTGTTGTTGTTATTGTTGTTGTTTTGTTATCAGCCTATTGGATAATGTGGATGAGTAAAAAGAAAGAGTCAAAGTTGACCTTGAAGATATTGGCCTAGCTATTAAGAGGATCATGCTGCCATCAAGAACTATAAAGTTAGGAGGAGAAAAGATGATTACCGTTTGGACATACTGAGTTTAAGCTGCTGATAGGACATCATGGTGGATATGTCCAGCTAGTAGGTGGGCATAAAAGAATGAAGATCTAGGAAGAACCTGGGTTTGGAGATAGATATTTTGGGGATAATTGAATAGGAATGGATGAGAACATTAAAAGGAAAAGTGTAGAAAAAGAGTAAAAAATTAGAACACAGCGTAAGTGGACATTCACAATTAAATGTTTGAAAAAAAAACAAAGGAAGAGGTACAAAAGCTAAGTTAAGAATCTTAGACAGAGAATGGCTTTTCATGGAAAGTGAAGAAATGGGGAGAGAGAAGTCATTGTAACAATTTTTGAATAGGTCGAGCATAATGACAAAAGAAAAAAAACTCATGCCATTGTATTTAACAAGAGAATAGATTTTGGTTTCATTAGAGCGTTTTGGAGAGAAGTAGTTAAGATTGCAAGGGAATAATAATCAACTTGGTGATAAACAAGTGATGGCCATGTTGGGGAAAAATTACAAGAAATGTAATATGGATAAATATAAAATCCTATATTTAGGCTAAAAAAATCAGTTGCACACTACAGAATGTGGGGAAATATGGCTACCTATTATATCTCAGCAACAAAAACTCATTATTTACTGATTATAAAGACAAATTACTGAATATTTTAATCTAGAAAAGAGAAACTGAGGAAAAGACACTAGTTGAACCTAAAGCAAATAAATTTAGGCTAGAGAAGGAAAATAAAACAGTTCTGTGACTTTGAGACTTGGGATACAAGTTTTTTACTAAAAGAGTTTTTAGATTGTCCTAGTCAATAGCTTGGTCCCAACCCCAGGTCCTAGGCTCCAGGTTAACTCTGTCATCATTAATGTATACATAATTGTAATGTATATTTTAATGTACTTTTTAATTTCTATACTTTTCTTACTTTAAATCTTATTACTAATAGATTTGTTGTATCATATCCTCCTTTCAAAGCACTTTCATGTATTATATCTTTTCTGTGCCTCATAACTCTCTAATAAGGTAGATATAAGTCTCTATTTAAAAGATAAGGAAGGGGTACAACAAAGTTAATTAGCATATTCAAGGTCATGTAGCAAATTAATTTTGGAGGCATGACCATAATTCCAATATTCATTAAAATATCTATCCATATGTGCATGTATAAACACACACATTGAAATAGGATTATTTTGTATGTATATAAGAGCACATATAGTTGTATTATACATGTAAACACACACACATATGTTTGCATATATATAAGTATTACCTATATGGGATAGGATTAGGTAGGGTAAGATTACTCTGTGAAATTTCTATGTACCATATACTGAACACTGTGCTTTGAGATGCAAAGAGGTGTAACAGAGTTCTTTCCCTCAAGAACTTAAGGTTTAGCAATACTGACAAAACATACATTCAAATAGTTATAGCATAATAATAACAGGTAGCATTTATATAGCACTTTAAGTTTTGTGAAGTACTTCGCAGATGTTATCACATTTTATCCTCACAGTAATCTTGGGAGGTAGGTTCTATGATAACTCCCATTTTACAGATGAAGGAATGGAGGCAAACAGAAGTTAAGTGACTTGCTCAGGATTATGCAACTTGTAAATATCTGAGGCCAGATTTGCACTTGGATTTTCCTGAACCCCAGGTCTAGTGCTCTGCTACACATTGCAAAAATGTATAAAGGGTCCAGAGTAGTATGTTAATTTAGAAAAGCAAAGTTTACTTTCTTCTAGTTCAGTAATTTTAATGATAATTTTAAGGATAGTGACTTGGTTTTTTTTTGTTTTTTGTTTGTTTTTGCATTTCAATTGACTATCTCACAGGTCATGGGACAGAGTCCTGAATATAGCAGTTTCTCAATCAATGTCAACTGATTGACAGTTGCCCTCGTAGAATACCTTGACATTAGTCCAACAAAGCCATAGGGCAAGGATAGAAGATCTCCTGATGTACTTATATTACAATAAAAGTTTTAGGTTTTGGCAACCAAACAACTCAATCCTCATGGCAGGCTGTGTGCATATTCCTCTAACTGCCAACCCAGACACTTCATTAGACTTTAAGAAGATTTTTACATCTCTATTTTTAAGTGGTTGGTATCTGTTCATTTCAAAGAGAAGGAATGCTTTAGGAAAAAGAGAAAACTTGTCTCTTCACATAGATTTCTCTTGTATGATTCCATCAGGTTGCACTGTGAGCTTCATATTAATTAGCTTAATTAAAATACTGCTATATTCTCCCTCTATGAGAAGGCATGGTCATTTCCCAGTACACCAAGGGGAAAGATATCCTCAAATCTCTGCCCCAGAGCCACTCTGTGGCTCTTCGGGATGTGCAAAGAAGGATAAAAAGGTCATGAGCTTTTTGATCAAGGTGATTATTGCTGGTGATTGTATGTATATGAATATTCATCCCATGAAACAGAGCCCCATATTGTTCATCTCTGCTCTGATTTAGTGTTGGGAGGTAGCCTGTAACCAATCAATATACCAATGTCAAGTTTTAGTGAAAAAAAAATAGGACAGGAAGATAATTTGGAAGACATGGCCTTTGTATAAATTTTGGCAGTGGCTCTAAAACATCAATGTATTAAGAAGTCATGGAATTATTAGGACCTATTTTTTACAGGTGTTGTTTGTCTAACATCACATAATTAGTAAAAATGTCAAGAGCTGAGATGTATATTCAGGTCCTCTGATCAGTAGTACAATACTTTTTTTTTTCATGCTGATGATTTCCTACCATCAATTAAACCAGGGAATTAAAAATAGCTAATGCAATGATAGAAAAAATATTACTTGGGAATTTTGATTAGTAAACTACTTTGATGTATCATCTTCCACTCCCAATCCTTCCCCCAATTTCCATTGTGTTTTCCCATCCTTACTCAGTTCCTGTTCTAGGATACAAAATGTTATTCTTTCTCTTCTCCCTTCTATCAAAATTTCCTCCCCGATCTTTTGTTAATCCTGACTGTTACCCCTCTTAGGAACTTTCATTTCAATAAGGATATAGATATTAAGCCTGGGAAATCTAAGGGTGTTGGCTGAAGCCTCAGTGAGTAGGTAGGGCAGGTATTTGGAAGGGCAGTGGAAATTTTCCATTATTTACAGGGTCATATCAAGTAGTTGACTGCCTTCTCTGACTATAAGGATGCTTTTGACTAAGATAATTCAAGGATCAACCCAAACCCCCCAAAAGCTAACAAAGATGACACAGGAAGGAAATAGTCAATATTGAAAGGACTGTGCAAAGAAGATAGTAATACTAATGTAATGGGAGTGGAGCTGTAGACTGTTCCAACCATTCTGGAAGACAAAATAAAACCAGGCTAAAAAAAGAAAAAGAAAAAGGTGGCAAAAAAAGTCCATATACTATGAACCTGAAAGATTGCTGCTGAGCATATATCCCAAAATGTTAAGAGCAGAAAAGAGATTCCATATATTTATTTTGCAGGTGAAACTTCTCATTCTTGAGCAAATATTGCAAATTTGCTAAGAGTTCACTTGTGTCAAAGAAAAATAATGTTGACAGAAATCATACAAGAACAACCAAATCTAGCACCAAAATAGAAAATAAGGAGCTATACAACAGTATCAGGTTGGAGGATGCAGAACCACAGAAGGGGTCCAAGTATGGTGAGAATTTGTCTAAGGGAGAAGGCAGCACAGGAATGAAATTTAGGAGAGGTCAGGTCAACAAACTATGTGAAAATTCAAGGTCACTGAAAGGACCATCTAAGATAAAGAGAAAACAAGTTAGGTTAACCAGGGATTACAGGCAGTGCAAGATCAAGATACGGGCCAACATGTTGCTATGGATTACAGTCTAGTATCAGAGGGTTATAACTGGGATCACAGTTTAAGCTAAGTTATTAACATTTGATGAGTCAGATTCAGGATAGAGTAGGACTGGGCCGAACAACAAATTGCTTCTACCTTGGCAAATCTAACCATTTCTTTTTGTAGGGATTATAGTAGTTTACTGGTCCTGGGCATCTGATACTTAAAAAGACTCCTAACCTGGAGCAGTAGAGGGCCAGTTTCAATTAGGAATTGTTATTTACTTTTCTTTGAGCAAATCAAAACAGATAACCTTCCCTTTTCAGAGAGATGGGAGTGGGGAGGGAAAGAACCCTATATTTTATAAGGGGGGGAGGGGATATTCTCATAAGATGCTAAATAAGCCCACAATCCATTGCTGCCAAGACATTGCCTAATTCCACATTCTGAGTGACAAATTGATGGTATTAAAACATTTTTATATGTTAAAAAATTCAAGGAAAATGTAATTAGCTGTTTCTGGTGATATTTCAGGGTTTAACTTCCTGGTAGTGATTTTAGTTCTTGTATACAAGATTGAATTACATCAAAGCAATTTTTTTGGTGGGGGTGGGGAGGACAGAGCTGTTATTTCCTGGATATTTGAATAATTCAAGGAACTAAAATTCCATAGGTATAGTTATTCCTTCCACTGAAAAACGTTGAAAACTCCCTCAGTAGATGATTTTTCCAGGGTTGTTGTAACCACAAAATTTAGCACCCTGTCACCAACTTGCTCAAGACCCACTCCAAATGTAGCTAGGCTTATTCTTGGACAACACAAATCTAGTCAGTCCAATACTAAACTCATATTTTCCTGCATAACATTATTAAAGGCTTTATATAAAGTGGGTTGTTTCTAAAAAAGTAAGAAGTTCTTTGTATCAAAAATGATCAAATGAAATGTCAGTTTTCCTACCTCTACTTACAAGCACATAAGCAAGTCACTTAATCCTAAGCCTCAAATTTTTCATCTGTAAAATGGAAATGATATTTGCCCAGCCTACCTCACAAAGTTTTGGAGATAGTTTATATATTTCTAAAATGCTTTATTTCTTTCTGGAAACCTTTAAAAAAAACCTCATGAATATTTCATTGCTCTTGATCAGTGCCAGGAAGATGTATCATTAGTTGGGGAACCAGATGCCACTGGATGTCTTTCCCTCCCTGAGTTAGATCCAGCATGTGTTACCTAAAAGAACACGTCTTTGAGGGTTAATGTTTATTAAATGATTAAGCAAAGTGCTGGACAAATATAGAGTCAATGTAGGGGACTACCTCTACCAAAAGAGATTCAGGCTGGCTATGGCCTCATGGAGAGAGGTTAAGTAATGCAGCTAACACGTGTCAAGGATAAGATTTGAACCTAGGTCTTTTGGACTCCAAACCCAGCATGCAATCTGCTATACAACTCTATCACATCTGTGCAAATATTTATATCATTATTATTATTAATCTCTTTTTCCCCCCAGCTCTGTATGATTTGAAATCTTGAAAATTTTCTGTCTCAGTGTCTATTTCCAACATTGGCTTCCATTTTAGTTATATTTGAGTTAAGCATCTCTTCCTTATGTCCCCAATCATATGGCCCTAGAACATATAGAGGAGAGTGTGAAAGAACAGGAGGAAAATCTTACATTAACAATTCAAACCTCTTGGATCTTTCTTGGCATAGTGTGTTTCAGAAAATATACAATTCAAATGCCATCAATTCAAACTGCCAGGTTTACTTGGTAAAACTGCCCCAAGTTATGAAGAACTAATTCACATGAGGGTTTATAGCATAATAGATGAAGATCTAGCCTTGGAGTCAAAATGATGTGAGTTCAAGACCTGATTCTAATAAACACTGGATAAGTGACCCTTGACAATAAGTCAATCAACCTCTCAGTGCCCCAGGCAACTCTCTAAAACTCCAAGTTGCGAAACAAATATTGATGATCTGCTTTGGTATACACTTTCTTGTGGGGAGCTCCCTGACAATGAAAACATATATCCAGACAAAAAAAATTTGGACACTTTCTCCTTTCTTGTGGAATTTTTCATCTTACAGGAATGAGAAATTACAATCTTTATATCTCTTGAATTTTTTTTTTGAGCTTACTAACACCATTTGAAGATGGTGATGAACATTAAAGCACACAACATGCTTCCATTTCAGTAACTTGTCTGTTCTATTATATGCCCTAAATTTCTGGAATCACTTAATAAGCATTGACCCACAATGAAGTGATCTCTTAGGGAACACACACTGGGTCTAAGTAACTCAGGGAAGGAAAGACATCCAGTAGCATCTGTTTTTCTCAACTAATGGTATATCTTCCTGGCACTGATCAAGAGCAATGAAATATTCATGACTTTCTTAAAGACTTCTGGAAAGAAAGTGTTTTGGAATGGAGCATTAATGTACCTGATCCTTTCCTGAATTATCCCCACCTCCCTCCCAAGACTCTCAGGGATGCTAAATAATTAAGATGTGACATGCTAGAGTGAACAAAAGAAGAGGCAGTGAGTAGAAGAAGATCCTGGAAGGCTAATCTTTCCATATTGAAATAAACAGCATCTGGTTTAAGGTCCTTTTAATTCCCAATTAGCATTTACTTTAAAAGCTTCTTTGTACCTAATAAAATAATTACAGGGGTGATTTTTGGTATGGTAACATTGTATGACCAGGCAAATTCTTAGAAATCATTCAATTAATCAGAAAGTATTTATTGAGCTCCTACTATGTGCCCATCACTGTTAAACTCTCTAGATGGAATAAAGGAAGAGAAAAGATACACATACTTCCTGACTTTGAGGAACTTAGAGAGTAATTAGAGATATATGATGAATAAAAATGAAATAATTAAATGATATTATTGGGAATAGTGGTAGTGGTAGCGTAGTGGTGGTGGTGGTAGTAGTAGTAATAGAAGAAAAACTAATTATGTTTATTTATGCCACCAAGCCTTGGATGTTTTAACTCACTCATCTCTGGAAAGGCAGCCTTGTGTAGAGTACTAGACTTACATTCATAAATAACTAGGTTGGGATCCTGCTTCAGATAGCATTTATGTGACCCTGGACAAATTAATTAACCTCTCTGGGTTTCAAGTTTCCTTATGTGTAGAATAATGAGTTGAGACTGATGACTTCTAAGGCAATTTTCAGCCCTGAATTGATGATCCTGTGCTCCTACCCCTCCTGCTTCTCATCAATGACTCTGTCACCTGGCCTACTATTGCATCCCTCCCATCATACTTTTCTTTACTACTTCCTAGCATCCGCCAAACCATCTTTCCTACTTCTTTCCCTTTCCAGAACCGTAACCAAATTAACATTGCCATTATTTCA
The DNA here is from genome assembly GCF_003287225.1 of Phascolarctos cinereus. NCBI lineage: Eukaryota > Metazoa > Chordata > Mammalia > Diprotodontia > Phascolarctidae > Phascolarctos > Phascolarctos cinereus. The sequence goes on along the minus strand of NW_027555847.1, from coordinate 382,939,736 downwards.
GTTAGAGTTATATCAGTGTATTCTTCTTAGCACACTCGCCATTCTAGTAACTTTCCTAAACTTTCTATCACATTGCTATGCACACAGTACTTGCTTAATTGATGTTTTTGAATAAAAGGAATGAAAGCGCTCAAGTTATTGTTGACTGAGTGAAGATATAATAACCAACAAAGATATTAAAATGTTCCTAAATCCCAGTTGTGAAGGGTGATAGACCGACAATTGTTAAGATGGACTATAAGGGTAGACAAAGAGAATGACAGAAATGTCTCTTCTTATGAAATAAGTATGGGATCACACCTGTTTAATGAAGCTATGAGACTGTCTGTGAAGCCCCCATATAGTAAATTCTCCAGAACTCAATTTGTCTACTTTGCTGAATCTCCAAGCCATCTCCAGCTGGAATTCCATCTCATCATTAGCTTATTTTTGCCTCCAGGGAATGAAGTCTTGCTCTAAATAACATTGCTGTGGGTTGGGGAATGGGGCATTTTTTATTTTCTATCTGTCTACTTATAATAATTTCATGGGATCCTGTTTTCTCTTTCACCTTACTCTCCTGCCTTCATACCTTTTCTTATGTTTATTTTCTTTCCCCCTGAAAGACAAACAGATGAAGTGGTATTTAGGACTCAATCTCTATATCTCAGAAGGTATGTTAGTAAGGTATGTGCACAAATAGCTTCAAAACTAGGTATAATCTGCAACAATTGAGTTGCAGTGCTATTCTGAGGAATTCAGAAAGACAATGAGAGAACAGTGAAGGTTTGAAGCATTACTTTAGTAACTGCTAACACAAAGTGCTTTTTTGTTTGTTTTCATCATTCTTTTGTTCTATACAAGGATTTGAGGCTTAGTCAAGATTTATAATAATGATATGTTTGCCCTTTCTACATATTACAATTCTGCTACATGTGACATTTACCATTAATGAAATTGCTTATATTTGCAAGATATGCCTGCCAGAAGTCAGATTCTAGTGCTGCAGGGTTGTTTTTATAGCACCTGGAATTAATGTTGCCTATGGGTCTATAACACCCTGACTGGAACCACTCTCCACCTGGTGGAAGCTACTGAACCTGAAAGACACTGAGCATTGCTAAAACAAAAACAAACAAACAAACACCAAACCTCCATTTGTTATAGATCCAAGTCACTTTAGTGATGACAAACATCACGGTTTCTTATGATATAGAAGTAAAATTCTGTCCAACTACATAATTCTGGTTTAAACTCAGTAAAACCTTGAAATCCATCAATAATCCACGGTCCTCCTTAGTCTCTGTATGTATTGTAAAGGAAGAGTGGGTAAAGAGGAGAAATAAGAGAGGGAAAAAAGAAAGGAAGGAATTTATTTCAATAAGCAGAGATGTGGGGGAAAGAACGCTCCATTCCAAGCTTTTAGTGAACAAAGTCATGAAGATTAGAGAGGACAAGATAACAACAAAAGTTGTTGAGTAGTCCCCTTTGCTGGAAGAAAGATCAGGTAAGCAAGGGGAGGACAGTAATGGGAAATAAAGCTGGAACAAGGAGTTTGAGTCAGATTGTGGAAGGCCTTAAAATTCCAAGATCAGGGTTCTAGATTTTATAGCTAATAAGGCATTAGGAATCACTGAAGAGTTTGGGTCCAAATAAAATGATACATTTAGAATGTGGGCAGTGAAGGATGAATTAGAGAGGCAAGAGATTTAAAAGCATAAGAATCATTTAGGAAGGCAGAACAATGGTCTAGGTGCAAGAAAGAAAGAATCTGAACTAATGTTGTTAGCCTTATTAGTGTAGAGGAAATAATAGATGTAGAATGTGGTAATTGATTGGATATAAGAAATGAAAGAGAAAACCGTTTTGTTTTGTTTTGTTTTGTTATGTTTTAAGCTTGGATAACTAGGGAGGATAGTGGTATCATCTAAATTACGTTCTCAATTTGATTCTTTCTGCCTGGCTTGAACATTAAACTCTAAATTTTGTTCCAGTATTCAAGTTTAACTGCCACCTCTGCCCTTCTGTTAAGCTTAGATCCCTTAAAGTATTATTTAAATATCAATTATCAATGTTTTGCCATTAATAATAATTCCTTGTTCTAATAATATTAGTGATATCTCATAAATTTGTGTCAATTTATAGTTGCAGAGTGCTTTTCATATATTATCTTATCTGATCCACACAACAATTCATGGGGGTAGATATTACTATTATTATTATTATTATATTATTATTATTATTAGTATTATTATTATTAGTAGTAGTAGTAGTATTCCATACATGAAGAAACTAAAGCTCAGAGATTATGACTTGTCCAATGTCAACCTGTTAGGAAATGGCAAGGCTGGCATGACAACTCTGAATTTTTGACTCCATTATGCTTCTGTTTGTGCCATCTTGCTTGCTTTGGATATTTGGATATAGATCAGTGGTCTACATACATTGCTGTGCTCCTATCACAGACCTCACGCATGCTTAGAATCTCTGAATGCTAACCTTGGCCCACTTTCCCATGTCTTTTGATTTAGTATGATGCCCTGAACTCTGATTTTAGGTTTGTTCTCATGGCCAGTGTCACCTAGCCTTGTAACAAACTATTTTGACCACCATTCCAATCCACTTTAGCCCTCACTCATCATCTGGCCACAACTTGTTGCTAAGGCAAGGTACACAAATGTATTCACTATATTTAAATGATATATGCATATGGGGAGGCTGGGATTGGTGTGGACAGATAGGTAAGTTAGAAGGTACACTCCCCACATACAGGACCTTTCTCCTACATATACTTAGGTGAGCAATGATGAGATTCGTTTGAGGATGTATAGGATAGAAACCTGACTCATTATGGTAAGGTGGGTGTGGGAAAGTGATATTCTGCTCACCATCATTGAGTGCTGTTGAACATCTGGCGCTCATTTCTCACTTCAAAACCCTGCTAGCACACCAGTCCCCAACGTGAATATAATTACCGTAACTAGAAAATCCCTTGACTCTTTAATTGTTTTGAAGTTGAAACTTCCAAGCTGCTAAATTAACCTTGCTCTGCTGAGAAACAAACTCGTTGTTGAGAGCTGTTGTCAACCTTGATTTTTACTGTTAAATGTAGATTGTCATGATAAAATTTGCAAAAGGAAAAAAAAGAAAGAAAATCTCTGTCCCTTTGCTTTGATTATTGTAGTTCCCTCCGTGTGTGTATATATGTGTGACTAGCACTACAAAGTCCAGATTACCATTTATTGTTAACGTAACTGATTTTCCGTTTCATGGTCCCTCAGCTGGGATAGCCTAGAGTGGCAATCAGGCTATTTTTCTCAAATCAAATTCTTTACTATTGTCACACATTCTGTTCCTGGGGCTGTTAGTTTTTATTAAGGTTATAAAAGCTTTGACCTTGATGCAGGTGCAGCGACTTCCCTTTCAGTTCTAAAGCTGTTAATGAAGAAGAGAAATGCAAAGGCATCAGATAGCAGCCTGTCTCACCAGCCAAAGAGGATATTCTCATCTTTGGTAGGAGTCTCTAAAAGCTGATAAAGACTTGTCTCCCCAGCCTAGACAACACAGTTGAAACACTTGACAAATTGCTTTTCAATCTGTGATACAATGTTAACAATGTGACAGCCCAATGATGTTACTTGTTCTCTATATTCCACCTCTGTAAGCTTGGTAATTGATGGTGTTTAGGTCCAGGGGTCAAAAGATGTTGGTGAGCTTTTCAATGAGAAACTCCACCAGAGATGTGTGATGGTGCTCAGGTGTCTAGGACTTGCAATCTTGTCTGCTGCATTAACACCAGAGGCTAAAAGGAGAAAGGCCACATTTCAGCAGCAATGCTACATTTGCATAAGACTGTTCATGAAAACATGTTAGAGCATCAGTGGAAAATTGGATGCTGACAATGTAAGACAAAGTTAGTGATGTGTCACCAAGTGTATTAAGATTACCTCCCCTCCCCCTGCCCCTTAAACAAGTCAGCTTGTACCACTATGTGTGGCAGATTTGTGCAATGCTGATAACAATGAAGAAAAGGAATTCTGCTTGTAAAAGTCTCTGGAGTGAATCCTGCATTTGAAAAGGACCACGAAAACATAGTGACCTTGAAAAGTCATTTAGAGCAGCCCCTTCCTTCATGTCTGACCATGCACATCCATAGGAGGCTTAGGAGGCAGTGTGGGACAGTGGAAAGAAAGTGGAATTTGGAGCCCAAAGAACACAATTTCACATCTTTACTCTGTCATTTACTTGCCTGGAAGACCTTGGGCAAGTAACATCCTTGTCTTGTTTCACTTAACTCATCTATAAATTAAAAACTCAAAATACATGACTTCTCAGTTCCATTCCAACTCTTAACCTATGATTATAGTAATGGGGACAATGATAATATTGTTGTTACCCAGACTCACAGCCCAAGTGCCTAGTTATTTTAAAATCCACTGGCAACATTTAGGTCAAGAGGGATGTACGACACTCTCAACATCTCCTGAACATGGTAGTTTGGGGCAAAAGAATCCAAAGAATTTGGATTCCAAAGAATCCAAAAATATCAGAGCTGGAAAAGACAATAGAGATAATTTTAGCCCCCCCCAATTTTATAAATGAAAAAATTGAGCCCAAGAGATATTAAGTGACTTATCCAAAGTTATTTAGCTACTTAGTAATAAAGGCAGGATATAGTACTCAGGATTTCTGATTCCCAGTCTCAGGTTTTTAGGTTGGAATCCTAACTTAGACACTTATTAGATGCGTGACTCCAGGAAGTCAATTAACTTCTCTGGGCCTCAGTTTCCTCATCTATAAAATGAGTTGTTTGGATGATATGATTATTCTTTCCATTACAGGTTCTCTTATTACAGGCTCTGGGGATCTATCGAGATAAACATCTATGATTCTGTCATCATACAGGACTCTAATCAATCAATAAGCATTTTAAAACACTTATTATGTGCTAAACACTATACTAGGCACTGGAGACACAAAGAAAAAGATGAAATTGCCCCTGCCATCAATTAGATCATGCTCCACCCAGAGAGATAGTGTAGCATAGGGATTAGAAGACCAGCCTTGACAACAAGAAGTCTTGGGTTCAAATCATACTTCTAACATGTATTTTTCTGCAACCAAAGCATTTAATCTCTCAATGTCCCAGACAACTGAAAGTCTATAAATTGTAGAGGGAATGTCCACTCAGGAAGTTCTCCCTAGGTGGTGAAATCATATGACCTAATTATATCACCAATTTCTCACTCCATCCCCAATGATTCCAAGAATAGCTCTGAAAAAAGTTAATTCTTTATGGGTAGGATGAAAAGTAACATGTTTCAAGTTACATGTAATTCACATTCAAGGGGAAAAAAGACAGAAGGAAAAGAACATGCCTGACAGATGTATGATAATTTATGATAAATGTATTGGCAGCCATCTCATCTCCCCACTTAATGGGCACTGATCCACATCACAGGCAATTACTAGGCTGAGAAAAGAACAGCTTTTGGTAAGGAACTAGCCAAACCACAAATGTGTGACATTTCTGTTTGACTTTGTAAAGCATTTAGGCCTGGGCCTTACATCTTGCTGCTCTTTGGCAGCTTCCCTGAAATTCCCACTGCCCTAGGACACATTAACATTCATCCTTATGCTTTACTCCACTGATGTCTGACCTTAATCTCTAACTCTTTGGTGGAATCACAAAGTTTCCTGATGCTTTTGATCCCTGATGCTTTTTTTTTAATTTCCCCATGTTCAGAGATCTATCATACTAAGTCCCTAATTATATTTTCCTCATTTCTCCATTTCTTATGTCACTGCCACAGTAGCTTGGTGCTTATTCTAGCACCCATTTCCTCTGATAATAAGAATTCATATGCAGAGGTTAATTATGAAATAGTTTCATCAGTGTAATGATGTTAATATGTTGGGACCATTGTTTAAGACTCTAACCATATCTCTTCATAGAGGACAAAGACATACTTATCGACAATGTCTTGAAAGGAGTAAGGATATCTCTAAGACCTGGATCCTTGTCAGTCCATTTGTTCCTTATTGATGATAAGGGATTAAGTCTCATTCTATAGACATGATATGAATGGCTTAAGCTATTGTGTTGTGGACCACCTCTTTTTATTGTACCCATAAGGAAGAGAATATAGACTCTGTTAGAGAGATCCTATATCAATATTTGGATAGATGATGAGAGTGAGTACTTGCATACAACAAAGTGCAGAAATTGGTCTCAGTGAGTAGTGGGGAAGTGCATTCAGCCTCGTCCTGGGAACCACTGATATCAGTCAGCCTCAGAACAGAATATTAGTTTCATGGGTTCTCATGCACATAGCAACAAGGTGGCAAGGGAATATAGTGGTGAATTCTCCTAATCACAAAGAACAGGAAGAGAATGGCACCCCATGACAAGAAAGTGGTGGGGGAAGCTCCTGCCAAAAACCTGGATCCCAAGTTCTTAACTATAGTCATGGAGAAGCAGTAGTATAATTTCTGTTCATTTCTGCATGACTGAATGACAGAATATTCAACACTCCAACAGATTTGAGAAACAGCAACATCTCATAGGCTAAGGATCTACTTTGTGACCCTGAACTTGGGCAGGGAGGAGGGTCAGTGGGTGGAAGTAAGGGATAAAACCCTAAAAGAAATATTTTTTTAAATCTGGACTTTTCTTCTTCTACTATGCTTAGTAGTAGCCCATGGTCATGATCCCATGGAAAAAGAGGTTTCTCTTTTAAAAACTTGCAGTTTCTTTCCCTTCCATGAAGGCTATAAACCCTTATGGTAGCACTATAAGTCAGAAGGCCTCCATAGGTCCTTTGGGGAACAGACCTAGTGGTGGTATTTCTGTATCAAAGGGTATGCACAGTTTTATAGCCCTTTGGCCATAATACCAGATTGTGCTCCAGCATGGTATGAGGTGTTCATAGAGGACTAGAATTTTTGGTGTGAGGGCTTGTCAAGCCTTTTTCAAGGCTGCTCATCTACCTTTAGCATCCACCTTCACCCAACTCTTACCTATGACTCCATGAAGCTGTAGCATGCTCTCCAGCTACACTCTGGTAAATAGTCTCTATAGATGGGCTAAACCAGGCTGAGAGTAACCGACAGGCCTCAAATCTGTCAGTGATTGAGGGGGGTGTCTACCCAAAGTGTATGAAGACTTTCCCTAGGGGAATGGGGGATGAAAAAAAAATTGTTCTAATGGCCATCAATGTGACTGAAGCAGACACTGTGGAGTACTTGGAGCTTGGTCAGCTATCAAAGATGCGAGGGTTACCAACTGCATTCCAGGCCATTGCCAGTCATCTTGACTTTTGTCTTGCTACTGAACTTCAGTGACTCAGGAAGTGAGACTGAGAAACTCTGCCTCACTTAAATCTGATTCATGTGCAGGTCATCAGCCATGATTTCATTGGTCCTCTTTGAAAACAAAGAATGAACAACACTAGTTCAGTACTTCACCAAAAATTCATTAATGTACCTATTTTCCCTCATCCCCTCCAGCATTTGTCATTTCTGATAGGTATGACATGGTATCTCAGAGTTGTTTCAATTTGTCTTTCTCTAATCAATAACGATTTAGAGTACTGTTTAATATGCCTATAGATAGTTTTTATTCTTTTTCCCCTGAAAACTGCCTATTCATATCCCTTGACCACTTATCAATTGGGAAATGGCTCTATTTCCCCTTTTTCTTCTTTTTTTTTAAACTATAAATTTGATTCAGTGCCTATATATTTGAGAAATGAAGTCTTTATCAAAGAAATTTGCTGTAAAATCTTTATATTACTTCATTGTTAATGACACTTTTTAGCAGACTGTAGTTTCCTTGATTATTTCTTCTAATTAGGTCTGATTTTGTTTTTACTTTGTTTGAAATCATGATTGCTACTCTTGACCTTTTTGCTTCAGCTAAAGCATAAAAGTTTCTGTCCTAGCTCTTTCTTTTAATTCTTGGTGTGTCTTTCTGTTTCAAGTGTTCCTCTTGTATACAACATAGTATTGGATCCTGGTTTCTAATCCATTCAGCTATCCACTTTGTTTTATGGGTTAACTCATGCCTTTCACATTCACAGTTATGATTACTATTGTGTATTTCCCTCCATCATATTTTCTTCTGTTTATCCTTCTCTCTCTTTTTTTCTTATACCTTCTCAAAAGTCTGTTTTGCTTCTGACCACTGCCTCCCATACTCTGTCCTACATTTCATCACCCTGTACCATATTTCTTATTTCCTTCACCTCCTATTTCCTTATTGGGTAACATAGATTTCTATACTCAACAGAGTGTGTGTGTGTGTGTGTGTGTGTGTGTGTGTGCACGCGTGTGTGCATGTGTGCGCGCATGTGTGCATGTATGCATGTGTATTCTTCCCTCTGCTGTTTCAAAATTTGATTTGAGGGGTTATTTTTATGTTGTTTGAAGGGGAATGTTGGCAGAGTTCTGCTAACTCCTGGTCAGCACTCTGCCATCTTCAGTTCAATGCAATATTCACTTCATCTCTAAGGTGTATTGAATGCGATTCTTTTCATTACAGGTTTACAAGGAATGGAAAAGTGGTAAAGAAATAAGAGAACATAGTGATAAGAAACTATCTAGAGACTCATAAATCTGTCTAGGTGGTAAAACTATTTATAATATCTTTTATATACATAGTGCCTCAAACTGTTAGTAACTTTTTTTGGTGTGATTCCAAAATTAACTCTAGACTTTACTGCCACTAAATAAGGATAGTCATTTCAACTCTTTGGACTGAACCCAGTGCTTATGAGCATGCAAAGCTTCCTCTGATCATATATTAGGCATTGTTTCATCTGTCTACCATGTGAAGTGTATACAGACCTTTTATTGGTTACTGAGCTGGAACTGAGAATGTTTACAAAGGTTGTTAATGAAATAATGTGGCCACTTTTTCCCCTCTGATTGAATTCAAGCAAGGAATATTGTGAGATTCTGTGTGGGGAAAGACCTAGGCTTTTATCTCTCCGCCAGGATTGCAGCCATATGGCCTATGAACACATGGTCCTACTATTGCATCTGTTTCTACTGTGTCTATTCTTTTTTCTGCTCTTAGGTGGAGTATTAGAATAGAGAGATGCTGTGATCATTGAAAATCAGAAGACCAAGTTGTCAGAGGTCTGAGAGTTGCAGTCCACCACAGATTTTATGGACAATCAAGCCTGTTGAGAAACAAATTCCCAAGTAACCTGCTTGGCCCAGTATAAAAGTAACCTGAAGGTCACAAAGAAGAATCAATAGTGACTCTTTGATCAACTTCATAACATTCAAAATTGAATTGAATATGGGAAAGGCTTTGCAGAAACTTCTCTGAATATAATCTCCTCTCTCCAGGGACCGAGATGATATAGGGGAGAGGGTGTCCCAACTTTGGATACTGTTCTTGTTCTTCTGTTCTTGGTATATCTTCTCAGTAACTATTTCTCTGTAAAAGCAAATTTATATTAATTCATATAAAGGATATTAAATATAATCAGTGATTCATATTAAGAGGATAATATTGGAATCAAACTTTGAGCCAAAGACAATAGAGAAGCACCCCAAAAACTGTGTGTACCCCTAGAAGTTTGAGAGTAAGAAAGGCTTATGGACCTTATATCAATGTGAATGGGAGATGGGACAAAGGTACTCTGGTTTTATAAAGGCTATATTCCCAATAGCCATACAAGACAAAGAGCCCATATGCTATTTCTCTGTTTTACAAATTTAAAAAAGTGGAACTTAAAGATTCAAGGGGAATATTATTCAAGGCTATGAGAACAGCTAGTTATAAAACTGGGTGTAGAGCCAAACTTTGTGTTTCCTTGTCCAGTGTTCTTTCCATTATATCACTCTCTGTCAAAATTTCTGATATCTTACATCTCCATAATTAGTATTTAACAAGCTTGTAAGTCATTTTTGAGGCTTTACCCCTGATTGTAACATTATCCTATTTCTGTTGATATTACCATCCTCACAATGACTCAAAACTTGAACTATCTTCCTTTTTTTTTTTGCCCTCTAATTCACAATTCACATCTTATCAGTTGCCACACACTGTACATTTAAATTCCATGATTCCTCAATTTTTCCTCACTCCTACCCCAACCCCCAATGTACTCAGAACACCACAATCTTAGCTGTGGTTCTCCTTGATTCTTATGCAGGCCAACAAAAGACCTTCTAAACTTATTTTGCTGAAAAAAAAATAATTTCTCCAATGAAATCTATAAACACATCCCATAATAATCCTCCTAATGAAAATATCTAACAAGGTTAATTTGCTGATCAAAATCCTTGGTGGCTCCTCATTGCCTATAGAACAAAATGCAAAATTCTTAGTCTGGTATTCAAGATACGTAATATTCTAGTTTCAATTTGCTTTTCTAGGCATATTTCCCATTTCTCCTTGTCACATAATTTTTGTTTAGACAAAATTAGGAGAAAACTACATTATCGCCTTCCATTCCCCTCTCCCACATCTGAAACATTGATCTTTACAACCCCTTCATTACCTAGAATATACTTCCTCGCCATACTTATTTGTTGAAATTCTTTCCTCCCTTAAAGTTTCAGTTCATGTACCAACCTCAATTTGATTGAATAAAAAAAATAAATATTTACTAAGGATCTTTTAAGTAAAAGCCACTGTTCTTGCCTGGGAGCATAGAGATACAAAGAGTGCTTTCCATCAAGAAACTAAAATTTTATGGAGGGGGTGTGGGTAGGGAAACATTACACACATAAATATGCTTAACTTCAAGGTAACTTAGGGAGATAGATCATGATAGAAATAGGCAGGTCAAGAGGTGGGATGTGAAGTTGATCCTTGAAGGAAGATAAATAATCTGAACTCCAGAGAAGAGGAGAAAGTATATTCCAGGAGTGAGAAATGGCTTCAGCAAATTTGCTGAGGTGGCAGATAGTGCATGATGGAAGGCATGTAGAGACTCAGGCTCATCATACAATTTTTCTAGAATACTGTGTTTGTAAAGAGAATAAAATTGAAGTGATAGTGAATAGATAGGCTAGAACTAGATTAGAAAGACCTTAAATTTAGTGCTGTATATTTTGAATTCTTTCTTATGTTCTGCTGTGCACATGCAATGCATGTTTCTTTTCTTATTTTGTATTTATTTAAAATGTTTAAAAATTACCAAAATGAACATGTACAAAAACATATATATATATATAATATATATATATATATATATATATATATATATATATATATATATGTTTTTAAAATACCTTGAATTCCACCCTAAAGTTTTAATTTTATCCTTTTGGTGATGGGAAACCATTGAAATTTTTTCATGAGATGAGTAATTATTAGATCTGTGCCTAAGAAAGATAATTTTGGAAACTGTGTGGGGGATGCATTGTAGAAAGGTGAAATTGGAAACAGAGAGATGAATTAGGAAACATATAGTAGTTTTGAAGAGAAATGATGAAGATATTCATTAGGGTGGTATTCATGTGAGTTAAAAGAAAGTGCCAGATGTGAAAAGTATTAGGAAGGGAAAATCAAAAATAATTGAGAAATGATTCAAAATTGGGGCTACAAAAGAGGGAAGATTTAAGGATGACCCCAAGGCTGTGAAACTGAAGGACTAAGAAGGTAGTTGTATCTTTAATAGAAATAGATAAGTTTGGAAGAGGTACAAATTTAGCATGGGAAAAATCTATTCTGATCATCTTGAAATTGAGATGTGGACAGGATATCTAAGAGAAAATGTTTAGCAGATATTTAATGACATGTGACTTGCATATAGGAGATAGATTAGAGCTAGATATATAAATTTTGGTTTTATCTGCATAAAGATGATACAGAATCTAAGAAGGATGATAAAATCTCCAAAAGAGGGCATAAAGATAAGTGAGAAAAGGGCTGAGGACATAATCCATGGAAGACAATGTCTAGAAGAAAGGGTAAGTTAATAATACCAAAGGCTGAAGAGTAGTAAGGGATAAATATTACATTAATGAAAGAAATACATTTAAGTTCTTATTGTGGGGCAAGACCAGAAGGAAGATTGAGAAAAATTCATGAGATTTAGAACTCAATAGGTTTTAAAAAAAAAAAAAGTAGGAATTTGGTAACTTCAGAGGCAGCAGTTTCCAAAGAGTGGTTGTGGATCAAAGCTATATTTCAGGAGATTGGGATATAGACAGTGAGGAAGTAGAATGAGAGAATACAAATGACTGTAGGATTTTGGCAATAAAAGGAAGGAATAATATAGGATGGTAATTGAGAGGATGGTGGAGTCAAATGAAGAGTTCCTGTTTTAGAGGGATCAGAGACCTGGACATATATGTACAGGGCATAGAAGTCAGTATATTTTGGAACATAATGAAGATTAGAGTGAAAAGGAAATTAATGATAGGGCAAGATTTTAGAGATGGAAGGGGATGGGATTGCTGGTATAGCTAAATTTATTGTCCTTGACAATGAGAAGGACCATATCTTAATCAAGCATTGAAACAGAAGAAATGACTATAAGTAAAAAAAAAATGGAAGTTTGTGCATTTAAGGGTATGCAAAAAAGAACACTGAGTTCAATGCCAATCTCTTTTTTTTTCCCCTAGTAAAATCAGAGGCAAATGTATCTTTAAGAAAACAAAGCCGAAGAATCACTGGGTGTTTAAGGAAATAAGATAGAGTTTTAGCAACTGTTGAGAAAAGTGGGCTAGTTAATGAGGGAAAAATTAAAATTTCCTCTTTGTTAGTGAACTCTCCTTCTACATGAAGATTTCTTTGATTCTCTCATCTGCAGTGATCCAACCTCCTCAACATTTCTAATAGTATATGTATAATACTTACTTGTACATTGCTGTATCCATTGAAATAGAATACATGCTTTTTGAGGGCAGGACATTCATTAATTTTCATACCTAAATGACTATATCAGTGAGGTGCACATAGAGTTTTAAAAATGCTTTTTGAATTGAATTGAATCTTCCAGACAACTGCCAAAATAATCTTCCTAAAAATAGGTGTCACTATGTCACTTTCCTGTACAAAAAATCAAATATCCTTATGCTGTTTCTAGGATACAATATAAAATCCTCAGAATATTGTTTAAAGCACTTCGGAGAATGAGTCTAATTTGTTTTTCTTTACTTATTTAACATTATTTTCCTTCACATGGTTTGTGTTTGACTTCTACTTCCTTGCTTATACACAGACTGCCCCCCATCACTGTAGTGCACATCCTCCTCACCTTCTCTTAGAATTTTTACCTTTCCCTTCAAAACAGAACTATGTCCCTTTTTATATAAATCCTTCATAATCTACATCATTGTTATTATTCTCTCTCACTTTAAACTACTGCATTAAGTGTAAATGTTGTATTCTCACCACACCTTTGCCAGTAAAACACAATTTTCTCAGTCAGGGTATATGTTACCCCTAACATCCAATAGTGATTTCCCCTTAATAGGCACTTAATAAATGCTTGTTGAACTGAATGTTGTTTTAATACAATACATTTAAGCACTAGGAGCTCTTCCAAATTCTAAAGTAGTATCTATATTTTAGTGCTCAATCTGATAAATGTTCTTTCTTGAACATAGCTGTGCCATCTCACCTGGCCCAGAGTATAGTTAGAGCTAGAGATTGAAAGGGGTCAGGTGTCTTACATGATTGCAATTAGTTATGCAAAAATGATTAATCCTGAAGAAAAAAAAATATTGTTAAGACAATAACACTATCAGACTTTCACATGGCAAAATTGCTAGCCATTGCCACAATATGCTTATTATGTGGGAAAAGGAAAGCAAACATGTAGACTCCTAGCTATTTTCTCGAAAGCTAGTGCCCTAGGTAAATGATACAACAAAGTAATTGTTAGGGAAATATGTTTTCAGGAAGGTCAATGAAAACAATCAATATCCCACATCAGGAGAATCATGAGGTCTTACTTTTCTCCTGTGTACCCAGATCATCAAATGACCTGGACCAACAAAAAGTACAGTTTTTGACTGGTTTAATTAAAGTGCCAACATGATTAGTGCTCTTTATTTTGTGTAATTATCCCCAGTAAAATTTCTCTTGAAATATTAGCCTACCAAAAAGACCATGTAACAAGTACAGTCTAGATATCACTACTTCTTTTCCACCTCAGTTGTGACCTACACATTTATTTCCAGCCGTACCACAACCTCTGTCCATGGCACTGATCACTTCTCTTATCAACTGTGCTAACAAAATTATAGTTCAATTCAGTGAAGCTGCTAATTTCATTTTAAAAAGACATTTAACTAATCTGCTTCCACTGGTATGTTATATTCTACTAATTTAAAGTATTTTAGTATATCAATTAGCTATCTTAATCAAAATATTTTGTCCAGTAATGCCACATATGCACTCAAAAGCCTGTATTTCCTTTCATAGAGTAAGAGATTAAAAACAACAACAACAAAACAAAACAAAACATTTGATTGGGGATCATAAAACTTATGTTTAAAACCTGGGCCCATTATACATTATCTGTGTCCCCTTAGAAAAATTACTTAATTGCTCTTATTATCTTAATTGCCTTATTATCTTCATCTGTAAAGTGATAGGATTAAAATAAATTCCACAATTCTACTTCCTAAATTAATAAATAAATACTTAGTTTTACAATCAGTATTTTTTAAAGAAACACAAACGGTATGAACAGTCCATATCCAATTGTTTGCTTTTGACAAAATATTTGCATTTGCAAGACATTCATTTGGCTGAACTCTTCGGGTTTTGGCAAAAATTGTGAATAATGCCTTTTTTCCACTTTTATTCTTGCCACATAGATGCCAAAAGCATGCACTTTGTGAACAAGAATGTATGTCCAATATTTTAGTAGCAATACAAACAAAAGTTATACTTATGTAAAAGGTTATGGTTTGGCAATATTTGATAGAAACCTGGTTTTGAAGTCAGGAAAACACAATTTCAATTCCTCTCTCTAATTCCTGTGTGATTCTAGAAAATTCCCTTAACCTCTCAATAGTCTAAGCAACTCTTTAAGATCATAAGTTGCAGAAAGGTGTCAATCTGCATTAGTGGAGGAGATTTCTTAGGTTATAATAGAAATTAAATCACAGGTCAAGTTCCTATTTCTATTATTAAAGCAATCTATATATATTTATTTCCTTCAGGACAAGCATTAACTGCTATATATCACAGTATCCAGACTCATAATCTTAGGAATATGAGGGAAATTAGGAGTGCTTTAGAACAGCCCTAATTTTTAATGATGAAAAAATGGATGTCAAGGGATATTAAAGTCTTGCTTATGATTACACAACTAGAAAATTGCTGACCTGGTGATTAGAATATAGATCTTCTGACTTTCAAACAATGTCCTTTCTATTTCACTATAATTTTGAATATCTACACTGAGTTTAGGATAATGCCAGAAATTAGTAACCCAGTGTTTCACTTCTCACTCCATTCTCACCACTGTTTCATTCGTTTTGGTTCTGAGCACTACATCTTAGGAAAGGTATTGATAGACTAAAGTGCACATAACTGAGGGTCAGAAGAATAATGAGAACAGATACTATAGCCTTAACAATAGTAGTTGAACTGACTAGAACAGTTCATCCTGGAGAAGAAAGATACAGTTAAGTGGCTTAGTGGATATCATGTTGAGCTTGTAGTCAAGAAAACCTGAGTTCAAATGTGACCTCAGGAACTAGCTGTGTGACCCTGGTCAGATATCTTAACTTTTTTTGCCTTAGTTTCATTAACTGAAAAAGTAAGGATAAGAGTACCTACCTCACAAGATTGTTTTGCAGACCAAATGAGGTATTTGTAAAATGTTCATCACAGTGCCTAGCACATGGTTGGCACTATATAAATGCTTAAGTTTTTCCTTTAGTATTGGGAACCTGATTACTCTCTTCAAGTATGTGAAGGATTGTATTGTGGAGGAAGGATTAGTTTTATTATGCCTAGATGGCAGAACTAGGAGCAATGCATGAAAATTATAGAAAGTCAGATTCTCTATTTACAGCAGAATTTCCAAATATTGAGAGATGTCAAGTAAAGGGCATTTAGCTATTAAAATTGGGATAGTAATGCTTAAAGTATGTATTTCATATTTACCAAGGAATATTTACTTCAAAGATATAATCACAAATATAAAAATTTACTGCCCCAATGCATGGGAGGTGTAATACAAAGTACAACCTTGCACCACTTCAATCTCTGGAAAGGGAGAGGGGATTAGGTCTACCACTTAGCTCAGTTTCTATAGAAATAAATTCATAGAATTGAATCCATAGGATCCTATAGAAAAGTAGTCATACAAGAATAACCTGTCTCCTTCCCCCAACCCAAGAGCTTGAGTCCCAGGTATCTTGGGTTCTCTAGGCTTTTCACTAAGGTTGGCTATCTGAATCACATCACCTGGTATCCTGGCTCCATTGCCACCATGGTTCAAACTCCTATGTGTGATGGAGATCATCACCAACACCTAAAACTGAGAAGGATAAATTTTTTAAAATCCCCCAGGCCTATTTCTCAGACCTAGGTAAAAGAAGAGGGAGATCAGGAAAAGGAAGTCATTCCTCTCTCACTAATTCAATTCATAGGACTTACATCATCATTTAGTCCAATCCTCTCATTCTATAGAGGAAGAATCTGAAGCCCAGATTGGTGAAGAGACTTTCCCACACAGTAAGTAAATTACACACCCAGAATCTGTACTTATCCATCAAACCATATGAATGATTTGAGCACTTTAGGAGGAGTTATAAGCTAGGGTACTACATCTTTGTCAATTAAAGTATCCATATAATTTCAACTCTCTAGTGCCCCTCTATAGGCAAAAGAATATTGTTTGAATGAAGGATTCTTTTCCAAAGAAAGAGATTAAAAATAAGTTTAAAAACTAAAAGCAGGTTAGAATCACCTTAATTCTTGAAGCATTGTTGCCATTTACTATCAATTTAGAACCTTATTTGCTCTAAAATATTCTATAATTACTAGGCTTCTAAGAAGATTCAGTGGGTGCCAATTTTCTGTAATAATTCATCAGAAAATATGCAAAGAAGTACGGAGAAAAATGATTAAAAATGACTTTCAAAAGATTTATTGCACTGCTTGTATGTGAGCATCTGTGTCTGGAACTATTAGTATGTTACTATCTTCTTCTCCTTTCAGACAAATCAACAAAGCAAGTTAAATAGTGCATATTTTTTTAAAAAATAGAAAAGCACAGAGATAATTTATTTGAGCTATTTGTCACCAAAATTTTGGTATTTTTCTTACCTTTTGCTGACTTTTCTTCACTTGCCTCAGTCCCATGGTCAAATCACCTGTCTGATAACATGCAAAGTAAAACAAAACAAAACACAGTGATTCACAGTAAGAAAAAAACCCATAAACTCCTTTCATCTGCTTCCTCCATCCTTCAAGGAAGACTTTAAGTAGCTTTCAAAAGAAGATATAGGTGTTGGAACCAATGGCTAGCTTCTCTGCTCACCTTATGGAGAAAGGGTAGTGGGCTTTCTCTCTCTTCACACACACACACACACACACACACACACACACACACATGCATATATGTAATATATATGTATATACATATATAATATTTAAGATGATATATTTAAAACATACATATTAATATATGTATACATATATACATTTATATGTGCAATGCATACACACAATGTATGCACACAATCTTAAATATTATTAGACTAGGGCAGTAATGTCAAATACAAACAGGACCAATAGACCAATAAACCATAGATAAGGATCACTGGGGTTGGCGTATTGACTTGGAAAACCACATATTAACATTATTTCTGTTCTACTAAATTTTAATTTGTTTTCTCAAATAAATCCCAATTATATTTTAATCTGGTTCCATTGCAGGGAAGTGTTGCCTGTTCCCTGTAGCCTTCTGGATACATTTGACACATTTGGGTATAATAGATTTAATTTTAAGTTTAAGTTAAAACTTTTGATTGTTATTTCTTAATGGGACCCAAGCATTACGTGTAAGTCTTGACTCCCCAAAATGAACACATATAGTTCCAAAAAGAACAAAAATAAATGCATACAGTAAAATGAACACATATAGTAAATAGTAAGGAAACCCATTTTGCCAAATAAATAGCAAAATAGAAATAAAAACGCATATCATATGAAATGAAATATATACCATTATAGATAGAAATAATTCTCCCTTTGGGAGTGAAGAAAGAGAGTCCCAAATCTCACCTAAGGGGAAAATTACCTGAAATCTCTAATGTAGCAAATTGAAAATAAGGACATTGTTGAAGTTTAGATTGTCAGCGTCTTTCAAGAGTAATTTTTTGCTTGGGGTTGGGGGGACTGAAAAGAGTTTGAATGTCCATCTTCTTTCTGAGAACTAGAAGCCAGAAGACCCCAAAGGTTTAAAAGCCCAGATTTATTGGGGCAGCTAGATGGTGCAGTGGATAGAGCACTGGCCCTGGAGTCAGAAGGATCTGAGTTCAAATCCTGCCTCAGACACTTAATAATTCCTAGGTGTATGACTCTGGGCAAGTCACTTAACCCCAATTTCCTCACTTAAAAAAAAAAGCCCAGATTTCTTTCCTCTCATGATCTGGCCAATTCCACCACACCTTCTACACAGGAGAAAGGCATTGATCTCCAGCAGCTAGGAAAGAGTCATATAATTGAGCCAGTGTTTTAATATATTTGATAGAACTATATGAATTTTGAGTTTTTCAGCCTCAGAGATGGGCCACTACTCATAAGGCAGACATGATTTGAGGAATTAATTTAGTAATGATTTAGGAGATGAAAAAAAAGTTGTGCATAAGTGCATAGGGCAGAGAGAAAAAGACAACATGTAAACCTGATAATCAAAAAATGAAAATAAAATTAGCCACCTATAGAGAGAAGCTGTGGAGAATGTTATCTACTGCTTGGGAGAAGCCAAGCCCTGGAGAACTAAACAATAAGAGCACCTATTTTGGGTTGTATTATCAGCTAGATGGAAACTGAACAATTTTGTTTGCATGTTGTCTGGACTTGTTGCTCTTTAGTGCTGTCTTGTTGTTGTTCCTTGTCCTTCTTTCTCTAATAGGACCCATGACATCACAGGGTAATGTCTTAACTTGTGCATGAGTTTGATTTAATTGAGGCAGAGCTACACAAAGTCATCAGCCTCGTTTGTCTTCCAGAATCATCAAATTTCAGTGGGAGGAAAAATACCAGGAGGACCAATGATGTCTTAGGACGCAAGGAATGACCTTGATATCTTTGATGTTTGACCAAGCTCTAAGCACTCCATGGATCCTTCTTCAACTCCTTCATGGCTGTTGGAACAAATTGTTATTATGTGCCAATTCTACTAATGAAGTCTTCCACTCCTAACTCAGTGACAGTTTTGTGGCCCATTGGTTACCCTCAAACTGATTTAGCCCATCAACTAAGATGGTTTACCAGGGTGTAGCCACTGTGAATGGTATAGATTTTTAGAGCCACAGGTAAGAGCTGAGTCACAAGTAGACACCAAAAATCGATACACAACAGTGAAAAAGGCTTGGCAAGCCTTCACACCATAGGTACTAGTTCTCCTTGAACATCCATGCATCCCAGTGTCCTCTAAAGTCTAAGTGAAGGGAAACTCCTTGGAAGCCTCGCTGCATTGCCCTCTGCCACCTTCTATGGCTTGAAATACATAAAGTACTCAAAACCCCCAGAGATCTAAGCTGGGGAACTTTATAGTTCTCTGTTTTAAGGAACCTACTTGTCACTGAAATGGCTTAACCCTTCAAGACCCAGCTAGGGAGCAGACTGGGAAAGATATAGAACCTGATTTTAGGATTGTTTCACTGAAAGGATGTAATTCTACTATTTTACTAAAAAGCTTCATTTTGCTTCAGCTGAGACATCACAGGGCTTAGTAGAGATCTAGAAAGAGAATTAACAGATTAACACACATACACACACATTAATTAAATAAATGTTTATTAAACATCTTACTTGAGGAATAGACTTGCTAAATTTAGAATGGAATGAGATAATTAATATAAAAAAACTGATGACCTAGATAACATATTGAGAGAGAATTTAAGAATCATCAGCCTACCTAAATCCATGAGGAAAAATAAAAGAGCTTGGATATCAAATTTCAAGAAAAATGACCAGATCACTTAGAACCCAGGGGCAAAGTGAAAATACAAATAATCCACAGGTCACCTCCTGAAATAAACCTCACAATGAAAACATATAGACAAAATCCAGAAATTCCCGGTCAAAGAAAAAACTACTGGAAGTAGTCATAAAGAATGTTTTTAGGTACTGAGGAAATGTAATCAGAATCACACAAGATTTAGAAGCTACCAGTTTAAGACACAAGAGATTATGGAATATGGTACTCCAAAAAGGAAAGGTAAGGTTTGCAAGTGAAATAACTTACTTAACAAAATACATATAATCCTACAGTAGAAAAATGGACCTTTAATGAAATCAAGGACTTTCAACAATTCCTAATGAAAAGGTTAGACCTTAGTACAAACTTAGAAATACTAATATAGGAATGAAATACAATACAAAATTAAACGTAAGCAAGCAAATAGATACAATGTATAAGCATTAAATATTTAAATTCTAATGAAAGGGAGGAGAATGCTACATATTCCCTTAAAATGCATACTATTCCACAAAGGATGTAGAACAAAGGACAAAAAAGAGATGGATTACCTGGGGAAAAGTCAATGTAATGCCTTGATGAGTTTAAAAGGAGAAAATAAATGGAAAAGTAAAAAAGGATACACTAGGGAATACCAAAGCAAGAAATGGGCAAAAACAAGAACAATACTATACTACATAAGCAGGGACATTATCTTTTATAACAAATAGAAATCTATACAAATAAAAAAAAAGGTGGGGGGAACATCTGTCACTAGAACCTCACTTTGAAGTGACGCACAAAGAAGTGAGCAAAATCACACAAAAAAAATTTATACTATAATAGCAACATTGTAAAAATGAACATTAAAAAAGTCATATCTTGCTCAAAAGCTATGATGAACCACAACTCCAGAGGACAAATGATTGAGAATTCTACCCAATTCCTGACAGATTGGTGACGGACTAAATATACAGAGTGAAACATACATTTTGGGACATGGCCAATGTGTGAATGTATTTTTACTTGGCTATGCATATTTTTGCAGAAGGTATTTTTCCAGTTCAAGGAAGGGAAGAAGGAAATGCTTAATAATTAAAAAAATAAAATTTAAATAAAAATATATCTCTTTCACAATTGAAATAAAATATTTTCCCTTAGCTATTTGCAGATTATCTGAAGTACTGAAAAAGACCCCATACTTCCAATCAATACTTTAATTCCTTAATAATGGTGAAAAAATATACTGACTTAGGTTAGCTATGATTGTATTCACTTCTATTTTTCTGGAGCCTTACTTTTTCTTATCTTTTTCTAAAAGAAAGGGGTCCAGTGTAAGAGAAGAAATTTTAGTAGAGTGTGTTGTTTACTATGAAATTTGATTAAATAACGATTACATTTCTTTCATCATATAAGTATGAAAATAACTGTAGCCTGGAGAAATAATTATTTTTAAAATATTGTGATTGAATGAAGTTTAAAATATACTTCCACAATGGCACAGAGCAAGGATTTAATAAACATTTTTGACTGACTGAAATGGATTAAGTGATAGATGTTGACAGAGACCAAGCCATTTTTCTAAGGATGTTTGTTTAACCAATAAAAATTTAACTATCACAATATGGAGGTTAAAAGTTCAGGCAAGGGCAGCTAGGTGGTACAGTGGATAGAGCACCGGCCCTGAAGTCAGGAGGACCTGAGTCCAAATTTGGCCTCAGACCAAACACTTCACACTTACTAGCTGTGTGACCCTGGGCAAGTCACTTAACCCCAATTGCTAAAAAAAAAAAAAGTTCAGGCAGCAAACCCTTGCTCATATTGCTAATTGGAGAGATAGAGAGACCAAAGGCAGCGTAAGTTTAGGGTAAAACTTCTTTTGTGATTTTTTTTTGGAGGTTGATTTGAAGGAATATTAATGGTATCACACTGAAAAATAGTAGGAAGTAATGGAAAGAAAAACTGGTTTATCAAAAGCTTGATTAAAGGCTCAATTCTCTAGGTCATAATGAGAACATTTAAGGATGTCCTTCTTTCAGAGGAAAACAAGGAGATGAAAATAGAAAACGTGTGGCAAACTTTTGATTAAAAAAAAAACAAACTAGAAGTAAGTGATCCCCAAAAGACATTTCTTACTATCATGTATAATATCTAGTGTAGAGTCCAAATAGAAGAAAAGTTTCCTAAGATGATGATGTCCAATTTTTTGTGTTATGGATGACAATTCTACTGAATATATTCCTCAGAGTATTATTTAAGTCTATACTGAAAACAATCAAGTGGAAGAAATATGTCTATTGGTTTAGACTATGGCATATGGTTTTTTTTTTCTGAATAGGAACTAAAGTTAATTCATCAGTATACAACTAGATCTATTTCCATGTTTATGTCTATCTCTATGTCCATCTATCTTTCATGTAGATATTAAAGAATGAAATTGAGTGGACCCAAAATCAAACCTGAGGAAGTGAGTAGACTTGATTTCATTAAGAAATCTTGCATTAAAAAAGATTTCTATTAGAAATATTTTAATAGCAACATTCTACAAAAAATGTTATTTGGCTATTATATATCCATATAACTTTATATCAGGAATACATCACACTCATGTAATGCAAGCTAAATTATTTTCTGATCATATATCTATAGAATGACATGTCAGTCTTGTGTACAAGTCATTATTAGTAATATGGTCCTGTCTACCTGTGCCCACTATTAAATTTGATTACATGACTATCAAAAAATGGAGAAATACATATTGAAATGAATACTTCAATGGAGTTTTGACCTCACTGATATGACTACTTGCCTAAATATGAAGGTCACAACTTATGAATGCTATCTCTCATCTTGTAAAAATTTTGGCAGTAGGAATTCCTTACTTACATCATCCTACACTATTGAAAACTGAGGGAAAATTAATGATAGATTATAGATATAAACATCTACTCATATAAAATGCCAATATTTTATGCTCATATATTTATAGATTGTATAACATGATGCACATACAACATGTACATCTATATGACTATGCAATCATATCAATTATGTTTTTTTAAAAGCAAGGATGTTTTACTAATGAACTTCTCAATCTGAGATCGTATCCATATAAATGAGATAAAATATACAATACATATTAAAGTATAATTTTGACACGTGTCTTAGAAGCAAATGATAAAATCTAATGGTAGGCATACATAGCAGCACATTATGAACAATTATACAGAAAAAAATCACTTTTTATCCCATGAATATGTAAGAAAAGGAATTTGGTTGGATTTATCCTGACAGGGATAGGAAACATATATCATGAGGTCTCCAGGGGTATTTACAAAATGTTAAACATTACAGCAGAGAGAGGTCTTCAACAAGTTGGGTACATCTTCCATTGAAAGTCATGACAAAAATCAAACAACCTGAAAAGTTCTGGCTGGATTTTTATCTTCATCATTGAAAATGATACCCACATGTATGGGATCAAAATCCAGTGAATTACTTATTTACATTGAATTAATCAAACAATCATGAGAGATAGCATATTGTTTAGTACCTTTAAGGTCATGATTCTGGCATCCTGCATATTAACTATATCCCACAGCTTCCTACCTTAAAGCATATGTAGTTTATATTTTATGACCTTGCTCATAGTGCCAATTTCATTGTTACATTCCTCTAACACAAGGGAGCCCTCCTGGGAGGACATATGATTCCCTTATTGACCCTTTCTTTCTACATCTAGGCTCAGAGAACCCCATTCCCCCAATGCAAGTGTGGCTATCAGTAAGTTAAATGCTTGCCTGGGTACCCAATTTATGTCTAAGGATAGGGAGAGACATCAGGGAAAATAACCACTGGTGCTGAGAATAACGTGTAAAACAATAGGAATCAGTTCAATACAAAGTTTTATTGTAGGCAATGGGGAAGAGAGGAAAGGAGAGAGAAGAAAGGGGACTGCACATAAAATTCAGGAATACAAACACTCAGAATATAATTCATGTAAATATAGTGATGTGTTGTGGAGCATAGGGAAACAGGTGCATTCAGCAGAAACTGGAATGCTTCAGCAGGAATGTGTGCTTCTTCTAGATTGGAGAGTGTGTTTCAAAGTACACTTCTTAGAGCAGAGTTTTCATACTCTGATTTTGGATGGCCTCACTGCAGCTGACTAATTTGAATGTCACAGGTCAAGGCAAATATTATTTTAAAGATTTTTGTCAGGGAGACAAAAGAAGCTGGTGGTAGACAAAATATTATTTGGTGGACAGACCTGTAACAACCTTCAAAAATATTATTCTCAGTATTTTTCCATGAGAATATTCTAAAAGCTTACAGCTTCTCTTAAGGGGAGACTGTCATGATGGCCTCAAAACCATTACACTTAGTATTATAGTAGTGTTTCCATGCATAGATTCTATAAGCTACAACATTCCTTAAGGGACACTGTCATGGTGGTCTCAAGACCACTAAGCCTAATCTTATAACAATATATCACATACTACTTATGTAAGTCATTTGGCAAAAAAAAAAAAAGTTTTGTGGAATAGGCATCTTTTTATCCATTCTTATAGGTGCCTTTATTTCCATCTTCTATACGTATACTAAAACCAGAGAGATTTTATGATTTATCTGTGGAATTTTATGATGCATAGCTAAATTACTCTTTCTAGAGTTAGCTTGGTCTTTCTTGTTGGAATAATTATTAAGTACATATTATGTGTAGGGCTTCAATTATATTTTGAATCTGATGTATCTTTGGGGTATTGAGGTGATCCTATATTATTAAAGACTGTGCTCGTAGGCCTACTCAAGTAAGAAAGGCTTTGAGAGCAGAAAAAAGTTAGGAGCTGAGGAAAAACCTAGCCACGTTCAGAAATGCTTCTGACCAAAATCTGTCATCTGCTAAATACATTTGCTTTCTTTATAGTAATCTACATTCACTGGAGTTTTGGAAGATGATAACAGTAAGAGAGATTGGCTTTAACCCACCAAAACACTGCCACAACTGTGAGCTAAGGTTTGAAATTCCTTAACTGGTAACAAAGAATTTATTTCTATTGTCACTTAGGGATTTGAAATAGTAATCTCTTTGGGATAAGGAACAGTACCTTACATTCCTATTGATATGTGAATGGCTATTTTCTTTAGGGAAGGTTTTATTAGGGTTAAGAGAAAAGGTGAAAAGATTGGAGTGGAGGAGGATGGAGGCAGTTGGAAGGTAGTGTAATATAGGGGAAAATGTTGAATTAAAAAATAGGTTTTTGGTTAAAAACCCAGCTCCACCATTTACTGCCTGTTTGACCTTAAGCAAGCCACCTAACTTTTAGGGGCTCAGTTTTCTTATCTGTAAGATAAGATGGCTTCACTGTGTAATTCCAAAGGTTCTTTTTTCTCTCTCTCCATCTGAGTAATAGATCATTTAGCTTGAAATATTGGATGTACATCAACAAAGCTATACTGATCACAAATATGATACTATTGAGGATCGAGAAAGGGCATTACATATTCATTAAGAGATCTTAATTCCAATTTTGCTATTATCGGTGAATATGTAAACTTTAGTAAGTTATTTCCATTCTCTGAGCCACAGTTATTCCACTGCAAAATTATTTTATTAGATCAATTTATCTTTTACATCATTGAAATCCAAAGAAATAATCTATTCTAGTTGACATAATATTTTGTACCTGGTATGAGAGTGTAATAGGAGGACTGGCCAATGATTTCCCATTTATTAGAGTACTTTCTATTTAACTCCACAGGTAAGACAAATCTATGCATGTTCTACGAAATGAGGGTTCATTGAAGCAATTCCCACATTACATCATGAACTCGAACCAAACCTACTTGACAAATTTATATAAAACTTGAAGAAAACTCATCACATAGTTTAAAAAAGATTTTTCTGCCCTAGTTCCTGCTTTTTTTCTACAAATCATAGAACATATGTCCTTGATTCTAGCTTCTAAAACCATGATGAAAATAATACCCATTATATTGGGAATGATGGCTTTGTCACTGAGAAGAAGATATTCTAAAATAGTGCTTCTCAGGACCACTTTATACCTATAAAAACGATTGAGGATCTCAAAGAGTTTTTGTTATGTGAGTTATATCTGTCAATATTTATTATGCATAAATTAAAATATATTGGTATTATTGTGAAAAGAATTTTGATGTCATGAATAACCTGAATTGGTCTTAAGGACCCTCAAGATCCTTGGACCACATTTTGAGATCTATTTTTTAAAAACACCTAATATATAATCTAAAAGTAGTGAGATGATTTTATATTCTGAGACTTGATGAAGAAATTGTTGTTGTTTCTGTGATTTGTTTTATTTGGGAAATGGCCAGATTGCTGGAATTTTGCCTACATGTCTTGATTTAGGGCCAAAATTATTGTCATCTTCTTTGTCTCCACTCCTCTACAATACATGTTCGTTCAAATATGTTAATTAGATTCTTAATAAAGAAGCTTCTGCTGATTTCAGACCTTTAAGTGTGCTCAAGGGCTTTCATATGAGAAAGTCTAATCATGTTAGGAGCCAAGATGGGTGAATAGAGGCAGCAATTCAGGTCAACTATCCCCATATCCTCCTACAAACTACTTTAAATTACTCCTCAAAAAAATAATTTAGTGACAGAGCAAAGAAATGATCACAGTGAAATATTTTTTCTAGGCTAAGACAATTTAAGAGGTCCACAGGAGAGGTCTTTGGAATAAGGATAAAGGTCAGTGCAGAATGCTGCCTCAGAGATGGCCTGCCACAGTGGCATCAACATCAGCAACTTCTTCAGGAGCTCTCAGCCTAGAGATGGCAAAGGAATTGGACAACTGGTTAGGAATAGATTACAGGGGACCCAAGATGCAGCTGATATTGATTGGCAGCTCCCTTGCCTGTATGCAGTTCTGGGTTGGTATCTATTGCTGCAGGAAAGCAGGGGACGTGGTTACAGTTCCAGAGCCAAGAGGAACATTAATGCTTGTGTGGCTACAGGGAACCAGAGGCCCTTCCTGAGTAAAGACCAGAAAGTAGACTGAGAGATCACTGACCACACCTCTCCCTTCATCATACCATCTAGGAAGGACTGAAAACTTACAGACCCTCAAAACTAGCACTGAAAACAGAAGCACAAAAATGCTGAATGCTTAGGAAAATGCCTTACAACCCCCAGGTGAGCTGAGTCCAACTTTAACATACAATTTGAAATCAAGAAATGGGAAAAATGAACAGTCAACAGTAAGAAAAGAACTCAAAAAATCTACAATAGTGGCAAGGAAGAAAAAGCTACAAAGTCGGAAGAAGATAACAATGTGAAAACAGCTATAAACAAAGCCTCAAAGGAAAAAAATGCTAATCATACACAAGCCCAACAAGAATTCTTGGAAGAATTAAAGAAAAAGATAAGAGTAGGAAAGAAAAAAATGGGAAAATAAGAGAGCAATGCAAGAAAATTATGAAAAGAGAATTAACAGATTAGTAAAAGAGGCACAAAAGTACTGAAGAAAATATTACTGTTAAACAGAATTGGCCTAATTGTAAAAGAAGCACAAAAATTCACTGAAGAAAAGACTTAAAAAACAGAATTGGTGGGGCAGCTAGGTGGCACAGTGAATAGAGCAGTGGGCCTGGATTCAGGAGGACCTGAGTTCAAATCCAGCCTCAGACACATAAAAACTTCCTAGTTGTGTGACCCTGGGCAAGTCACTCAACTCTATTGCCTAGCCAAAAAAAAAATCTGAATTTGCCAAATTGTAAAAGAGGTACAAAAGCTCACTAAAGAAAATAATTCCTTAAAAATTAGAATTGGAAGGTAATGACTTTTTGAGAAATCAAAAAGACAACAAAATTAAACCAAAAGAATAAAAAAGAATAAAATGTGAAATGTCTCATTGGAAAACTGACCTGGAAAATCAATTGAGGAGAGACAATTTAAGAATTACTGGAAAAAAAATTATTGGACTATCTGAAAGCCATGGTCAGAAAAAGAGCCTAAACATCATATTTTAATAAATTATCAAGGAAAATTAGCAAATTTTTCACAGTTGTACATCATTACAACAGTACTGTATCATCACAACTGGTGCTGCAGCATTCTGCACTGACCTTTATCCTTATTCCAAAGACCTCTCCTGTGGACATCCTGAATTGTCTTAGGCTAGAAAAATGTCTCACTGTGGTCTTTTGTTTGCTCTGCCACTCCATTTTTTTTATTTGAGGAGTAATTTAAAGTAGTTTGTAGGGGAATGTCGGCATAATTGACCTGGATTGCTGCCTGTACTCACCCATCTTGGCTCCTAAAATGATATCTTTGATGCAGAAAGTAAAATAGAAATCGAAAGAATCCACCAGTCACCTCCCAGGGGACTCCCAGTATTATTAGAGCCAAATTCCCTAGTTCATAGGTAAAGGAGAAGATATTATAAGCAGTCAAAAAGAAACAATTCAAATATTGTGGAGCCAAAGTTAAGATTATACAAGATCTAGCAGCTTCTATGTTAATGAACACAGGAATTAGAATATAATATTCTGGAAGGCAAAGGAGCTAGGATTACAACCAAGAATAACCTACCCAGCAAGTCTGAATATAATCCTTTAGGGGAAAAATGATTATTTAATGAAATAGAGAACTTTTATGCATTCCTGATGAAAAGATCAGAGATGAATAGAAAGTTTGTATTCAAACAGAAGGTTAAAGAGAAGCAGAAAAAAAAAAGATAAACATGAAAGCATAATCATAAGAGTTTCAATAAAGTTAAATTGCTTCCATTCCTGTATGAAAAGATGATACATGTAATTCCTAGTGACTCTATAATTTTTAGGGCAGTTAGAAGGAATCTACATAGACAGAGGACATGAATGTGTGTTGATTATGTTGGGATGATCTCTATAAAAATGAAGGACAGAGAAAGAGATATACATTGGCAAAAGGGAGGTGGGGAGAGGCAGAATGAGAATTTTTTTTTTCAAATAAAGGAGGATTGAAAGGAAGAGCTATAATAGTAGAGGGGAAAATGAGGGTGGTGGTGACAGGCGATTTTTGAGCCTCACTCTTACCAGAATTGATTCAAAGATGGAATACACACACACACATGCACACTCAGTAGAGAGTAGGAGGGGAAAGTAATAAGAGATATAAGAGAGGATGATAAAAGGGAGGGAGGGAGGGTGGGTTAAGGGAAGCAATGGTCTTAAGCAAAATAGACTTTTGAGGAGAGACAGGATAAAAAAAAGAGAGAAAGATAAACAGAAGAAAATAAGATAGAGGGAAATACACAGTTAGTAACCCTTACTATAAATATGAATGAAATTAGTTCACTCATAAAATGGAAGCAGATAGCAGAATGGATTAGAAATCCATTCTATATCCAACAATATGCTATTTACAAAAATAGCAGAAACAGAAAGACACACAGATCTAAAATAAATGGCTGGAGCAGAATCTATTAAATTTGAGCTACAGTAAAAAAGGCAGGGGTAACAATTATGATTTCAAACAAAACCAAAAGCAAAAAAAAAAACAGGCCCAAGTTAAAGATGTCATTGGGAGTGACATTCTGCCAAAAGGTACCATAGACAATGAAATAATGTCAAAAAATTTTACCTCAAGTTTCTCTGATAAAGGTCTCATTTCCTAAATATGTAGGGAACTCAGTCAAATTTTTTTTTAGAAGAGCCATTCTCCAATCAACAAATGCCAAAGGATAGGAACAGAGAGTTTTATTTTTTTTTAAATTGGTCATGTTGTAAAGAAGAATTAGAACCAATGGGAGAAACCACTAGAAAGAAGAAGCAGAGAGAGAGAGAGAGAGAGAGAGAGAGAGAGAGAGAGAGAGAGAGAGAGAGAGAGACAAAGCAAATAGTATGCTTTGATGTGCATTCAGACTTCATAGTTCTTTTTCTGGATGTGGATAGCATTTTCCATCACGAGTCTTTTGGAATTGTCTTAGATCCTTGCATTGCTGAGAAAAACTAATGTATCAAAGTTAGTCAACGCACAATGTTACTGTTACTGTGTACAACGTCTCCTGGTTCTGCTCATTTCAGTCAGCATCAGTTCATGTATGTGTTTCTAGGTTTTTCTGAAGTCTGAAGAGGAAGTTTTCTTTTTTAAAAAAAAATTATTTATTTGTAGTTTTCAGCATTTAATTCCACAAGATTTTGAGTTCCAAATTTTCACCCCATCTCACCCTTCCCCCACCCCAAGATGGCATACATTCTGAATATCTGTTCCCCTAGTCAGCCCTCCCCTCTATCTCTCCCCCACCTTTCTTTTATCCCCTTCCCCTTCTATTTTCCTGTAGGGCAGGATAGATTTCTGTACCCCATTGCCTGTATTTCTTATTTCCCAGTTGTATGTGAAAACATTTTTTTTAAATAAGTGTTTTTAAAACTTCGGGTTCCAAATTTTCTCCCTTCCTCCCTCCCCACTCACTTTCATTGAAAAGGCAAGCAACTCCATATAGGCTATACATGTGCAGTTATGCAAAACACTTCCATAGTAGTCATGTTATGAAAAACTAACTCTATTTCCCTTAATCCTATCCCACCTCCCCATTTATTCTATTCTTTCTTTTGACCCTGTCCTTCTTCAGAAGTGTTTGCCTCTGATTACTCGCTTTCCCAATCTGCCCTCCTCTCTATCATCCACCTGCTCTCTTGTCCCCTTCTCCCCCTATTTTCCTGTAGGGTAAGACAGATTTCCATACCCAATTGAGTGTGTATGTTATTCCCTCCTTAAGCCAAATCCTATGAGAATAAGATTCATTCATTCCCTCTCACCTTCCTCTGTTTCAACTCCACTGTAAGAGCCTTTCCTTTTCTGTTTTTTTATGAGATAAATTACTCCATTCTACTTCTCCCTTTCTCCTTCTCCCAGTATAATCTTCTCTCACTACTTAATTTTATTCTCCAGACATGACCCCTTCATTTTCAACCCACCCTGTGCCCTCTATCTATCTACCTATCTATCTATATCTATCTATCTATCTATCTATCTATCTATCTATCTATCTATCTATCTATCTATCTAATTTTTACCTCTCACTACCATAATACTGACAAAGGTCTCATGAGTTATAACTATCATTTTTCCATGCAGAAATATAAACAGTTCAACCTTGATAAGTCTCTTACGATATCTCTTTCCTGTTTACCTCTTCATGTCCCACTTGGGTCTTGTATTTGAAAGTCAAATTTTCTATTCCGCTCTGGTCTTCTCATCAAGAATGCTTGAAAGTCCTCTATGTCACTGAATGACCATTTTTACCCCAGAAGGATTATACTCAGCTTTGCTGGGTAGGTGATTCTTGGTTGCAATGCTATCTCCTTTGCCCTCCATAATACTATATTGTATGCCCTCTGGTGCCTTCATAGAAGCTCCTAAATCTTATGTTAAACTGATTGTGCTCCCACAATACTTGAATTGTTTCTTTTTGGCTGCTTGTAATATTTTCTCCTTCATCTGGGAACTCTGAAATTTGGCTACAATATTCTTAGGAGTTTTCCTTTAGGAATCTCTTTCAGGAGGTGATCAATGGATTCTTTCAATTTCTATTTTGCCCTCTGGTTCTAAAATAGCAGGGTTGTTTTCCTTGATAATTTCTTGAAAGATGTCGTCTAGGCTCTTTTCTTGATCATGGCTTTCAGATAGTCCAATAATTTTTAAATTCTCTGTCCTGGATCTATTTTCCAGGTCAGTTGTTTCTCCAGTGAGATATTTCACACTATGTTCTATTTTTTCATTCTTTTGGATTTGTTTTACACTGTCTTGATTTCTCATAAAGTCACTAGCTTCCAGTTGCTCTATTCTAATTCTTAAGGAAGTATTTTCTTCAGTAAATTTTTAGACTTCCTTTTCCATTTGGCCAATTTTTCTGTTTTAGGCATTCTCCTCATTGGCTTTTTGAACCTCTTTTGTCATTTGGGTTAGTCAAATTTTTAAGGTGTTATTTTCTTTGGTATTTTTTGGGTCTCCTTTAGCAAGCTGTTGACTTGTTTTTCATAATTTTCTTGCATCATTCTTATTTCTCTTCCCACTTTTTCCTTACTTGCTTCTCAAAATCTCTCTTGAGCTCTTCCAGGGCCTAGGACTGATTCATATTTTTCTTGGAGGCTTTGGATGTAGGAGCTTTGACTTTGTTGTCATCTTATGGTTGTATGTTTTAATTTTCTTTGTTACCAAAAAAAAGATTCTATGGTCTGACACTTCTTGCGAGGTTTGCTCATGATTCCAGACAATTACTTGAGTAACTCTCTATTAAGGTAGAGATCTGCTTCCAATGTGGAGAATGTACCATCCCAAACTTCAGGGGTTTGTACAGCTGTTTTCAGAGATACTTCTAGGCACCTGTAAATTTTCAGTTCTTCCAAGGTGGTATGATAAGGGGTGAGGTATTTACTCCTTTCCTGGCCTGTGCTCTGGTCTATTATTGACCACAAGCACTCCTTTCTGTCTTGGAACTGTGAGGAGGATTTTCTCCTTATCACCATTACAAGCTCCACCTTAACAGTGCTGCTCCTCCTTGCCTCAGGACCACTGCCCAGAACTGTGACCCAGATCCAAGCAGGGGCAAAGCAAGAGATTCCTGTCTCAGCACTGACAGAGAGATCCCTGCAATCCCACTCTGATTAGCCACTGGATTCCCCCTCTGTCTGTGAGCCAGAAGCTCAGGGGGCAACCACCACCCCAGGGTTGTACTTGGGAACTGGGGCTGAGACCTAGCTTCTCTCTCACTGCAGAAACAGCATTTTCTCACTGACCTTCTATGTTGTCTTTGATGTTCATGGGTTGAGAAGTCTGGAAACTGCCACTGCTTCCCGTGATTCAGTCCTCTGAGGCCTGCTCCAGGTTTGCTGAGGCCCACGCTAAACTGCAATCCCCTCCCAGCCCAGTACAATATACCTTTCCGATCAACCATCCAGGTTGCCTTGGGTTGGAAATTTGTTTCACTCTGTTTTTTTGTGGGTTCTGCTGCTTTAGAGTTTGTTTACAGCCATTTTTATAGGTATTTGGAGGGATTTGGGGGAGAGCTCAAGCAAGTCACTGCTTTCACTCCACTGTCTTAGCTCCACCCCTCTGAACATGCAGTTTTCAAAAGCAGATATTAAAGCTATCCATAGTCATTTGAAAAAATAGCCCTATATTACTATCAATTAGAAAAATGCATATTAAAACAACTCTGTGGTACCACATAACATCTATCAGAAATGCCAAATGCTAGAGGGAATCAGGGAAAATGGGTACATTAACAAAGTATTGGTACAGTTGTGAAATGGTCCAACCTCTCTGGAGAAAAATTCAGAACTGTGACCAAAGGTCTATCAAACTGTGCATAACTTTTGACCTTACAATACCACTATTGGCTCTGTGCCCCAAAGAGATCAAAGAAAAAGGAAAAAAAGATTTATACACAAAAATAATTATATACAAAAATATTTATAGCAGCTTTTTGTGTGGTAGAAAAGAATTGGAAATTGAGGGGATCCCCCTGAATTGGGGAATGGTTGAACCAATTGTGGCTTATTATTGTGATGGAGTACTATTTTGCTATAATAAATGATAAGGAAGGTGGTTTCAGAAAATAAAAAATATACATATATAAGGCAAGGACTATAGGAAATGATGTAAAGTTAAATAAGAAGAACTGGGAGATCATTGTGTTCAGTAACAGCACTGTTGTAATGATGTACAACTGCTTAAAATTTGATAACTGATCAGTGCAGTGATCTAAGATGATTCCAAAGGACTCATGACAAAAAAAGTAAAAGTGCTATCCACCTTCAGACAGAGAGCTGATGAACTCTGAGTGTAAATTGAAGGGTAATTTTCTCACTTTATTTTTTTATGATATGGCTAAGATGAAAATATGTTTTGTGTGATTTTACATTCATAATTGATGTCATTTTGCTTGCCTTCTCAGTGCATTGAGGAGGGGTGGGAGGGAGAAAAAGAATTTGGAACTCAATTTAAAAAGAAAAGAATATTAAAAATAAATAAATATATTTTTTTAAAGAGAAAAATATCTTAGCATTTTTCTCTTTCTTCCATCAATATTGTCACTAACGAAGCCTCAGGGGATATAAGCTAGTCATGAGGGCATGCAAGTTCCCTTTGCTTTTCAAGGCCTCCAAACTAGGGGGCAGCTAGTTGGCATAGTGGATAGAGCACCAGCTCTGGAGCCAGGAGAACCTGAGTTCAAATCTGGCCTCAGACACTTGACACTTACTAGCTGTGTGACCTTGAGTAAGTCACTTAAACCCATTGCCTACAAAAAAAAATCTCCCAAGTAGGATTATTGTCTTTCTACTTCATCTTATGCTGAACATATATCAGGAGCTAGTGTTAGTTGGCACCATTTTTTCCACTGGTTTAACTAGTGGAAAGGCAATGGTGATCTATCAATATCCAGAACTCACAAGACAAAAAGGTTTTGCTTCTCTGTTGTTGTCAAAGCTTAATTTAAATTTTCTTTCCTTCTTCCAATATGGAGTGATTCTCCTATTCACAGCCTTTTAAAAATAATGGATAAAGAGAGAGAGAGAGAGAGAGAGAGAGAGAGAGAGAGAGAGATGGATGGATGAATATACAGATAGATGTGTATATACACACATCTGGGTATAGAGAGAGCTATAGATTTTATTATAAAAATTACTATTCAGATTTTATTAGATATAATGACATCTCTAAATATATATCTATATATGCATATACATATATATTTACCTTAAAGACTATGATATGCTCCAACATATATATGCCTATATTTATATTCAAACATACAAATAGAAATCTAGATATAGTTATATTTTATTAAATTATTTTTTCTATACATTATATGTATTTAAATGATTAAGTAGATATATGCATATACATATCTATAGATATAGTTATAAATTTTATTATAATGGCTGTAATATAGATTTAACTAGATAGCCATATATGTGTGTACACACACACATATATGCATACATTATATATGTATTATATTACTCTGTGTGTGTATATATATAGAGAGATTTCTAAAAATAATTATTTTCTATTAGTGATTGTGTTATATAGATTTTACTAGAAAATTGGACAGACACCTATAAATATATTCAGTTTTTATTTTAGTGACTATTACTTTTTTATTATATAGATTGACATTATATAGATGGCACAGAAAATAAAGTACTGGGGGCAGCTAGGTGGTCCAGTGGCTAGTCAGGAGGAGTCAGGAGGACCTGAGTTCAAATCTGGCCTCAGGCACATGATGTTCACTAGCTGTATGACCCTGGGCAAGTCAGTTAACCCCAATGGCCTCACCAACAAAATAGAAGAAAAAAGAAAAAAAAAGGAAAAGAAACAAAGTACTAGGCTTGGCGTCAGGAAGATCTGAGTTTCAATTCTCCTTCAGAAACGTATAGTTGTATATCCTGTACAGGTCACTTAACTTCTTAGAGCTTCAGTTTCATCATCTGTAAGGAGAGAGTGAAAGGACCTAATTTACTTGGCTGCTTTGAGGGTCAAATTTGGTAACAAAGTGTTTTGTAAGTTTTAAAGTGATGCATATATATGTATGTATTTGTATATGTGTTTTGTATATTATACACACATATTATATTTTCAATATAATATGTGTGTATAATCATTGTTAATTGAGAAAACGTTTTAGTTTAAAAACAATCTGTGGAAATTTGCTCTTGATAAAAGATAAGATGTAAGAAAAAAGAACAAAAATGAGATCCACAATGACAAAAATCAACTTGGCAAATCACAGGCACTTAATAAATGTATGATAAATTAATGAATACTTCTAAGCCAACTAAGTGTGCCAATAATTCTATTTCTGGCTTAACTACATGCTTAACTATTAGTTCTCCTGAGATAGTTTTCTAACTAAAGTATTATATGCCAACCACTACAACTTTCACTTCTAAATGTTCACAAATCACCCCTTTAATGATACTACCTACTGTTTTACCTGGTTCATTGACCTACAGTGTATTTGTCTTCACTCACCTCCCTGTTCCCAAATCACTAGTTCTGTTTCTATTAAACTACTGTGTTCTTGACAATATACCAAAGATCACTGATAGTAGATCTTCAAGTATTCATACTTATTTTTTAGGACCTTGGAATGTAATTTATCTGATCATGGTGAATTGACTCCACTGAGGGCAGAAAAGTCCTCTCTCATTATTTCCTCCCTTATCTTTGGTTTTAGTTCCTTCCATTCCAAAATAATCATTTTTGCTCTATCATCTCTTTCAGTTCAAATATAATTATTCTAAACAAAGCTAACAGAAATAAAAATTGAATTGTTTTACAATTTTCCCCATCATCTGTTATTCTTATCATATCTCCCCTATTCAAGAATATTAAGCATTCTTTCATCCTTTTCTTTTTACCCCAATATAGCTAAGAAAAACAATTTTAAAAAATTATTAATTGTAAATATCTGCTCATTCTGAAATTTGATTATCCTTGCATTATTTGTATAAGTTGTTACTATGTATTGAAGCTGCACTAGCAGAAATGAGGACATGACATAGACTTACATCAAAACACTCCCTTATATGTTGGTCCTCCCTCCCTTTTTCAGTGGTGTAGAGATCCCAGCTCTATGACTTGGAAGTTTGTTCAGGTCTCTACAGCTAACTTGGCCACAGTCATTTAGGAGAAAAACCTTGTTGGAGGCTATAACTTGGAAGCAGCAGTGCTTCAAAACTCTGAATTGCCAACGCCAGGGAAAATAGTCTGTTAGCCACCAGTGATGGGCCAGTGAACTGAGGGACAGAGGCAGTGGGACAGTTGGTCACTAAGAGAAAACACTGTGTGTTGGGGTGAAGGTGGAGGGAGGGCTGTGCAGTACTACACCAAACCTGAGGTAAAGAGCACAGCATACAGCTGAGAGCAGTTCTGATTATGCAAAAATAAACTGGGACAGAAACCTAGGTTGGCGAACCATGAATTTCCCAGCATGGGAGTCAGCTATGGTTCTTTGAGATCCTGCCTGCAAGAAAACCCCAACCAAAGGTTGGAGAGGGGAGAGAAGGAGTCAGTGAGTGATAATGAATATAAAGTTGGGGGGGGGGAAGACTGAAAGTATCAAAGATTTCAGAAAAAAACAAAACTTAAATGCCTTGAACGTAAACAGATAAAGTAACAGAAAAAGTAACAACAGAAAGAAATACGGCATCTAGATCTAGTAAATAAATTCAGGCATCTATGAATAAACATTTCAAACAAAAAAAAGAAAAAAAATGATCCAACACTTGATGAGACAGAGAGCTTTGTATAATTTGAGAAGAATGCGGAACTACACAGAACCTATGTACTTTAAAAAGAAATGAAAATTGTGAAAATATAATTTGTGGCCCACACAGTAAAAACAATGGACAGAATTGAAAAAAAAGAATCTGTAATGACAAGCTCACAAAAATAAGAAAAGAAAAATAAAGAGAAAAGAAGAGAAGAGAAGAAGAGAAGAGAAGAGAAGAGAAGAGAAGAGAAGAGAAGAGAAGAGAAGAGAAGAGAAGAGAAGAGAAGAGAAGAGAAGAGAAGAGAAAAAGAAAAGAAAGGAAAAGAAAAGAAAGGAAAAGAACAGCCTAGATGCCAATAATATGGTAGATAGAGGAGGAATTGCAAATGAGATCAGGGTAAAGTAAGTAGTCCTTTAGCAAAGAAGGATACTTCTTCAACCAAATTGGAATTGTAGGGTTGCTATTAGTTCCCTAATTAAAGGATTAGCAATGTCCTTGTGAGCCTTGAAGAATACAAGAAAGGTGTCATCCAGTTTAGTCAAGAAGAAATTAGCTGTAGGGGAAAATCAGCTCCTGAAAGGAAATCACTTTTTGCTTTTTTCCCCTTCTGCTTCTTCCAGAATGCAGGGAGGGGAAGGATTTTCCTCTTCTTTCTGTCTTTCTCCTCACCCTCAGTGACAATCATGTTTTATAGAAAAGCATCTTGCTGAGGAAGAGATGTCATTTCCAGCAGAAAGTAGTCTCACACAGTCCAGTTGTGGAGTCAAATTAAGCTGTGAAAAGGAGCAGGTCTAGACATTCCAGTGGAGTACCATGTCCTTTATATGAGCTTGAGGACACCACAAGAAAAAAAAATTAAATATATACATATGTGTGTGTGTGTGTGTGTGTGTGTGTGTGCATACATACATGTGCATACATTCAAGCCTGTAATAAATGTCTGGAGATTTGGAGTTGGGGTCCTCAGACAATTCTGATATAAAAAATCTAAGTAAGAGTTAATGAGCAGTGATGGTAATGCCATATATTCAACTTGCCCCTTGGGCCTAAGGATACTAATTCCTGCTTGTTGAGTCATTTTAGTCATTTCCAACTCTTTGTGACCCATTTGGGGTTTTCTTGTCAAAGATACTAGAGTGGTTCGCCATTTCCTTCTCCAACTCACTTTGCAAGGTGAGGAACTGAGGAAACCACGATTAAGGAAGTTACTTGCCCAGGGTCATGCTGGCTATTAATCAGTTTCACACTAAAATAAAATCTCTCATGTCTATAAAATAAGTTTAGAACCATAATGAAAAATTTGTAGGAAGTGACTAAGGTTTAAGATGTCTCTGAAATTAGGATATAGAGATGAAGAAATCTTAGCAACAGAGTCCTGAGGCACTTTCTGAGCAGCTATACTTCTGATAGAGAAATCTGGACCCTGGGAAAGTGGCATTAAATAAATACTGCTGCTGAAAACACAATAGAAGCTTAGTTCTGCTACCAAGCATAGATGTGTTGAGGTGAATTAATGGGGACATCCTGTATTAAATCATTTGACAAGCTGGATACTATTGACCATAGAAATGTAAATTAATATACATTTTATATTTCCAAAAGGCTCATCTCCAGATTGAGTACATTACAATTCTCTATGGGCAGCAAATGGTAGCATGATGTCAAGGAGGAATTACTACATCTATTATCAGGGCACCTGAATTCTCATCTTATTTCAGTTACTAATTTGCTGTTTTCCCCCAGAGTCTTCAAAGTCCAGTGGCAAGACAAAAATATCGATTACTGGTGGTGGCCTGGGATGCATTGGATGACCTTAGCCTTTCTAAATTAGGTTTTTTTCCCACGCCTATTTCCTCCTCTTATGCATGTTACAACCCCACTCCAACTTTAGAGATGATTTTCATGAGTTGCTTTGGCTAATTATTTTGATTGCTTGCTAGTCTACCTGTTGATAAGTCTGTTATACAGGCCTGATGATGGACTACATAGCGGTTGTCTAGGGGCAATCTTAGCTAAGTTCAAAGAAAATTATCATTATAAGACTGAATGCATTAATCTATGCCAATGAGA
Organism: Phascolarctos cinereus; assembly: GCF_003287225.1. Lineage (NCBI taxonomy): Eukaryota > Metazoa > Chordata > Mammalia > Diprotodontia > Phascolarctidae > Phascolarctos > Phascolarctos cinereus. The sequence continues at coordinate 382,900,309 of NW_027555847.1, read as the reverse complement.
GAGGAGTAGAAGACTGAAGACCTATCCCAGGTTATATCTGCATATATATACATGCAAATATGTGTGAATATTGAGACATGAACGTATGGATTTCTTTGTGAAAATACAAGTTTGAAAAGTGTGTATAAAATAATTAAGTATAAAAGGATTCCATGTATACAATTCTTGGAGGTACATAATATTTTTCCTCATTGAGGGAATTAAAATCTCACAAAATTCTCCTAATATGGCAATATTTTTCCAGTGAACACTAATTGTACTTTCAATATGTTGAGATTAAATAGTCTTGGGGAGTCTCAAGGGTCAAACTTGAGCAAAGAATGGGTTAGTAAACATCTTGACAGATGTACCAGGAATACCCAGAAAGAATTGGCACCATTGCACAGTGGTTACAGCAGTAATAACAGGGATCATGGTTGTGTAGAGGGGATGACAAAGCACACCATATTGGAATAACATCCTTTAGCTTTGGTTATCAATGTGGATTATGATATTGGATGAAGGCTCAAGAGGATAGATATGATCCTTCTAAGAAATAGTGTGGCACAAAAAACACAAAATAGAAAACCATTAGGTTCATTGTGCCAGGCTGGTCAAGGAGTGCAGTTCGGCGTGGGCACACAGGCTTCAGCAAACTTGGAGCAGGCCTCAGAGGAATGAATCCAGGGCAGCTGTGGCAGTTTCCAGACCTCTCAACCCACAAATGCCAAAGACAACTTAGGTCAGTGGGAAAAGTCTGTTTCTGTGGTGCTGAGAGAGAGGCAAGGTGGTCTCAGCTCTATTCCCTGAGTGTGGCCAGGGGTGGGGGCTGCCTCCTGAGCTTATGGCTCACAGACTGATGGGGAATCCAGTGGCTGATCAGAGGGGGATTGCAGAGATCTCTTTGCCAGTGCTGAGGCAGGAATCTCTTGCTTTGCCCCTGCTTGGATCTGGGTCACAGTTCTGGGCAGTGGTCCTGGGGCAAGGAGGAGCAGCATTGTCAAGGTGGACCTTGTATTGGTGGTAAGGATAAAATCCTTCTCACAGTTCCAAGACAGAAAGGAGTGCTTGTGGTCAATAATAGACCAGAGCACAGGCCAGGAAAGGAGTAAATACCTCACCCCTTATCATACCACCTTGGAAGAACTGAAAATTTACAGGTGCCTAGAAGTATCTCTGAAAACAGCTGTACAAACCCTGAAGCTTGGGACAGTACATTCTCCACATTGGAAGCAGACTCTTACCTTAACAAAGAGTTTAAAACTCAGGTAATTGGCCAGGATCATGAGCAAGAAGTGCAAAAAGAGTCAGACTATATTATCTTACTTTGGTGACAAAGAAGAGCAAAACATAAAACCATAAGATGACAACAAAGTCAAAGCTCCTACATCCAAAGCCTCCAAGAAAAATACGAATCAGTCCCAGGCCTTGGAACAGCTCAAAAAGGATTTTGAAAAGCAAGTAAGGGAAGTAGAGGAAAAACTGGGAAGAGAAATGAGAATGATGCAAGAAAATCATGAAAAACAAGTCAACAGCTTGCTGAAGGAGACCCCAAAAAATATTGAAGAAAATAACATCTAAAAAAATAGCCTAACCCAAATGGCAAAAGAAGTCCAAAAAGCCAATGAGGAGAAGAATGCCATAAAAAGCAGAATTGGCCAAATGAAAAAGGAAGTTCAAAAGCTTGCTGAAGAAAATACTTCCTTAAAAATTAGAATAGAGAAATTGGAAGCTAGTGACTTTATGAGAAATCAAGACACTGTAACACTAATTCAAAAGAATGAAAACATAGAAGAGAATGTGAAATATCTCATTGGGAAAAACAACTGGCCTAGAAAGAAGAACCAGGAGAGAGAATTTAAAAATTATTGGACTATCTGAAAGCTATGATCAAAAAAAAAAAAGCCTAAACATCATCTTTCAAGAAATTATCAAGGAAAACTGCCCTGGTATTTTACAATCAGAGGGCAAAGTAGAAATTGAAAGAATCCACTGATCACCTCCTGAAAGAGATTCCCCAAAGGAAAACCCCTAGAAATATTGCAGCCAAATTCCAGAATTCCCAGGTCAAGGAGAAAATATTGCAAGCAGCCAGAAAGAAACAATTGAAGTATTGTGGAAACACAATCAGGATAACGCAATATTTAGCAGCTTCTACATTAAGGGTCTGGAGGGCATGGAGTATGATTTTCCCAGAGGGCAAAGGAGATAAGACTATAACCAAGAATCATGTACCTAGCAAAACTGAGCATAATACTTCAGAGTAAAAAATGGTCATTCAATGAAATGGGGACTTTCAAGCATTCCTGAGGAAAAGACCAGAGCTGAATATAAAATTTGACTTTCAAAAACAGGCTTTCAAATAAAGACTCAAATGAAACATGGAGGAGATAAACTGGAAAGAGAAATCATAAGAGACTTATTAAGGTTGAACTGTTTACATTACTGCAGGGAAAGATGATATTTGTAACTCATGAGTCCTTTGTCAGTATTAGGGTAGTGGGAGGGAAAAAATTATATGTATATATAGATAGATATATAGAGGGCACAGGGTGAGTTGAAGATGAAGGGGTCATATCTGGAAAATAAAATTAAGGCGTGAGAGAGGATTATACTGGGAGAAAGAGAAAGGGAGAAGTAGAATGGGGTAAATTATCTCACATGAAATAGACAAGAAAAGGCTTTTAAAGTGGAGGGAAAATGGGGGAAGGTGAGAGGGAATAAGTGAATCTTATTCCATAGGATTTGTCTTAAGGAGGGAATAGCATACACAATGGGGTATGGAAATCTATCTATCAAGAGAGCAGGGGACTGATAAAGGGGAGGGAATATTGGGGGAGGGGATAATCAAAAGCAAACACCTCTGAGGGGGGACAAGGTCAAAAGAGAGAATTGAATAAATGGGGGATAGGATACGATGAAGGGAAATATACTTAGTTTTTCTCAACAGGATTACTATGGAAGTGTTTTACATGACTACATATCTATAACCTGTATCGAGATGCTTGCCTCTTCAATGAGGGTGGATGAGGAGGGAGGAAGGGAGAAAATTTGGAACACAAAGTTTTAAAACATATGTTAAAAAGAAAAAAAGAAAAAAAAGAAAATAGATTTTTGATAAAAAGTTTGATAACAGTTGAACTAGGGGACATAGTCATTTTTAAGGGGGAAGGCACTAACAAATAGGAAAATCATGACCAGCCTCATGTAGGCACTTGATGTGAAGTTGGAAGGAAGCTCAGAATTTTAAGAATGTGGAATGGCCTGTGGAAACATAAAGATGCAATGAGAAGAATGTCATGTGGAAGGTATACCATGTAGGTCAGTTTGGCTTCAATGTGGAACATATGAAAGGGAATAATGTGAGGTAAGTATTCGAGAAAACTAGGTAAATATCAAAGCACAAATTTTCAAAATGTTAAAAAGAAGAATTCATCTCTGTCTTTTTTTTTATTTAAGAGTTAAAAGGCAGTTGCTAAAGTTTCTGAAGCAGGGGAGTGACAGGTCAGAACTGAATTCATCAGTTTGGTACTCATTCCTAGGAAGAGCCAAATGTGAAGAGCCTATCTAATTTATATTAAATTTTTAGTGTTCTGACAAACTGTTGAGAGGATACTTTATAGAGCTATAGTGAACAAAATAAATAATTAAATGGATTTGGAAAAAAAAAGTTCTAGAAAGCATCAGATGGGGGAAAAAAAGTAGGAATTAAGGGAGAGTTCTACTTCTATATCTCAAAATAGACTGCAAAGTACTAATTATCAAAATCTAACTTAGAAATACTTAACAGCACAAAAGAGAATAGTATAACATTCTACATAAGGACAGATCAGAAAACAAATGAACTCAATAACTCAATGTTTGGTAATCCTGAGAACATAGATCACATGGAGAAGAACACTGAACTTGACGATGTCTGGGAAAACTAGAAACCAATTTGGAGGAAATTTGATTTAGGAAAAAACTATATATATATATATATATGTATACTATAAAAAGATACATAACTCAAAAGAGTGCAAATAGATACAAAACCCAAATATTAAATATATACATATACATGTATATGTGTGTGTATATATATGTATGTATGTATATATATGTATGTGTGTGTATATGTATATATATATATATATATATATATATATAGAGAGAGAGAGAGAGAGAGAGAGAGAGAGAGAGAGACAGAGAGAGATGAATCAGAGAATTAGGTCAGTACTTTCACAAATAAAATTAGAGATAAATTTTTAAGCAAAAAAGGAATTGAGTCAATTCCAAAAAAGAGATAATATGCTATTCTGGTTATATGGAATTGTAAAGGTTTTCTATGAATCAAATTGATTTAACCAGAAAAGAAAGCAAGTTGTTGATGGGAGGGAACCACCTTTCCATCAAATATCTCTATTGGGGGCCTGATATCTAAAACACATATAGCACTAACACAAATATCACCAAAAGATATTTCTCAATTGAAAAGTAGTCATGTAATATGAACAAACAGTTCTGAGCATTTCATACTATTAAAACAATATTAAACATAAGTACAACTTATCAATAATAAATATACACATGGCATAAACTGATAAAGATGAAAAAAATGGGAAAAGTCAATTTTGTAGGGATACAGAAAGGTACACTGATTAATATACTATCGATGGAGCTGTAAACTGGCTCAACCTTTCTGGAGAAAAGCTTGGAATTATGAAAGAAAATTAAATTAAATTAAATTTAAATGTTAATAGTGACAAGACAACAAGTAGATATGTAGTGACATCAGGAGTTGGCTCAAATTTCTGAATACCTCCTTACACTTCCTTATATGCATCGTATTCAAAATTTCCCATTTTTCTCTGTATTTATTATTTAATTTTTACAGCTAGTAATATTCTAATATGTTTGTTTTACTTGTCAGGAGGCCAGGAAAGGCAGCTGTGTATGTGAGGAGGATGAGATATGTTAGTTAACTCTTAGGCCTAACAACTTAGTCTGATTATTTGAAATGTGTCCTAAGATTCCTGGGTTTAGTGGGTACCCATATAGTGATCAAGAGTTACCTGGCTCTGTGAATAGGTACAGGTATGTAGCCCATATGGAAGTTGTTTCTAAATATCTGATTTTCTTCCTTTTGTTTCTATGGCATTCATTTAAGCACTTTATAGAGTTTTGTTTTGATTCTGTGGTCAACATCATCATGCCATGCTCCAGTCAATGGGATTAACTAAAATGGAATGGGTAAATAAAGAAAATAGAATCTCCATGTGTTTGGGGTTAAACCAAGAATGTTATTACAAATGTAAAGTACAATTTTTTTTGGTAGATTTTTTGTAAATTTTTATTACAAATTTATGTACAAATATACAAAAAAATTATCAGTGGACTAATAAAAATGATGGACACCAAGAAAAGAGTAGAAATAGCAGAAAGAAGTCTCTTGTTCCCTTAGAAACATAGAAAGCTTGACATTTTCCCCAGGCACTCCCTGGGTTTCCTGAGATGTAACAAAATTAAGTGACTTGCCCAGTATTCTTCAACTAGTAAATGCCAAAGGTAGAATTTGAATCCAGGCCTTTATACCTTAATTGTAAGCCCAGTACTCTATTTGTCATGCTTCTCTTTACACACAGCTCTATGCTTATAGGATACAATAGAAATAGCTTTAGCCTGGCATTTAAGCCAATCTCTCTTCAATCTTTTTTTCATCATCATGTTTCTTTCACCTCTTCTCTCCTCTGTGACTTACCATTTTTCTTGGCAAATGAACATATCCCCTTTGTCTCAAACATTTTAACTGTCTTTTTCTGGTCTCTTTCCCTGCATTCCATCACCAAATTAATTGCACAAAAATATGACTTTTATAATGCCTCTCCCCTCCTCAAATATCATCAGTGACTCTTTCCTACTGTATAGAATCTAAACACCTAAAAAGACTAATAAAAGAGGACTTACACAAACTGCCCCTCCATCCTTTTCCTCTCATCTCTCCTCATTCCATTTGACCTTTCCTTTTCACCTGCTATCCTCTTATCTATAATGATTTTGTGAGGAAAAATCCAAAATGTTAACAATACCTACAGCTTAGAGAACAGGTACTGTGCCTACTGCAAACTAGTCATGTTCTTAATTTCTGATTTCTGTAAATAACTGATAGTGGTTGGGTAGTGTTATGGAAACAACAGGAAGAAAACCATGGGTCTTTGAAAGAAAAGACTGTGCAGACAACGGGTCTGACCAGGCACACATAAACATTTAACAAGATCTAATATTACAAATATTTCCATTCAGCATTAAATTGAGGAGAATGGGTTTATCTATATGAGTCTAACTGGCTACTCATCTTCTGTCAGAGCCTCATTTCTCTTGAGGAACAGGTGCTGAGAAAGAGTTCACATCTATCTATGAGTTTTTTTTTAATTTCTTTCTTACTCAGTAAAAATGTACCATTAACCAATTATTAATCTATTGTCACATTGGACAATAGAATGAAACCTTATTCCATACTCAGCTCTTAAGGGTGAGAGTATTTCTGGACAAGACTTGGGAAAACAAACAAAAAACAAAACAAAACAAAGCTATAAAATCAGATTTTAAAAAGGCAGTAATCTTTCATAAGGATCTCTGAGAGGTCCTGTCCTTTTAAAGTCTCCAACCAAATGCAGTCTGTGGCTAGACTTTTGTTAAATTGGTGCAATAAATTTATGCTCTGCAACTTCTTCAATGTATTTATATTTCATCTTGCTTCCAAATTAAATTTCCTTAAGAAAGCTTCCAACTTTGCCTCAATTGAACTGAGAGGGAAAAGGGGGTTTGCTTAATACTAGAGGGAAGAGAGCCCTACCTAGTGAATAGCTGGAGATGGTAGTGCAACAAATCTGCCTTATGCTGTCTGGAAAGTGCTGCAAAGATATGGGGAGCCTAGGGCTCATAGAAAGGTAAAAAACCAGGTAGGGAGAGGCAGTGGCAGAAGCCTTAGGCTTTCCCTTCCAAACTTCCCTCCAATATCCACCTACTGAAATTCTGCTCACCTACCCAATGGCACCAGCTCTTCTATTGCTACATGAGGAATGTCATTTCTACCTTCACAACACTTCTATATATACCCTTCTATCTGCCTTGATCTACTGAGCTTGCTTCAGTCCCTCAGGTGATGGAGCTAAAGCCTGAACTATTTCAATATCCCTTGAAATAGACTTCCTGTCTCAAATCTCTTTCCACTCTAATCCAACCTTAATTCAGCTTCAAAGGTGATATTCCTAAATCATAAATCTGACTCTTTCAGCATTTTGCTCAATTGCAGTGGCTTCTTATTACCACCTGGATCAAATATAAGCTTCCAGTCTGGTATTTAAAACTCTTCCTAACCTGGCTGCTGTGCACCTTTCTCGTCTTCTAACACTTTACTCTCTTACATGCCCTTTACAATCTAGGTAAACTGGACTACTTTCTGTTATTCACAAACAATAAGCCAATTCCAATCTCTTGCCTTTGTTTTAGCTGTGCCTCATACCTGGAATATTCTCTCTCATCAGTTCTACCTTTTGGCTTCTCTGAATTCCTTTGACACAAAATTCAAATCTCATCCTCTACAAGCACCCTTATCCACCCAGCTACTAGTGACTTCTCTTCCCATAAAACATCCCATCCACTCTGAATAACACATATATATATATATATTACATGCATATGTTACGTACATATACTTATTCATGTTATTTCTTCCATTAGAATGTGAGCTTCCTGAGGGCAGTTTTTTTTTTTTTAGTTTCTTTGTATTCTGATAGCTCAGCACAGCTTCTGGAAAATAGCAAACACTTAATAAATGCTTCTTGACAGCCTGGCCAACTGACAGACAAATGTAGCTTCAACAAGTGACTTAAATCAGTTCACAACATTTATCAGAACAACTAGCACCTGCACTATTCAGAACATTTTGTCAATCAGGAGAGATGCAAAATTTATGTAAGATATGGCACCTACATTCAAGAAGTGTACAGTCTCACACAGGAATAATATAGTCAACATAGATAGTTCTTATAAATAATATTACATCATGAATGAATTTGAGAGCTCCAAAATAAAATACAACCTAGAAAATCAGGAAAGGCTTTCTTGAGGAGGTGATGTTTAAATTGGAATTTTCAAAAGTATGTAACAATTCAGTCAGTTGAAGAGAAAGCAAGAAGATATTCTAGTATTTTGGAAGAATCTAAGCAATTAGACAGAAGTGGGAGATTTCAATACATGATCATAGTTCATAGTAACAAAATGTTATCGGCTTTAGACATAGAATTCCCAGAAGGGAGTAACATAAGATTGGAGATGTCAGGTGGTAGCTGGTTTTGAAGGGCCTTGAATATGATGCAAAAAAGTTTGAGGCAATAGAAAAGCCACTAAAAAAACTGTGAACCTTGGAGAGACATGTACAAAAAGATTGTTATGACAGTAAAGTGAGACTTGGAGATGGCATTGATAGGACCACCTTCTAATTAATTTAACATGAAGGTTAAGGGAATAGGCAAAGATAGTAACATGTATCTAACATGGGAACCTGAGTCAATAATAGTTAGATGGTATAGTAAATTTAGAAAGAAGAAGAAGAATTAATTCATTTGGGTGAATACAGAGTTTCAGTTTTTCTACAATGTTGAAATTATTGGTTCAGACCAAAAAAAGTATAAGGCAGGATTTTGACCCATATCCTTCATTGCCACATTTGGAATTCTTTTCACTACCCCAGGCTGTGATCAATAAGATGATCTCTATGTTCTCAACCAGCTCTATGATTCTGCTTTTACTATAAAGCCTTCCTTAAATATTTCAGCCCGCAGCAATCTTTCCTTTCTTTTGAATCTTAAAGTGCCACCAAATCAAACATTTAATCCTATATTGTCCTGCATTTCTCTCTAGTAGTTTGTGAATTTTATGTGTTGTTTTTGCTTTTTTTCAACTAGCTTGTAAGCTTTCTGATGACAGGAATTATGTCTTTTCCTTCTCATGTATTACTGGAAGAACAGGGTTAGGCATATAGAAAATCTTTAATAATTGCTTTACTGACAGGCTGAAGAAATGAATGAATGGATAGTCGGTGCTCAACCAATTTTTGCTCTTTACAGTGATGAAGATGAATTATGATAAATTTTTGTTCACTTTAGGGAAAATCCTGTGATTCTCTCTTTTGGGAATTCCTGTTAAGGAACTATCTGTACCAATAGAACACAGCAAATTCTGTGACTTAAAGTCTTAGAGAGGTGGCTAGAGGCACTAAAAAACTTACGTGGATTCTGGTAACCAGTATGTGTCTGCACAGAACTTTCAGATTCACTGACAAAGACAGTTCTTTAGCTATTGCAAATTTACTTTTGTAATCCTTAAAGCTCAATGCCCATGTCAACTATTTTTATCCTAACTATGTAGCTCCTGTGCTTTGTATTTAATAAACACACCCATAGGTCAATAATGGCTGTCTCACGATCAGAAATCAAAATTCATATTGGCTAAGATGTACAATGTGTATATTGAAATCAAATTGATACAGATAGATATAGATATAGAAGACATAGACATATAGATGAAACAGATATAGAAATATAATTATAGAGATAGAGATAAAAAGAAGAAATCAATAGAGATCTAGAGATGGATGACTGTAAATTGACAGAGCCCTGGACATTAAATCTGAAGATGTACCAGTCCTGGTTTCACTATTTACTGCTTGTGTGTCTTTGCACAAAGTATTTGAACTTATTGACTCTTGGTATCCTTTTTTGCAAAATATGATAATAACACCTACTCCCTGAAATTGTTGTGAGGGTTAAATTAGATAATGTATCTAAGGCACATAAAAAAACACTCTGTGTAGGCACTATTATATTTTATAAGAGGCAATGATTTCCTCAGCCTAGAACCTCAAAGGATCTAGAAGATTAATGTGTTTGAGTTAGTGGCCTAGAAATGACTGAGAAGGATTAATTATAGGTGCATAGAAATATGACTTTTTAAAATGTGTCCTGCTGAAAATTATTAATGTTTAGCAGAAAAATTAATGAATTAAAACTCTCTGAGTCTCCTAGGCACCAAAAAGTCTTATACTGTGTTTTAATTTAAACACACACACACACATACACACACACACACACACACACACACACACACACACACACACACACATGAGATACTGAGTTGTTTTTAATCACCACACCTTTTAAATGGAAAACAGGCTTGTTTTTCAACATTGCAATGTACATATTATATTGAAACATTAGCATGTCATTAATATTGCTCTACTTTTATTTTTAGAATATATCTAAGACGTTTAACATTTTAAAAGAAAAAAATTTAGAAAACACAAAAATTACAACGGGAAATTGTAATCTATATGAAACTATGGAGGGGGGGAAAGAGTTCTCAAAAATCTCTAAATTGTTATATGAAAGATTATCTTGACAAAAAATGTTTTTCTAGGACTAATATTTATACATGTTAACTCTCTGAAGACCAAATATCCTTTTGAAGAAAACTATTCTGAGAAGAGCATGGAAGAGGAGAGAGGGAACAGCAGGGAGAGCAAAGAGGTGGGAAACATAAAACTGTCAGTTTCAAGTCTGGACCTGGAAACTTAGTTGTCATAGGTGTTACATCTGAGTGACCCTAGGGATAAGCATGCAGTGAATGGGTAAAGGGTGGGGTAGGCGGGGAGAGCAAGAGTGTAATAACAATAAATTTTTTTAAATGAAAATTGTTCTATGAAACAGGTTTTCAATGAATGGACTTTAATTTCACTTCCATTCAATAGCTATGTCTCTCTCCTCCTCCCTTCCCCAGGCATAAGTCTTGTATGTTTAATAGCCAATCTGGCACTGAGGAGATTAACTGATGGACTTAACAAAGATAGGTTTGAAGAATAATAGATTATGGAAGTCCCTTAAAGTCTATTGGGAAACATGTACTTTACAACATAGCAATTGCAGCAAGTATGCTATAAAAAAACAAAAGCAAATCCTGCCAAATTCTAAATAGGTCAATGCAACACAGGTTCTTAGATTTCAGGCTAAAAGACATCTTAGAGATCATCTAATACAACCCCCACCTTTTACAAGTGAGGCAATCTAGGCTCAGAGAATTCACTTGACTCATCCCAGGGCACATAGGTCATAAGCAATAGAAGGCAAATTTAACACCACAATTAAAACAACAGTGACTGAGTATTTCAGCAACTTCACTGGTCCAATTGATGTTGTGGTCAATGAGGGACTTAACTGTGTACTTTAGCAGCAAGCTGTACTTTTTATCCAAAAGCTTTTGCTATTTACCTAGTGGCCCATTAATAGCCTAGTGATTGCTCAGAATAAATGAAAAATCTTATCTGCTGAACATGTCTATTTAATTGAAATCACTTGAAAACACCTAAGTACTACAATTTTAATTCCTCTGCAAAGAAAGAGTTTAAAGGTAAAAGTAGCAAACTCCTGGAAGCAATCTTTTCAGCCTTCTTCTATTGTGGCTAATTGAGGCAAATGACCCAGTTGCAGGGTTTTTCAACAGCCCAGGTTTTATTTAAAGCACAAACAAGTCATATCTGTTGGGAGCAGCATAAAAAAGCCTTTGGGATCAGGCACTTCCTGGGTCCTACCCTTTGGGAAGAGAAACAGCAGAACAAAGGGTCTGTTTCCTGACTGACTGAATGCCTGATTGTCTGCTTACCTGCTTTTGTAAGGGACCCAGAGGCAAGTGCTCTTTCTATTCTTTTCTGCTGGATTTATTTAACTCGAGGGTCCAACTGAATCTTAATTCCTACTCTGGTATACCTAGGGCATCTTAAACTGTTCTGTGTAATGGATCCCTTTGGAAGTCTGGTGAACCCTATGATCCATTCTCAGAATATTCTTAAATGCATAAAATACATTACATAGGATTACAAAAGAAATCAATTATATTGAACTAGTTATAAATATACATGTGTGATGTATTTATTTACAAACATGTTGTATATGTGTTGTATACACATGTGTAGTATGTACACGTGTGTGGTGTATATATATATATATATGTATATATATATATATATATATATATATATATATATATATATATATATATATGTATACAGGATAAGAGTCCTTGACTTTTAAAAATCCCAATGCTTATTTTTATTTCCAACACAGGAAAGCAGGACTAACCCTCCTTCCCTAGCCATTTACCATAACCTTTAAACATATTTCCCATCTTTTCAGGCTAATGTCAGATAGTTTATTTTTAGTGATGTCAGAAGCTGCCAGAAGGGGAAAAAAAATAAAAGGTCAGAGCTTAAAAGTCACTTGAAAGATAACTTTCCTAATGTATTGCTACTCTTGCTCACTGTAATCCTCATCAACTTGGGCATTTTTAAATCATGTTAAGGTATCTTAAACACTGAAATCGACTTTGATTTATACATTAACACATGTACACAAGTGAATTATTGAGGTTTAGGGGTGCTGGGACTCCAAAACCACAGCATGCTGTCCAGCCTAAATTAATTCGACCAAAACCTTTTTTCAAAGACAAGATTTATTAGAACATCCATCATATTGGCCAGACTCTTAAGGAATCTGATCGTTGCTCAGCTATTGGCTAGACTACAAGAATCTAACCTTTGGGGTACACTCTTAAAGAATGGGATCTGAGAAAAGGGGTATGTTGATGGAATTGGCCAGTAAGCTGGGGTGACTAGAATGCCAGGGACCTGGACCACTTGGCCAAGGAAGAATGGAGTCTAGACAGAATTAAGGGTGGGAAGTGGCAAGAGGGCAATGGGTTTGTAACAGACTTTAGGGAGATGGGCTTAAATTAAGGGTAACAAAGAACTAGGAGATTGGGTGTAGGTAATAAGGAAAAGCCAGTTTATAGGACTAAAGCTTCAGGCAACAGCCAGAGACTTCCTTCACCAAGTAGGAGAGTTCAAGGAGAGTCTACAGACAAATGGGACCCAAATTATTTTGGAGTAAGGGGAAAAGGTCTCGGCTTGGGCCTATACCCCATCACAAAGACAAAGTGAAATATGATATGCCCTCCATAAACTTTCATTCTGATGGAGGAGACAATATCTATCTATCTATCTATCTATCTCTATCTAACTATGTATTAGTTTTGTTTAGATTATTTATAAACTTATATGTTTATATATGTGTTCATATACATGTATAAACATGTGTTTAATTAAATATAACATGTTTTATATAACATATATACACATTATATATGTGCTTATTAAAATCTAAACAAAATTAATACAACACTAACTAAGTTGTATTAGTTAGTGTTGAGGTCTAGAGGTGGTGGGAACCTCAAAATTCAGGGGCAAAAGATATGTGTTCTGCCTCCAATTAATTTGACTCAAGCTTTCATTTAGTCAGAGATCAGGTGTATCGTTTTACCAATAGAAGCAGGCCAGACTCTTAAGGAGTCTGAGTGATCTAATAGGGCAAGATGGACACTTACATACAGAAAAAACTCTTAAAAGATCTGGATACAATCTAAGAGTCACCAAGTAGTCTGGGTTGACTGGGAGGTAGCAGAGAAGAACTAGGAAGGGCCGATTGCCCCCGGCAAACAAAGGAACTAATGCCAGGGACCTGGTCCAAGTGGTAGGGATCTAGATGGAATCAAGAAGTGGTGGTTGAAGGTGGGGCCAGGTTCAAATAATGAGGGCTAGGCTGGGTTAGAGGTAATAGAGAATTGGAGATTGGGGGAGGATCAAAGCCACAATGCAAGGACAGTTGAAAGGATTATACAGAAATGAGCCTCAGGCAAATGCCAGGGCCATGTGGGAGAGTTCAGGGGAAGTTTGTGGGGGGCAGTGTTTCAGGGCCTATACCCCATCGCTAGTACCTTGGGGAACAGAAGAGGTTTCAAATAGAATGTAGGATTTGAGTTTTGAATCAAACCATGAATTCCACGAGATGGAGATAAGGAGAAAACACATTCAAATCATGGAAGATACCTAATGCCATGGCACAGAGATGGCAGGAAAAAAAGAACATTGAATTTTGGATCAGAAAGTCTGGTTTGAATCATAACTTGGAAAGAATCACTGCGATTTTGTACGAGGTACTCCCCCCAGTCTGTGTCTTAGTTTCTTCCCTGGTTTAAAAAGGAGGGGGTAAAATAGTTGCACAGACTCTGGATGTTCCTCTCCATGTTCCACTCAGATCAACAGAACTACTTCAGAGAGACTTTGACCATCACTAATTTAGGTTGCAGTCACATGGGTAAGAACTACTTGTCTTATCTTAATAGATCTTAATCAGTGTGGTACAGTGGATAGAATGTTGGCTTGGAGTCAGGAAGGCTCATCTTCCTGAATTCCAATATGGCCTCAGACACTTGCTAGCTGTATGATGTGTGACCCTGAGCAAGTCACTTAATCTTGTTTGCCGCAGTTTCCTCATCTATAAAATGAGCTGGAGAAGGAAATAACAAACTACTGCAGTATCTTTGTCAAGAAAATCCCAAATGGGGTCATGAAGAGTCAGACACCAGCGAAAACAAAAGAACAAAAACAAAATTTAGTTTTCCAAAGATCACACTTAGACCCCTAGAAACAAGAAATAAAGAAAAAAAAATTGGAACCTAATACCCAGGCATTAAGGTGTAGTGGAATACCATGACTCTGTCACTTACTATCTTTGTGAACTTAGGCAAGCCATTTAGCCCCCTGGAGGCCTCGGGTTTTCTCCCTTAAATGTATAGTAAGAAAAGGTGCTTAAAGGAGAGAAGGGAAGTATCTTTTTGGGGGAACAGCAAGGAGGTCAGTATCAATGGATTCAAAAGAACCTAGGGTTGTGTAGGGCTTAAGACCAGAAAGATTGCTTCCATGCCTAAAATTTTCTTTTAAAAAGGACCAATTCATCAAACAAAATACCCCCTCACTCATTGTGCTGATAACCTATTGCTCTAGTCAGAAAACTTAGACCCTGGGAAATATTCCCTGTCACAAGTACATCAGAAAAAAAGGAACCACAAATAAAGGACAAAAGTTGTTTTAGAATAAAAAATTCTCAACTAATTGATTTGTATGGATTTAAATATGTGCAGATGAGCAAAAGTAGAGTTGGGAGGGACCTTAGGGACTACTTAATGAAGTTCTTCCATTTCAAATTTGAGGGATTTCAATCCCAAAGATATAAAGTAATGTGCCCAAAGTCACAGAGCTTGGGCAAAAAAGGACACTGACATGGGTATACTAACTCCTACTCTTTTTGCTACCCAATAGCTATCTCTCATTACTGTTAAAAAAAAAAAAAAGAGAGAAAGAAAAATTTAAAAAAGAAAAAATATATATATATATTCCTTGTAGGAAGCAACATGCAGTAATAGAATGATACAAAGAAAATTTATTTTCTTTTGGTATGATGTCTAGGTGAATAACTGTGTGATACCTAGTCTCCCCTTGTAGAAAATGGAAAATGATTGGAGAAAAATTCTCAAATATGTTTATTCCTAATACATGATTTACGCAGAAACTTAGATGTTCCATTAGTCTCTTCAGTTTATGAATTTGTTCAAAACCAGGCATCTTTCCTACTGTTTGCTTCTTTTCACTTTACTATTTCTGTCTGTGGTCCTATCATACAATTCATCTTTGAAATCTTATGGTCACCTTTAATTCTTCCCTCTCTTTCATTTCATTCATATTGAGTCTGTTATTAAATTTTGTTATTTCCAACTCTGCCATACCTCTCATATCTGTTCCCCCTTTCTATTCCTAACTTCCAACCTATGGGGTCAACAGGTCCTTGTTAACACTCACAGGGCCTACTTCAATAGTTACCTAAGAGATCTCCCAATCTTTGCCCTTTCCCTTTTCCAAGACATTCCTCATTCCCCTGTCAGAATAAATTTGTTTTGTGCAAGTTTGGTTGAGAGGTGAGCAATGGTAGTCATAGTATAGAGAACATGCTAGTTCCACCAATGATTTGACCAACATTATATACATCTCTTTCAGAGATCTACAATTTCACTGGTGTGATCTGTGTTAGTGAAAAGAATACATAACAACTGACTTGGGAGGGAATCTTCAAGATTTGTTGGACTAGGTGACCTTTTAGTCTTCTAACTCTAAAATTCTGAACCAAAGGAGAAGCCGAAAGTCCTGTCCACTTATTGGGGTTTTAGGGTTCAAGGTTGGTTCGCTGATTGTTTTTCTTCACTCTTGAAGAAGACCAAAATGACATCACTATGTTGGGGTCAAGGTATAGTGTGTCCAACTGTGGCTGATCAGACCAATATGAGCTCAGAAAGCTCTACCACAGGCCTGACACAAATTGTCCACATGAACATTTGGAGTAGAGATAGCCCTAAATTTTTGTATCTCATGTTTTCTTTTTCTTTTTTTTAAAAAGGATATTTGCTAAACAGATGTGAAAGGACAATTATTACTATTATTTTTATTATTATTTTAATTTTCCTACTCAAAAAGTATGTTTTTCCTTCCTACATACAAGGTGTTTGGGGAAAGTGGACTGGAACTTAAAGCACAAAGGTAATGAGGCACATCTACATACAGCAGATGTGGCCAAGGGGTAACTCATGGTGCCTGATCATTGGGAGTCCTTTTTCTCTTTGTAGAGTCTTCATGAGGTTCCCCTACCTGCTGGGCTCCTAGAGCTCAGATTTTTTTTAAGGCAGTTGGGGTTAAGTGATTTGCCCAGGGTCATATAGCTAATAAGTGTCAAGTATTTGGTCTGAGGCTGGATTTGAACTCAGGTCCTCCTGACTTCAGGGCCGGTGCTCCAACCACTGCACCACCTAGCTGCCCCTTAGAGTTAAGACTTCTGAAGGGTCCATATCTGGCACTTCTTTCCATTATAGTCCTGTGAAAAATGGTTTCCAACCTCATCATTCAACTGAAATTGTCTTCTGCAAAGTTGCCATTAATATGCTACTTTCTATATCCAATGTTCTTTTCTCAATCCTGATGCTTCCTGATACCTGAATAACATTTGACATTGTTGATAATTATCTCCTGGATAATATTATCACTCCAGGTTTTTAGGACTCTCTTTTCTTCTGATCCTCCTTTCTGTTTAACTGCTTCTTCCCAGTCTCCTTTGCTATTTTTTTTTCATCCACTTACCTTGGGTATCCCCCAAAGCTCTATCCTGGGACTTCTTTTCTTTTCTCTCTATAGTATTTTAGTTGTTGATCTCATCAGCTCCTACAGATTCAATGATCATTTCTGTGTGCATGATTCCTATATCTAGATATTCATCACTCTTTTCTCCTTGATCTATAGTCATATATCTCTGGTTACCTCTTAGATATCTCTAATTGGATGTTCCACAGGTGTCTAAAATTCAGCACATCTGAAAAACTCAATAGTTTTCCCCTCAAACCCTGAAGTTCCTTCTACAGTCAAGGGTACCATCTTCCTCTCAGTAACCTTGTCTAGCAATCTTGGCATCATGCTCATTTCCTCTTACTCATCCCACACATCCAATCAACTGCCAGATCATTTTTTTCCTATGGTCAAAACGACCCTTTTATATTCCCTCTTCTCCACATTTATCAATCCATAAACTGAGGTCAAGCCCTCATCAACTCTCACTGAAACTACTGTGATAGACTTCTAACAAGACTCCCTGCCTTGAGTCTCTCTCCACTTCAGCACTTGACAGCCAAGGATTTTTATAAAGTGCACAATTGACCATGTCACCTCCCTACTCAGTGGCTCTAGTGGCAACCTCTTTTTTCAGCATTAATTATATAAACTCCTCTGTTCAGATTTTAAAGCTCTGAATAACTTGGCCCTTTCCTACCTTTCCAGTCTTCCTACAACTTCTTCCACTCCATAGATGCTATAATTCAGCTATATTGACCAATCCAAATTTCCTCATACCCGCCTCTCCATCTCCTCTCTCTTTACCTTTGCACAGGCTATGCTATCTCTCCTCACGTCTTCCTCCTGCTCTCCCTGATTTCCTTCAAGACTCAGCTGATTCTTGTTTTCTGCAGTAAGGTTTTCCTGGTTCCTTTAGTCACTGATGCCTCCCCTTTCAGTTTACTTTCCCTTGTATATATCCTCCATACCTCTTTATTTACACACTGTGATATTGGCATGACTATTAGACTGCAAGGTTCTTGAGAGCAGAAATTTATTTGTGTGTTTGCCTTTCTTTATATCCCCAGTACTTAGCAAAGTCACATGGCTTAGTTAAACACTTAATAACTGGTTTTTTTTTTCTGGTTTTACATTTACTGACTAATGGGGGGGGTGTTTATAATTCTTGAAGCTGTCATATTCCATATTCTCTCTCTCACCCTCTCACCCTCTCACCCTTTCACCCTTTCACCCTCTCACCCTCTCACCCTCTCACCCTCTCACCCTCTCACCCTCTCACCCTCTCACCCTCTCACCCTCTCACTCTCCCCTCTCACCCTCTCACCCTCTCACACTGATTCTTCCAGCCAACAACAAGCTATAGTCTGTATGGAATCAAATTTATTAAAGACTTGGTACCTACTATATGATTTTGATGGTCTGGAGTTTCTGCAATTAATTAGAAATAGAATCTCAGCCTTATACTTAGTGAGAGGAAAGAGTCCATGATAATCTTGTAGGATATAATTTGCAGGACATTATTTATCATTATACTAAATTTTCTTTTGGATTCTGGAGTCTATATTCTCATTATTTTCCAGGACAGCTTTGCTGGTACCAGGGCAGCACTGCAATTCAGATATTTTATAGGGAGTGGAAAGGACCCATTCTATAAGGAATGATTTATTCTTACTTCTCAGAACACTGGCCAAAAAGTTCTAATCGGCTAGGAAACTGGGAGTTTCTTGGCACAAAATTTCTAGGAATAGATTATTCCAGATATGGGGAGAAGAGTTCTAGAAAATAGAGAAGGCAGAAGGGAGGAGAGACCAGGCAAGAAGAGGAGACATTTGCTAGAGCATAGATATCACATATGATGGGGTGAGAGAATATTTACACATAGGCTTATATTCCATTCTCTACAAATTTCTTAAACGAAAATAATCTGCAAATGCATCCATGGCATCATTGGATGATTTCTTGAAAAGAGAAGATATAGGCATTTATAAACTGTGTACTTTGCAATGAACTGCATTTTTGTAGTCACACAGTTGACACAAATGTACAAAGAATGCAAGATTTCATACTACTTGTTTCATACACATATTAAAATCATAAAGATTCCTTGAAAATGAAACAATAACTGATGAGTATACAGAGGCTTAAGGTTTACAAAGTACTTTACAATAATATTTCACTTGATCCTCACAACAATCCTGCAAAGTGGGTATTATGATCATCCCCATTTCACAGATGAGGAAATTGAGGCAGACAATAGTTAAGTAACTTGCCCAGGATGAAATGACTAATAAATGTTAAAGGCTAGATTTGAACTCTAGTCTTCTTGACCCCAGGTTTATCATTCTATTGACTGTTATACCTAGCATTCTGCGGACGATAGAGATGATCACCTTCTACACAATGCATTTTTTGAGACCTTTCTACTATCCTTACTGACCAACTACCTTATGTTTAATCTACTATGCATTTATATAATATTTATTCTGTATATATTAGTTTTAAATATAAATAACTATGCACTTGTATATTCCTCCCCTAAGAGAATGTAAGATCATTGAGAGCAGGGATTTTTTTCTGCCAGTCCTTTGTTTATTTGTTTGTTTTTGTCTTTTTATTTCTAGTGCCTAGCAGTGCTTAATAAAACCTCCTTAAGTGTCAACTGATTCAATGGCCCTCTGATTATACAAAATACAACAAAGCAAAAAAAAAGCTAAAAAAAGAGACGTGTGCTAAATAAAGTTGTTTACTAGTATTGTAGAGGAGGAAGACAATGGAGGATAAAGAACAAGCAGTATAGGTGCTGCTATTATCCCTATTTTACAGTTGAGGAAATTAAGGCAAGGAAAAATTACTTGCCCAGCATCATACACCTAGAACTTGGATCTTCCTGCTTCCAAGCCCAACATCTCTCCACTGTTCCATAGGTCCTGCAAGAGTCCAAGTGGAAGGTTTCCCTTTAAATGGTGAACTAGTTTGTGAATGGCATTTTACTGACTGAATGTGGTCTGGGAACATTAAAAAAAAAGATCTTTAATTATTTAAAGTTTTTGTCCTAAATATCCACACAAAAAATATTCACAAGGTTGAAAAATAGCTATTGTTCAGATTATGAAAAGCAGTTATACTGCATTACTACCTACAGAATACCCAAGGCATTCTAGCTGGCCAATGAACTAAGGCAAAAACTTAGTAGGAGGGGGAGGAGAAAATTTGCACTATATTGGGAAATTGTATAGTGCTTTTCAGAGATCCCGAAGTTAATTCATTTTAATGCCAATATTCTTGGAATGTTTTAGATTGTAAAGCACACAAATCTACAATTGTATCATCTTTTGGCTCTATGGTTGTGATCTGAACCATTAGAATATAAACCAGTAATGATAAGGTCAGATTCACTGTGATTTTATCTATCATACATTTGCCTTTTTTTTTTCTTTGGAAGGGATTACATTAGGTAATTTCTGAACACACTACTCTAACATTCCATATTTTTAAATGTTGTTGTATAGATCATTTTTGCAGATCTGAATGGAGCAGGTAAAGGTCAGCTATTTATTTGCTTCACTACAAAATAAATGCTTAAAGCATAAAGACTCATCAGCACATTGCTAAATATTTATATCACAATATAATTACCCATCACCTATTACACTCTTCAGGGAAGTCAGGACAACTTTGTCTGATCATTGAACAGATATTTCACTCTTCTCTGGGATTTGTGTTGTCTGAGTTTCTTCTGGTCAACCAGGGATAGCTCTTTAGTCTCATAAGGTCCAGGGAGATTTTTATATTTGTAAGCTGCTTCTCCTAGAATCAGTATCATTGTGGGAATCACATCTTCCAGGGCATTCAAAACCAGCTTGGGAACCCAGAAATTCATAAAATCATGGTGTTGAGGTTTAGGGGTTTTGGGACCCCAAAATCACAACACATGTGTCCTGTGCAAAAGAATTCAACCCAAGCCTTCTTTCATTCAAAGACAAGGTGTATTAGAACATCCACCATATTGAACAGACTCTAAAGGAGTCTGATCATTAGTGAGCTATTGGCTAGATTATAAGAATCTGAGCAGTTTAATAGAGACAAGATGGACCTTATATACAGAAGGATTATGGGAGAGATCTAAGAGCAGCCAAGTAGTTTGTGGGGACTGTGAGATAATAGAATGCCAGGGACCTGGACCACATGGCCAAGGGAGAATGAAGCTAGCTAGGATTAAAGGTGGGATGTGGCCAGGGGCCATAGGGAGGTAAGACAATGCAGGGCTAGGCTAGGTTAAGGGTAACAGAGAATTGGGAGATTGGGTTTAGCCACAAGGAAAGGCCAGTTGATGGGATTTATAGCCTCAGGTGAAAGCCAGAGATTTGGCTATGTGGGAAAGTCCAGGGTTTTTGCTTTCTGGGGTCCAGGTCCCAAATTCATCAATGGGACAACTGTTGAAAGGCTCATTGCTCAAGATTGCTGTTTGGGTGCCCTGAACTAAGAGAAAATAAAACAAAAAAAAAAGTAAAAGAAGCAGCAAGGGATTTGAGGTCCAGCCTCTTTTTCAGTTAGGCAAATATTCTTTTTGCCATGTGTTCAAGTTGTAGCCACCATTCCTATTTTCAGCAGGGGGGAGAGGAGGGTGAATAAAATAGGAGCTGGACCTATACCAAGAGAAATTGGCCTGAAAAAAAGAACATTTATTTTTTTAAGCTGTATACATACTTGTTTTTCCAGAGCATGTGGTTAATGAGATCAGTGACGTACAGCTTAGCATGGGCTTTAATCATTTCAATAATACCTGGTGCAATGCAACATACTTACATATTCTGACTATATCATGAGCATTTCATGACGCTCTGTTTTTGTCATTTCTACTTGCTGATTTCAAAGTGATGGAACACATTTGTCTCAGGTTGGTCCTCTGTTATTTTAGGTTCATATTGGGGGGAAAAAAGAGATAATCAACAGGTAATAAAAGGAAATTTATTTAACCATAGCATTAAAAGGATATTCAATAAGTATACTGCAACACTAAACCTTGCTTCCAGACAGAAACACATCTGATCTATAGGTCAGAGTATGGAGGACTAGGATCACCTTGAAGCATATGCTGAATCTTAAGGGCCCATAATGTATGTGGATGCTCCTGTTAATGGTTTTGGGTAATTAGAAAGCCATGATAATATGACCAAATAACAGCAGGCAAGTATATCAACCTAGAGTTTGAATATTAGCCCCTTGGGCAAACCAAATCATGGAGGAAAAAAAAATCTTGTGTTTTGGGGAAAATCATTCATATATTTATATCTCATCTGAACTACTGTAAGAACCTTCTGATTAATCTTGCTTTCTATTTCTTGCCCTTTCTAATCCATCTACTACCCTGCTGCCAAGTTGTTTCTTTCTTTCTTCTTCTTCCTTTCTTCCTTCTTCTTCCTTCTTCTTCCTTCTTCTTCCTTCTTCTTCCTTCTTCTTCCTTCTTCTTCCTTCTTCTTCCTTCTTCTTCCTTCTTCTTCCTTCTTCTTCCTTCTTCTTCCTTCTTCTTCCTTCTTCTTCTCCTTCTTCTTCCTCCTTCTTCTTCCTCCTTCCTCCTTCCTCCTTCCTCCTTCCTCCTTCCTCCTTCCTCCTTCCTCCTTCCTCCTTCCTCCTTCCTCCTTCCTCCTTCCTCCTTCCTCCTTCCTCCTTCCTCCTTCCTCCTTCCTCCTTCCTCTTTCCTCCTTCCTCCTTCCTCCTTCCTCCTTCCTCCCTCTTCCTTCTTCCCTCTTCCTTCTTCTTCCACAGCTAGTAAATGTCAAGTGTCTGAAGCCAGATTTGAACTCAGGTCCTCCTGACTCCAAGGAGCTCTATCCACTGTGCCACCGAGCTGGCCCCAAGTTCTTATTTCTAAGACACAAGATCTGACCATGCCACTTCCCTGTTCAAGCAGTTTCAGCAGTTCCCTATTGTCTTTAAGATAAAATACGAATTCAAATAAGTAAAATCATTCAGTCTGGCTATGTTTTTTTTTTCATACCAATTTCATGTAATTCTCCTTCACCATACATTGCAGCCAAACTTATCTATTATTTGTATAACATGTAATACATTCCAAGTCCTGACTTCAAGCCATTGCATGGGGACATTCCTAATCAATGCATGAGACACTCTCTATCACCCCAAACAAGTTAACATGGGCATGTTTTATATTGACTTTTTTTCCCCCCAGTAGAATATAAGCTCCTGGAGGGCAATGACTTTTTTATTTTTGTCTTTTTATTTCCAGTATCTAGTACATTGTTTAGCACTTGGTAGGAACTTATTAAATATTTGTTGAATTCTTTTGGAGAATAGGAGGTTAGGATTTGAGAGAGAAATTTTTGAGTTCTGTATCATGAAGGCAGAACTATTTTGAGTGTTGATGAGATCAGGAGCATGATCATCAGTGGGGGAGAGAGGTTGAAGTAGAGTGAACCTGCAGGTCATGAAGGAGTTAACTAACTGAGAAGCTCTAATGTTTGGATATAAAGGGAAGGATTTAAATATAAATGAAGATGGACCAGAGTGGTAGTTCAGGCTTATAATTCCAGGTGCCTATGAGACTGAGGCTGACAGATCTCTTGAGCTTGGGAGTTTTGAGTTGTAGTAAACTAAGCTAATTGGGTATCTGAACTAAGCTAGGCATCAATATGATGAACCCCAAGGAGCAGTGGGCCACCAGGTTGCCTGAAGGGCAAAGTTATCTATCTTAGAAATGGGGCATAGCAAAATTTCTGGGCCAATTAGTAGTAGGATAGGACTTATGTATAACTTTTGCCCTTGTTTGGGCAAGATTGGAAGAGCTAGGCTTCATAATGAATGAACAACAACAAAAAAGAATGAACAAAGGAATGAATGGATAGACAGAGGCAGACAGACATCTAGATATAGATAAATAGATTGTTTTTCAAGGTGGAAGACTGTGAGCCACAGACTGATTTCGGTGGAGGACATAGAAGTGGTCTAGGTGTGGCAATTGAAACCAGGATCTAGGCAGCATGATAGACAAAGGCAGAATGAGGCTGAAAGGAGGAAATGATGGTCCATGTTAGTGAAAGTTGTAAAGTTTCAAAGTGACACTGAAGAACATAGAATATGCCTGCTTCTCTTCATTACCTAATGAAGACAGTGAGGTGTTGCAGTGTATAGAATATAGGACTTTGAGTCAGGAACACTTGAATTTGAATTTGGCTTCAGGCACTTATTGGCTGAGTAATCCTGGGCAAGTGACTTAACCTCCCTAAGTCTTGGTTTCTTTCTCTTTAAAATGGGAGTAATAATATCATTTACCTCAAATTGTTGTGCACATCAAATGAAATAATGTATAAAAGCATTTTGCAAACCTTAAAATGCTATATAAATACCAGTTATTATAATGTATCAGATGACAGGAAAGTAAGATCATGTTAAGAGGGTGCATCAGTATCTTCAAGCAAATAATAATAACAATAATTTAAATTATTATAATTAGTAATCATTTAGGACTTTAAAAGCTACAAAATGCTTCTATATACTCCACTTTCAATGAATACTCTGTCTTATGTACTTCTTTTCTAAATTTAAGGTAACTGAGGTAGGTTCAAAGATAATTCTTTTAAACATTCATCTCTACCTTTAGAACACATGTATATGACAGAATGGAATTATTTGCCTTTCTCTATCTCTTTGAGGGACAGGGTCTTATAATAGTTATAGAACTGGTCTAGGGGTAAGAAAGACCTGTTATAAAGTTGGGACTCTGAGTTACACTGGCTCTGTGGTCTCAGAAAAGTCAAAACCTCTAAATGCCCCAGGCAAGATTATGGGAGTGTTAAGTGCAACAGTTTTCTGAGACAATCCAGGTTTCCTAGAATAAAAGAAGATATGAAGAATAAGATATGACAATATTTAGGGGAAAGGGACATATGTTTATAGTAAAAATGGGCTTCCAGAGGACATAATAGAAGGGGAGAGAAATATATGACCTAGATTAGGAACAGGTTTGAGATGAATGACTATGTCATAGCAAAGAATGAAAACCATGAAAGTATCTTTCCCTCTTCTTTCCTTTCCTCTGAAAGTATCTTTCATCATTTATTCCCAGGAATCAATGTTGATCATTTCATTTAAGCTGCTTTCAGAAACCTTTAGTATTGGTTTAATTCAAATTTCCTGTGTATTGTTCTCTTGATTCTTCTTTTATTCCCTCTCTATATCAGTACTTTATAATTTTCATGTTTCTCTAAATTCTTCAAATTTGTTATTCCATCTAAACTAGAAAAAATATTTTCCATTATGTTCACATACCACTATTTGTTCAGTCATTAAAAAAAAGAGACAGTATTTCTTATGAAACTGATTACTAAAATGTTGAGATTACCTAGTTTATATCAACTCTAGTTGACATTGGACTTTATTTGTATCATTTACAATGGAAGACATACTCATGAGCATATCTAGTATTAGAGGAATATGGACTGGTAGAATGAATATTGCACTGAAGTAGCACACCAGTATTTTAGTCCCAAGCTTGTCACTAATAGTTCCGTGATTTTGAGAAAATTGGTTAATTTGCTTATCTACAAAATGGGATTATAATCTCTTTCCTTTCTTGTAAATATTATGATAATTGAATAAAGTATTTGATGTTAAAGTTCTTAGACAGGTTCTATCTATATACATGTATTATTTCATCTTTATCATCATCAATGTCTTCCTTCTCCTCCTCATTTTATGAAAAGTAAGTAAATTTTGGACACTATCCCCAGATTTTCTGGAATGGAACATTTTAAAAGTTAGCTGCTTATAATAGTGCACTATTTCTAGTGCATTGTACTCCAGGACATGGATATACCATAGATTACCTGCCTGAACACCACAATTATTACTGTCATATTTTCCCAGCACTGGGCCATGTCAGGAAGGTTTATGTGTGTTTTGTTGTCTTGTAAATAGGCGAACAAGTTCCAAAATGAGAATACTAATAGCTGTGCTGGGATATAGAGATGGTTTGCTTCCTAACAGCCATTAAGAAGAAATATGAAGCAGCAGGAGACTTGGATTTCAGCAGAAGATATCTGAGCTAAGAAGATGATGTCTATGAATGAAAGTAAACCCACTTAAACTAGCAATAAGAACAAATTATGAGGCTCAAGAGAAAAATGAAAGTATTTAACAGTGATATTTGGATTGGTGGAGTATCTTGATTGTTAAAAAGACAATAAAATTACTTGTAAACCTTCCCTCAGTTTTGTGATTTTTCCTCTTTCATCTCTTGCATATTATTTCCTGTATCAGTAAAAATTCATTATTTGCCTAACAAGAGCAAAGCGCCTGTTCCATTTCTGGAGTGTACAAAAATGAAAACTAAATGGTTATAAGCATCAAAGAATTTATGATCTGCTATGGCACTTAAGATAGGGACAGAAATTGTATTATAAAATAGCGCAGGTACTACATCAGGAAAAGTAAAATTTGACTTCAGAAGAAGGAGACAGAAATCTTGTCAACTCATGGACATTTTGGAGACTGGGGTCTGGATAACCTCAGAGTCTTGGAGGTAGAAGTATTCAAAGTAGAATCTGGTAAGTTTCCTTGGAAGAATTATAAACAAAGTTTTGGGTTTTTTTGTCCATTTCTGTGATTTTATTGATGTTAGGAGTTCCTAGTGTGAAAAATCCCACTAAAATATACAGTAGTAACTATTTTGAAATTTTAATTTAGATATTTGTCTTGGAACTGAGACATTAAATGATGTGCCCAGGGTCACATAGCCAGTTTGTCTCAAAGACAAAATCTGAATTCAGATTATTTCATTAACAATGTCAGTCCTCTACCTACGCTACCTGTGGTGAGACATCTTGTGAGAGAGAAATATGGCTTAGGAGGGGATGCTAGACTTGGATTCAGATCTAGGCTCGTATTGTGACTCTGCTACTTATCATTATGCATTTTGGTAAGTCCCAATATGAATATTGGTTTCCTCACTTGCAAATGGGTGGAATGAAGTAGATAAACATGAAGGTAAGGTTCCAGTTATGGTCCCATGAACTTCTGCTTGGGAGATAAGTGAAGGGATAATGAAACAGGTTCTATTTTAACTGAACCTTGAAAGATGAGCACTATATGTTCAACAGTACATGGGATAGAAAAAGAACTACAAATCATAATAATAACAATTGATATATTATAACATATGTGGGCATAGTACACATACATTTATACATGGAAATACATACATTCAAATGTGTATGTATGTAACATATATAGTCAAGTAACATATACATATATACAAATATACATATACATGCATGTATGTATATTTATGTTTATAAAGTGTTCTTCACTATACACTATCCAGTAGAATGGATTTCATTTTAATTCTACAGATTATTATACTGATGTTCAAACATGTTATTGTTTATTTGTTTCAGTTGTGTCTGACTCTTCATAACTCCTTTTGGAGTTTTCTTGGAAAAGATACTAGAGCGGTTTGCTATTTTCTTCTCCAGCTCATTTTACAGAGGAGGAAACTGAGGCAAACAGGATGAATTGCCCAGGGTCACATAACTAGTAGGTGTCTGAGTGTAGATTTGAACTGAGGTCTTCTTGATTCCAGCCCCAGCACATTGCCATTTAGCTACCCCAAAGATGTGAATTGAATTGTTTATGATGACAAATAAATATCAAATTCAGGACCTGAATAAAGGTCTTTTACTGTACTTTGCTGAGTTCTGTCAATGAGAGATTTCCAATAAATTTTGGTGATAATATAAGTACACATGGAATAATAGTACAGAGGAAAAAAATAATGCAGTATTAAATTATAAAAAACAATGAAATGCTGAGACTATAAGAACTTATTAACAGTCAGGAAAAGCAGACAATGAATGGAAAAGGAGATAGAGATATGAAGAGGAGGAGGAGGAAGACATCATGCTGAGACTATAAGAACTTATTAGTAGCTAGGAAAAGCAGACAATGAGTGGAAAAGGAGATGGAGATATGAGAAGAAGGAGAAAAAGGAAGACAAGGAGGAGGGAAAGGAAGAAAGGAGAAAGAAAAGCATAAACAGGGGGAAATAGGATTGAGAGAAAGATACAGATAGTAATCATAACTGTGAATGGGATGAACTGTCCCATAAAACAGAAGTGGATAGCAGAATGGATTAAAAAACATAGTCCTACAATATGTTGTTTACAGGAAAAACATTTGAAACAGATGGACACACAGGATAAAGGTTAAAGACTGAGATAGAATATATTATGCTTCAGTTGAAGTTAAAAAAAAGTCAGGGGTAGTAATCCTGATCTCAGACAAAGCAAAAGCAAAAATAGATCTCATCAAAAGAGATGAGGAAGGAAACTATATCCTGCTAAAAGGCACCATAGACAATGAAGTAATATCATTACTAAACATATGGACCAAATGATATAACATCCAGATTCTTAGAGGAGAAGTTCAGGAAGTTACAGGAAGAAATAGACAGCAAAACTATACTAGTGGGGGACCTCAATCTACTCCTCTATGAAATAGATAAATCTAACCACAAAATAAAGAAGTTAATGAGGTGAATAGAATATTAGGAAAGTTAGGTATGGCAGACCTCTGGAGAAAACTGAATGGGGATAGAAAGGAATATACTTTGTTCTCAGTGGTACATGACACATACCAATGTTAAGATGACATTTAAATCTTCCCCATTTGGGGCATCTAGAAAAGAAAAATCATAAACTTGCTATCCATCAGTAAATCTCAAGGCACAGTTGCTGTATCAATGTTAGTTGCATTGCAAAATTTATAGGCCTTATGTGGCTAAAGACAAACTGAACCCAAATACATTGTTTAGACTTAATGAACAGTACATAATAATAATAAATATTCAAAAAAAATAGAACAACAACAACAACAAATATCAAGGTCAGGAGAACAACAAAAAGAAGACAGATGCACTAGTAAGCATTGTAGGTGAGTGGGGTAGCAGTCAGCTTAATGAGTGCATAGAATTCCTGTTAGTGAATGATGATAGAGACTCTTTTTATAAAGATTTTTACTTCCCCAATGCAACTGATTGCAGTATAATTAACCATATAACCCTACTTACACACCAGTGAGAACGTGGCCTTACTTATAATGAAACTAGGCGTGGTGGTCCAGGCTGCTTTGATATAGTGTACATTAATAGCTGACCAAAAAAAAATCCTATTTTCTCAGCTTCCATATAGGTGTTAGTGACTAATTGGATCTTTGACTGTGTGGGATTTCTTCCATTCACTTCTCATTTAAACTACTAGCTTTGTAGAATGACACAAGGGAAGGAATTGCCTGACTCATGATCTATCTGGGAAGAAAAAAATGACTCCTCCTGATTACTTGGAATGAATTGCACACATTTATTGTATGTAATACTATTGTTATGCCATTTGAGAGGTACATAGTGACAAGTGATCATGTCAGAATCATCAGAAGATATGGACATGGAAGGTGGTGGGATGTGTCATGAATAATGCAACTGATTTTTGGAGGGGAAAAAAGCTAGTTATACTTGGGTTATGCAAAGGGAGGACCCTAGCTGTCATGCTGCCTAGTAAAATGGTAGTTCCAAAAAGTACCAAAGAATAGACTTCTGCTTGGGAAAGAAGGTAGGTTGAGCTAATTTTGTAGAGGATTTTTAAAGCACACTGGAGAGGATTTTCAGATAAAATATACTATAATTTATAACTCAGTATTGTATAATTCTTCATAATTGATATATGTATTAAAACTTTATTATTTTTCTCAATGGATAGCACACATCTTTGAAAACCCACTTCTTCCATAGCTCTGGGGAAAGAATTAAAAGATGTTTTGTAGGCAATTATGGATGTTCTCATACTATTGTTGTCTTGAAATTTCAATGACTATTTCCTTAATAGCCAGTTACTTTCTACTATTTATATTTTCAACACTCTCAGGTATTCAAGAACTCAAATGGAATATTTGGAATATGCTCAAAAATATAGCTAAGAATTCCCTCATCTGGGGCAATGAATGAGTTGAAAGTAGAGTTCAGATGCCCATGCTGCAGAAAACAATCTGATTGTATTCCATCAAGGTTAAAGAAAGATAGAGCAGAATTGTAGCAGTTCTCACAGTCAGTCAGTTTAGTAAGCAATGTAGCCTAGTGGAAGGCTATAACATGATATTATAATTGCAAGATGGAATACCTAGAATCATGTGGCAAGGTATTAGAATGATGTTACTGAGAAGTCAGGTGTTGTCATGATTATTATCAGGTGAAATAAGGTGTGTGAGATGGTGGTTATGAGTAAAAGGGTATTATTCATAGAATCATAGGATCAGATCAGAGGGGTCTACATGAGGGAAAGTGGTATTTGGTCTTTTTTTTTTTTCTGTTCCTAGAATTAGAGGCTTTCTCATTTCACTTACCTTAGTTTTGGGTTCCTAACAGTGACCTAAGGAATATTTTATGGGAGATTACTTCTGTCCTCACATTACAGCTAACTCTCAACCTCAAATTTTAGTTGCCATCAATTACCTTTTGGTTTTCCATGATTTATAATTTTAATGTCTTTAAATATTCAATGGATCTGCAATCTTATGTGAATGTCATTGCCAGTGATGCAAATAGCAATCCATTCATGTCCGTCCATCTTGAGCAATCCTTGGTTATGTAGCCCACTATGCTCATCACTGAGAGTCCAAAGAATGTGTTGGAGACCTTCTTTGCTTTGTCTTGACATTCTGTGAATCTATGGGAATACTTAGGCTGTCTACCTATTATTCCTTATCCTCAGCACGTGATCAGTTAATCTTCCTTTTAAATTTTATATTCTCCCAATACTTTTTCTTCCAAATTTCTTCCTTGTTAATGTGCTATATCCTATTCAGATATAACATGCACTTCTGCAATGCTCTGTATATAATTTTTGTTTTTCAGTTTTAAAAGAAACTATTGTATTCCCTTTCTTTCAGCCATATAATAGTGGAATATTGGCATTTAAATAATGGATTCTTGTTTTTGAGAGAAATTTGGAGTTGTTAAAGGTGTTTCATGATCTGAGGGCAAACTGTTTCATTCTCCTCTTTCTGCTTAGTTCTGGGCACAATTTTTTCCCATTTCTAATGTCTATACCGGGTATTTATGTTGATGAATAAGCTTTCTTGGATGTCTAGGCAACCATATGTGATGATCTTGGGCAATAGGCAGTCTTCCTTTATTCTTATTTCCCTGTGGAGATGATCAGGCCAAATTTGCTGAATACTGATAGTTCTTTTGTGGTTAACTATATAAGAATCCTGGATTTGGTCAAATCCACACAATGACATCCATAAATATGAGTATCTTAAGGATTCACAGGGAAACTGGCTTTGTAGCTGTTCTCTTCTATCACAGTGACGGATAATTTGATGGCATACATTTCCTTAAACTAAGTTTTGTACAGTTATTTATGATCGTAAATTCGGTAAATAAGATGGCCATTTTAATAATTTCTAAGGAAATGTGAAAGATTTTGATATATAGATCAGGAACATTTTGTCAGAAAAGACTGTTTTAGACTATTTTGCTCTACCTAATCAAAGTCTTCTAAAAATTAATAAACAATTCTCTATATCTTCCAGTCAATTGTGTAATGGTAGTATCACTTGCCCAACGTGCAAGTTCCCTATCAATGCCCTTATTCAAGAAGCCCTTGATCCTCATAAACATTAACATAGTTACGAAAATAGGCATATAGTTAAGGAGTTGATGATTTGTAGCCTTTTTCAGTATTAATTTCTCTGGTTTTTCCTATATCTTTGGTACTTCCCTTTCTTTAGGTATTTTATGAATAGACCTCTCAGTGCCCTCACAATTATTGTGCCTCCAGCATGAATATTCTTTAAGTATTCTTTTGTTTAGGTATTCTTTGACTTAATCTAGTTGCTTTTATTATATTTATCCTCATTATTGTTATTTATCTCTCGTCTATAAGAACTTCTTGGATTATGATATTAATATCCAAGTATGGTGATTCTGTTGTCCTTGATGAGGAAAAAGAAGCTTATTACAAAAATCTTAGGAGAACTTTCTTGTTTTAATTGGGTTTTGTCACCCCCCTTTCATTTTTCATTCTTATATGCCTTCAGGATGACTTGGCTTAGTTGGATCTAGAGATCAGGCTTTCTTTAAATTGGTTAAATGCTTCTCTGCTTCTTGCTCCTTTTTGAAATGACATTGCTCATATTCTTCCATATTTCTTCATAAGATTTTACAAATAAGGTTATATTCTGAACTAGTGTTGCCTTTGGCATCCATCTCTTTAAACTTTAAAAAAAATGTATCAAGTGTTTGTTAACAAAGGTACTTTTTAGAGTCTTTTGGTCATCTTGTGTAGCGACTGATTTAAATCAAAGATATTGGTTCCCTTTATGAAAACTATTGTCCAATTTTCACTATGAATAGCTAGTTAGAATATGTCATGATTGAGTTGTTTTCATTGTATGACATATCTTTTTTTGTCATTATTATTTCTTCTAGTTTGATACTTATTTTGATCAACTGTTTGAATACAATCAGACTATTGACTTATCAGAACACAAATCAAAATTAAATCAATGAGATGAAACACATAATGTACTTTGAAATTAACTGGCCTCGTGATTTTCTCAATACTGCTATATGAATATACTAAAAAGTTTAAGTGTCCTTGGGGACATGATGAATGACTATCTAATATAAAAACAACTTTGAAGCTGGCAGTCACAAGACCTGCCTTTGATTTCTGACTCTGATTAATCATATGGTCATGGATATTTTGTTTAAGCATAACAAGACTTAGTTTTCTCATCTGTAAAATGAGGGCATTGCACTAGGCAACCTACCTCCTAACCACTAATCTCACATTGACTACTATCTGGTAAATGTATTTACTTGAACATCCCATAAACACCTGGAACTCAACAGATACAAAACGGAAATCCTTATCTTTCCTTCCAAACTCACCCTGATTTCCCGATTTCTGTTAAAGCCACCACTATCCTTCTGTTTCCTGATTTGAGTTCCTAAAAACACATTACATTCTTCTCTCAATTCCAATTTTTAAGAAGTTTAGATATTTTTGTTTTGAATTCCATGATATCTTTCACTCTTTCTTTCCTCATACATCTAGCACCCTATTTCAAGCCCTCACAATCTTTCACCTGGTCTATTGCAATAGTTTTTTAATTGATCTCTATGTCTCCAATTTATTTTCTCTCCTATTCTTACTCCACATTAGCTGCCATGCTGGTATTTCTAAAGTTAAGATCTGATCATGTCACTCTCCTGAACAAGAAGCTTTAACAGCTCTGACATTAGGAAAAAAAAATACAGACTCTCCTATTTGTTTTTTAAGTTCTTTAAAAATTCTACTTTCCCCCTGTAGACTTATTTCATATTGATTTCTTCACAGTTTTCTTTCCTATCAAACAGGTCTACTAGCTATTCCCTCTATAAAACATTCTATTCCCAACCTCTAATGACTTTGTTTAGGCTAATTCACCTGCTTGCCATGACTTCCTTTCTTATAACCATTTCTTGGGAGCTCTCACCATCTCACTGTTAGTACTCTCTTTGCCAGTACCCTTTTGCAAATAATAACAGCACAACAACCATGAATTGTACTTGCCTTATACACATAATCCAAAAGAAATGCATTTTTTCTTGGCCTCTCTAGACCTTTCTAGACTTTTCTAGACCTTCCAAGGAACTGGGTAAAAGGGGAGAACAGGACAAAAATAGATTCTTAGATATTTCAGCCATAAACGACTTCATTAGAATAAGGGTCATTATAACTATCTGCACTTTTAAAAAGATGATTAGGACTTTCAAATGCTGTTGAAAGGTCATTGACAATGCTTCAATGAGGAGATGCTGATGCGACTGTGGAACTATTTTGCACTGAGCCAGGTTTAAAGCAAATGCAATCCCATAATCAGCCATGACCAAGAGTTTGCTGGAAATCATAAATAGTCGAGATATTTCATACTTAGACACCAGCCAGAATTAAGTTGAGTGAGTCATAAGGGTCTCTGGTCCTTTGTCCTCCTTGTCCTTGAGAAAAGAGTCTTCTTCTCCCCTATATCCATATAAGCCTCAGGATAGTGTTGTATATATCTAGTACAGAAATGTAGTTATAGAAATAAAAAAAGAAAAAAAAAGTAGGGCAGTCTCTTTTGGTTAGGACCATTTGTTGCCATATTGTTGGGGCAGAGGAATAGAAAAGTACATTTCTTTACTTTCATTGATAATTTGACTCAAATTCTACCTATATGTTTTTTTGTTTACATTTATGGGAATCACAGGATGACAGAAATTGAGAAAGAATTGCTCATTAGGTACATGAGGGAGAGCCAAGATAATTATAACAATTATTTTTAATCTCAAATATTATTGATATTTTAATATTAAATGTTAATTATTCCTTAGACAAGAACTCAGTAAGTCATAGTATGCTAAGGAATGAAAGCCAAGTTTTGCCACTGAATTTGAAAGGAAAAAGATGGTCATTGTCATTGAAAAGAACAACTCAAGATTTTGTATGCTCATCTTGATAGAGGGAATATTTCAGCTTATTGGAAGGTTAATAGTCCTATACATATTGAGGCTTATACACATTCAGAGAAGCATATATGTATGTGTATGTTTTTCACTTTTATTTATAGATAGGTAAAGAGAGTGGGGAGAGAGAGAGAGAGAGAGAGAGAGAGAAAGAGAGAGAGAGAAAGAAAGAACTTATTTACCTACTCACTCACAGGTTGTTCTTACCCAGCCCAGAACATGGGCTTCTTTAGGACAGATTCTGTTTTTTTCTTTGTATCCACAACACTTAACCCAGTATTGGACATATAGTAAGTGCTTTAAAATTGTTTGTAGAAAGCAAACTTGATAGTTGTATAGGTGCAGTTAAAATGTGATCCACAGAGAAATAAAGAACAACTTAAATAGCTGAAGGAATATTCAGTGCTCATGACAGGACCTTGCTAACACAATAAAAATGAAAATACTAACAAAGTTAGTTAAATTTTAATGATATATTGAACACAATTTTAAAGGGATAATTTATATAAAAATTAAAAATATCAAAATGAATTTAGAAGGAAAAAAAGCTCTGGAATACCAAGTAACTTATTTTTAAAATGTTAGAATGAAGGGGAAATAGCACTTTCAGATGTCAAATTATATCTTAAAGCAATAGTCATCGAAATTAATTTCATATCAATTAAAAAAAGTAGACCAAAAGGTAAACATGAAATACAAGGGAGAATCAAATATAATAGAACTCATTAAACCAATTTACCATAAATTCCAAAACATAAATTACTAAGGAAAGAATTTTCAATTTCATAATAACTTCTGGGAAAACTAGAAAATAGCCTGGCAAAAAAATAGACTTACACCAACATCGACAATTAAAATATCAACCTAACACCCTATACACTAAAAAGGAAACATGATAAGCAATGTGGCTATAGATAAACAATAAATTAATAATGTATAAAAACCCTGAACTTTAAAGAGGTCTATAAGCAAATTAGAAAACAGATACTTTTGATTATATGAAACTTCTACATAAATTACTACAAAAACTTCTATACTAATAAATTTAATATATCTAGTTTAAAAAAGAAAGCAATTGAATGGGGAAAAAAAAAGCTTGTACAAAATTTCTTAGGCAAGGGTTTAGTAGTCAAGATATATAGACAGTGAAGAGAAATATCTAAGAATAAAAAACATTCCTGAAGCTAAGTGGTCAAATGATATGAGCAAACAATTCTTCCCCCACCAAATTGCAAGCTCTTAACAACCATATGGAAGAATGCTCCAGAACACTAATAATAAGAAAAATGAAAATACAAAAAATGCTGAAGTTTCATTTCACAACAGCAAATTGGTAAAGATGACATAAATGAGACCATTCGTTGTTGTAGGGATTGTGGAAAGATGCACACTATAATGCATTGTTTTGCATTGAATGTAAATCCATGGAAAGCATCTTGGAATTTTGAATATGCAGTTACTGAAATGTAAATGCCCCATTGACCCAGAGAGTCCACTAATAGTCATATTCCACCAAGGAGGTCATTGATTTAAAAAAAAGTTTCACAATACACTCAAATTTTTATAGCAATATGTGCCTGTGTGTGTCTGTATGTGGTAGCAAAGAATTGTTAATGAAGTAGATGCCCATTGATTAAAGAATGGTTAAACTAATTGTAGTACATGAACATAATGGAATATTACTGTGCTGTGGGAAACCATAAACATGATGAATACAGAGAAACGTGAAAAGATTTACATGTGACGCCAAGTGAAGTAAGAAGAGATGATAAAACAATATTCAGAATCATTAAAAAAAAGTAAATTTTAAGAATTACCAGAAAATAATTGAAAGTGAATGCTGTAAAATCACAAAGAACAAGTATAGCCTCAACGAAGAAATATGAGAAGATGGATCCCCACATCCCATTGAGGATATGGGAGGTCCATAGGTGTGGAACATTATAGACAGATAGACAGAGAGACTTTTTCAATATATTACTAACATGCTGATTTTTTCCTTCTTTTTATTTTCTTTTGAAATTACCTTTTTCTCATATGGGTTAGTTTTCTCTAAAGGAAAGAGGGAGAAATATGGGGGGGACATTTAGGTAATATAAATACAAAATAATTTTTATTATTTTTTATTTTTAAAAACTTTAATTCAATCTCCATTTTACAAATAAGAAAAGCAAGGTGTATAGAACTGTTATAACTTGATCATTGTCACAAAGCTAACAAATGTCAGAGGCAAGATCTGACCGTATTCTTCCTGACAGAACGTTGAGCATACTACCCATTCTCCTGGGTTATTTCAAACTAACAATAATAAAAAGCAACAATCACAATCACAGCCACCATTACAATATTAACCTAATACCTGCAAGGTACAAAAGGAGCAATGATCAATAATATGGTTATAGATCATGAATTCATCCTTTTGCCTTCAAGCAAAGTAATAAACTAGAAAGCCTATCGAAATTTCAATGACAGTAGCTCTGGTTGCAGTTGTGCCATTGAGTAGCTTTGTAACCTTAGAATAGCTTTTAACAGGTCTCAGTTTCCCCTTCTTTGGAAGAAGAGTTTTGAACTGGATGATTTCTAAGGTTACTGCCATCTCTATTATTCTCATAAATCTGTGCCTCTCCTAATGCAACTACCTTGTTTCTTTTAGGCTTATTCTACCAAGGGATGAAATGACTAACTTTAAACATTGCAGCACACTTTTGTACTATTTAGGACTGATTTTTACAAGGAAAGATTTCCTTGTGGGCCAAAAAAAATTGACTTTTTAAAATGCTGAACTTGGTCTCTTTACTCCGATTTTACAACATGAACACTGACATGCGGATTTAATGAGACAGATAAAATCTTGGTGTGTTCATACAAAACTATTTTTATGTGTGTTCAGGTGCCTGAGCAGACAAAAAGCATATGTAGTAGCCTGGGATACAAAGGGGAAATAGAACTGTTTCAAAGGCAATAAATGTTTACTTTCCTTACCCTTCTCTTTCCACTGCTAGCTTTGATTACTTTGAAACTTTACTGGTATTTTTTTTAAAGCCAGAAAGAGGGTAAAAGACTTATTTTTGCCCCTGGTAAATTCTGCATTCCAGGTGCCACAAAAGTTCACAGAATAAAAGAGAATCATATATATTTTAGAGCTGGCAAAGAACTGAATGGTCATCTAGTCCAATCCTATCATTGTACAGATGAAGTAATAAGGATTCAGAGCAGTGAAAGCACTTGTTTTAAGTCAAAGATCTAGATGGTGTATGTGAACCTTCTTCTCCAGGTCTCCTGACTGCTGCTGCACTAATCTTTAAACTGTCTCTGTTTAGTAAATGCCTACTCCATGTGTAAGTTACTGTGTTAAGTGCTAGGTATACAAAGACTAGTGGAGGCTAGGTGATA
Source organism: Phascolarctos cinereus (assembly GCF_003287225.1). NCBI lineage: Eukaryota > Metazoa > Chordata > Mammalia > Diprotodontia > Phascolarctidae > Phascolarctos > Phascolarctos cinereus. The sequence goes on along the minus strand of NW_027555847.1, from coordinate 382,862,282 downwards.
TAGTGGCTGACCTGGAATCAGATAAACTCATCTTCTTGAGTTCAAATCTAGCCTCAAATGCATATTAGCTGTGTGACTCTAGGTAATTCACTTAATCCTATTACCCTCAGTTTCCTCATTTGTAAAATGAGCTGGAGAAGGAAATGACAAAGCATTCTAAAATCTTTGCCAAGAAAACACCAAATAGGGTCATGAAGGTTTGGATATGACTGAAAAAAAATGGCTGAACAGCAATATAAAGTCTGACATGAAATAGCTTTTGGCCATTGAAGGAATTTATTGTTTATGATAGCCAAAGGAGGCTTCAGAAGTTGTCAATGGAGATACATGTTAAAGAGCGATAACAATTTTGAGAGGTGGAGCTAGGGATTCTAAGTAGAAATAAGGATAGAGTCCATGCTTTGCAAAGGGATGTGCAAATAAACCTTGCACATGAAATGAGATGAAGTTAGACCCTTCCTTCCTTCCCTCCTTCCTTCCCTCCTTCCTTCCTTCCTTCCTTCCTTCCTTCCTTCCTTCCTTCCTTCCTTCCTTCCTTCCTTCCTTCCTTCCTTCCTTCCTTCCTTCCTTCCTTCCTTCCTTCCTTCCTTCCTTCCCTCCCTTCCTTCCTTCCTCCATCCCTCTTCTCCCTATATCCATAAAGAGGGGTAGTGAGGGGGAGTAGAGTTAGCAAACCAGTGAAAAGTACCCTTACCTGCTGGTAATGTGCCCAAAGGAACATAAATTTTGATTGCTGAAATCTTGGGGTTTACAGGCTAGATTTCTTTCTGAAGGGCTATGCCTTAAACCCAAATCACTCTAGTTATCATTGATTGGACAACAATGTGTCCCAGCCCAAGATTCACCTGGTCATTGTTTGGGCCCTGATGGCTTAGAGTGAGTGTAAAGAGCAATTTTTTTTTTTTTTCTGTTTTGCCCAGAAACCCTGAGGGGCTTTCTCTCCCAGATTGTTTTTGTTTTGTTTTTGACTAGCGAAAAGAGGCCTCATTTCTTACCTAGTCTTAATTACTAAATGGGCTTTGCCTCAGTCAAACTGAGACCTGTTAAAGACTGTTGTACCAAGAAATCAGCGCATGAGACCCAGACGTAATTTAAAATGTGGATTTATTAGCTCGTGGCTGCAAGGGGTATGCACACCCAAATCAAGCTGCCTTGATCAGGGGTCAAGCTAGGGTTTATATGGAAAAGAGCATGGGAAAGAAATGCCGGGAACACTGATGAGGTAATCCAAAGGTGCAGGTGTCTTTGAGGGTTATAGATGAGAAAGTATAGGGAGTATACTGGACAGGGAGGGAGATGATAGAGGTATGGATCTTTGGAGTCTGGCAGGAGGAAGAGTCCTTGGGCTGGCCAAGGACAAAACTCCTTGGACTGGGCAAGGCACCCCTCTCTCTGTCTTGATGAGAGAATGGTCTGCAACAAGGGAAAGCTTCCTCACAAGATTGGAACTTACTAAGGAATTGGGAGGCTTCCAGAGACATGATCTGAGGGCTGGGGCCCGAGCAGCTCAACTCTATGTAGCTGTACCAGGGAGAGAGATGAGGGTCATGCTGAGGCCCATGCATGAATAACTGCTATGAATAAGTGTCCTTGGGCTGGGAAGTGGTTGTCAGAGACAGTGTTTCTGAGACTAGGGAGAAATTGGGGCACAAGCACAAGCACCCGAGAACCCCATCATTACAGGTCAGAGATCACACAAACCAGACCAGGTATCCTGGTGTCTGGTATAAACATACTTATCTAAAGCAATTATGTTGCAAGGTTTCTTATCCATTTGCGTTGGAGGTATGGACTGGGCTGAGCTATGCAAGAGTACATTTCACTGTTGTTTAGATTTAGTAGGAGAGAGGTCTGGGGCAAGATTAAGCACTGATTTTTGTTTTTCATGTCTTAAAGGGCCCTACTACCTAAAATGGTAAAATAATGTTCTGCATTACAAGACCTTAGCTTAAAAAGGCCATGGTCTTCCACTGCATGTGGGGCCATCTCCAGTCATCCTGATCTATATCTTGCCACTGGACCTAGTTGGCTCTGGAGAAGAAAGTAAGGTTGATGACTTTGCAAAGTCCTCTCTCACTTATATCCAATTCATTTGCAAATCATGGCATCACTTTCCTGGTGTCATGGTCCTCTTGGAGAACAAAAGACAAATAATAACATAGCAAATATGTATCAGTGATGATCCTTAAACCCAAGTTTTTCAGGTTCAAGGCTGGCTTTTAATTAATTTCATCACCCTGCCTCTCAACTTTTCCTACAATAAGCAGTTAATATATATTTATTGAATTATTTGTTGAATCTTTTGATCAGAGATCTGTATATGTCTAAATTAATTTTCAGTAGTAGTCAAAATTGTAAAAGTGAGTCTGATTGTCACAACTAACCACTGCAATATTTGTGAATAACCTTTCAGAGGATAGTACTGCATGAGTTTTTAGAATGCAGAAGTATGCATTCAGACACAGTTGTCCCCAGCAGTGTTACCCCTCTACTCAATATTGTCTATAATCTTTTGTATTCAGCTTCCACTTGTCTGCATCTCTGACTTATATAGATTGTTGTGTTCCAAAGTGATGATTTTCAGGGATCCTTCAATTTATTTAAATGTGGTCCAAGAATAATACTGACTTCTTTATCAAGTATCACAGAAGTAGAAAGTTCAAATAATTGTGCTTCTCTCACCTCCTCCCTTTCCACACTATTACTAAAAGGGGAAGGGTTTAGCAAAAAAAAAAAATGCCCTCTGTGTGATCCTACCTCCTCTTTATGAACTTTGCTTTTTGATAAATGTTCCCCCTAGGTACCTGCTTTCCTTATCCTCCCTGATGACTGTCTAGGCAATTTTCTTTTTTTTTGTTTGTTTTTGGCTAGGCAACAGGGTCAAGTGACTTGCCCAGGGTCACACAGCTAGTAAATGTTATGTGTCTGAGACCGGATTTCAACTCAGTTCCTCCTGAATCCAAGGTTGGTGCTCTATCCACCGCACCACCTAGTTGCCCCATGTTCTATCCACTGTACCACCTAGCTGCCCCTCTATTGTTAAATCCTGTTAAAACCCTGGCTCCATTCCCCCTCCATCAGGACTCAACTGTGTTATGCGCATTTTTGAAGTTTGGTATAACTGCTAAAGCTATAATTAGGAAGTCATTTACTTGGGAGATAAAAAGAGCTGAACTGTAGGCTGGTGGTTTGTGTTGGCAATGACACAGGAGACAATGAATGAAATATTTCTAAGAGTTGAGAAAACCATCTGCCAGAATCTGGTCAATTAACTTGGTGCAAAGGGTAGGAGAGTAACATGGGCCTTAGCAGAATGGTATCATGGCAATAGGACCATGAATGTGATAATCTGTGGGAAAGCAAGGGATTCTGTTTTTTTAGAGCTACAAAGTCCAGAGAAGTACTATGAAGTATAAGGTATATTGGTGGAAGTCTCTGAACCACCATGGAGAGGAAGGTTGCCCTCTTCTTCACCCTCTAGAAAGAAAACTACTCCATTTCTGTCTCTACAGATTTTACTGCCCTCATAGAAAGAATAGATCTAGTCACCCTACCTTAGTTATAGCACTGGAAGTAGAAAAAAGATAGAAGATATGGGCCCAAAAGCCTTGAACATCTATTGTGTCTATAATAATTCTTGCTTTGTGAAGACACAAGTCTCTGCCTTTTGGACTGTCAGTTTCCTCATATGTAGCTTCTAGGTTAAATTCTAATTTTCTTATTTTAAGATTCTATGAGATTATTTTCACCAAGATCTTATATTGGAAAAGTATAAATTTTCCCCCTTTCTGTATATATGTTAATATATTCCTATATAGGAGGCTTTGACTTGGGAGAGTGGTCTGTTTTATATGATAAGTAAGGTCTATAATAATAATTTTTAAATAGTATTGTTATTCTGAACCTGATTCCTACCCTCAAGTAGGAACAGTCCTCCTTAAAAAGAAATCATGACAATTTTAAAAGTGTGGGGTGGGGAGTGTGATTGAGAGAGAAGAAAATCAGGTACAGTTGACAATGAGCCGACATTTTGACATAAATTTTCAAGCATCCAAAGAAATGAAACACAAAAACCCATACCCCACTCTATAAAAGCCAAAATATGAGGAGGTATTAGAAAATCAAAAACTGAGTTCTGAAGATACTAAGGAAAATGCTTTTAGTAAGAAGCAAAGGGGAAAATTATCTAAAGAGACCAAATGGGGAAGTGTCTATACATTTAACAAATTGTTCAATGCATATTTTAAAAGAAAGACATATATGGAAGATGGAAACAAAAGTAGATAATGTAGCATAACTATCAAAGTATGGCAGTATCATTTTAGGAAAGTACTTAAGCATAAAACAATCTGAGACTCCTGAGATTAAGAAATAAGGACTTTTAAAAAATTTTATCTATATTGAAGAGAAAAGGATAAAAGAAAGAAAAGATGCTGCTTAGATTGCATTGAATGATGCTCATAGAATATGGAGAGAAGAAAAAAATATTCAATTCCTATTTTCTTTTCCTTGACAAAAATAATCTGGAGTAATATCAGCTAACATTCATAGCTCTTACTATCTGTCAGGCACTGTGTTAAAACCTTTACAATTATTGTCACAGATAATCCTTAAAACAACTCTGGAAGGTAGGTCCTATTATTATCCCCATTTATAGATGAAGAAACAGAGGCAAACAGAGGTTAAGTGATTTACCCAGGGTCACACAGCTAGTAAATGCTTGAGTCCAAATTTGAACTCATCTTTCTGGCTCCAAGTCCTGCTCTTTATCCACTGCACCATTTAATTGCCCCTGACTAAAAAAGAAAGAATTTGTTGCTAAAACCAACTTGAAAACAAGATGAATAGAAAGCTATCTTATAGTTCATGGCATCAGGCCTTGAAAAACTGCATTCCAGTGAACTAAAAGAACTGTGGTTCATGTAAGGACCGAATCTTTATTGTTCCTTGTTTGTCTTTGTTTTCAAAGAAGACCATGACAACAGGAAGGTGATGTCATGACTTGCAAATGAATTGGATTTAAGTGAGGCAGGGCTGTGCAAAGTCAACAGTCTCTCTCCTCCAGAGCCATCTGGGTCCAGTAACAAGATATAGATCAGGGTGACTGGAGATGGCCCAGGATGCAATGGGAGACCTTGACTTTTTAAGCTAAGGTCTTTAACAGGTCTCAGTTGACTGAAGCAAGGAGTCATCAGAGCCCAAACAATGACCAAGTGAGGCTTGGGCTGGGATCTGTCATTGGCCAATCAAACCCAAATCACTCTAGCATCTCTGTCAGTGTTCTTTGAAAGAACAAATAGAATTTGAGTAATGCTGCAAACTGGAGACAGTAATTTTTAAAGAGGGGTGTTGAGGGGAGTACAGTTACCAAACTAATGAAAACCAGTGATTCCTTATAAATTCTAGAATAGAGTATTGAGAGTGGAGTAGTGAACATCTATAAAAAGGAAACTGTTTTAATCAGGTAACCTCTTTTCACTTTTTGACAAGTTTACTAGACATTTGATCAGAGGAGTACTACATATTTACTTTACCTAGGTAACACATGTTGCCCCATTATATATGCAAGGAGAGATGTCTTTAATTTGAGAGGGACTCAACCTGAAGTTATTGTTCAGTCATGTCTGATTCCTCATGACCCCTTTTAGGGTTTTCTTGGCAAAGATACCAGAGTTGTTTGCCATTTGGAAACTGAGGCAAACGGGGTTAAGTGACTTTCATGGGGTCACACAGTTAGTAAGTGTCTGAGGCTGGATTTGAACCTATGAAGATGAGTCTTCCTGACTCCAGGCCCTGGCAGTCTATGCACCACCTAGCTGCACCTGAAGTAGCCTATAACATAGACTCTGGTTACTAGAAGGTTTCAAAGTCTAAGCCTAGTCTTCTTCCCCCTTTCACTCACTTGGTGGGGAATTATTTGTCTATTATAGTAGCCTAACTATACCTTCTAACTTTGTTGCAGGACTTTGTAACTTTCATTCCACTGGCTAATGTTCCTCAAATTCAAAAACAATTAGCCAAACGGAATTCTTCTTTACAACATAACTAATGTGAAAATACGTTTAATGGAATGCATATGTAGAGTCTATATCAGGGAGGGAGGCAGAAAAGGAAAGGGAGAAAATTTAAAACTTAAAAGCTAATGGAAGTGAATGTTGAAAATTAAAAATAAATTAATATAAAAAATTAGACTTGGAGAAGCAGAAACTAGTGACTGCATGAGACATCAAGAAACCATAAAACAAAATCAAAAGAATAAAAAAAAATGAAGAAAATGTGAAGTATCTCACTGGAAAAACAGCTGACCAGGAAACTAGATCAATGAGAGATAACTTATGAATTATTAGACTACCTGAAAGCCATGATTAAAGAAACAGCTTAGACAGATTTTAAGATATTATCAAGGAAATTTGCCTTGATATTTTAGAACCAGAGTACCAAATAGTGATAAACTTGAAGCCTTCCCAACAAGATCAAGGGTGTGAAGCAAGGAAGTCTATTGTTACCACTATCATTCAATCTTGCATTAGGAATATGAGCTATATAGCAATAAGACAAGAAAAATAAATTAGAGGAATAAAACTAGGCAATGAGGAAACAAAACTATCACTCTTTGCAATGATCTGATGATATACTTAGAGAACCTACAAGAATCAACTGAAAAAAAAATAATTGAAACAATTAACAACTTTAGAAAAATTACCAGATAAATAATGAACTCACACAAAATCATCACATTTTATTAACGAAACCCAGAAGGAAGAGACAGAGAAATTATCTTTAAAATAACTGTACACAGTGTGAAGTGCTTGAGAGTCTACCTGCCAAGACAAACTCAGAGACTATATGAACACAATTATAAAACATTTCTTGCACAAATATAGATCTAAACAATTGGAGAAATATTATTTGGTCATAGATAGGCTAAGCCACATAATATAAATGAAAATCTATAAGTTAATTTATTTATTCAGTGTCATACCAATCAAACTACCAAATAATTATTTTATAAAGTTAGAAAAAAGTATAACAAAATTAATCAGGAAGAAAAACAAAAGGTCAAGAATATCAAGGGAATCAAGGGAAAAAAATATGAAGGAAAGTGGCCTAGTAGTACTAAATATCAAGCTGTGTTACAAAATGGTAATCATGAAAACAATCTGGTATTGAGAAATAGAGTGGTGTATCAGTGGAAGAGATGAGGTACAAAATACACAGAAGTACATGACTATAGCAATCTAGTGTCTGATAAACCCAAAGATTCACATTTGCGGGGAGGAGGGGGTAAGAATTATGTATTTGACCAAAAATTGCTGGGAAAACTGAAAAGTAGTGTGGCACAAACTGAACACAGCCAACATTTCACCCTATATACCAAGATAAGGTCAAAATGGATAAATGATTTAGACATAAAGGTTGATCTCCTAAGTAAATTTGACACAGCATGAAAAAAGATACCTCAAATCTATGGATAAGGGAAGAATTCATAACCAAACAAGAGAAAGAAAGGATCAAGGGAAGTAAAATGGATATTTTTGACTGCAAGGAATTAAAAATAATTTGCACATACAAAACTAAAGCAACCAAAAGTAGAAGGAAACAGGAAACTGTGGAGCACGAAATACAGCAAATTTATATGATAAAAACTTCATTTCTCAAATATATAGAGAAATGAGCCAAATTTATAAAAAATAAGAGCTATTCCTCAATGGATATAAAGTCAAAGGACATGAACAGGCAGTTTACAAAAGAAGAAATCAAAGCTATAAAAAATGCTTACATTGAACATTCATTAGAACGTGAAAAATGTTCTAAATCATTATTGATTAGAGAAATGCAAATTAAAACATCTCTGATATACCACATCATACCTGTCAGATTGACCAACATGAAAAAAAGGAAAATGATAAATACCGGAAGGGATGTGGTAAAATACAGATACCAATGTGTCGTTGGTGGAGTTGTGAATTGGTTCAACCACTGTGGAAAACTATTTGAAACTTTACTTGGGCTATAAAAGTGTGCATCATTTGACCCAGCAATACTAGTAGGTCTATATTACAAAAAAGTTCAAAGAAAAGGGGGAAAATATTTTTTTGTACAAAAATCTTAATAGTAGCTTTCTGTGATGACAAATAATTGGAAATTGAGAGGATACCCATCAATTGGGGAATGGCTGAACAAGAAGTGGTACATGATTATGGTGGAATGTCCTATAAGAATGTACTATATGATGAACTGTGCTATAAGAAATTGAGGGGAATGATTTTAGAAAAAAACAGGGAAGAATTATATGAACTGATATAAAATGAAGTGAGCAGAACCAGGTGAACATTTTATACAGTAACAGCAGTATTGTAAGGATTATCAGTGGTGAAAAGACTTGGCTTCTCTGATCAAGACAATGAGCCATGACAATTCCAAAGAATCCATGATGAAAAATGCTATCTACTTCTAGAAAGAGAACTGATGAACTCTGAGTCCTGATTGAAGCATATGTTGGTTTTGTTTTTACTTTCTTTGTTTTAATTTTTCCCATTTATTTTCTTTTACAATATAGATTATGTGGAAATATGTTTTACATGACCACATATGTAATCAATGTATTGCTTGCCTTCTCAATGGATGGTGGAGGGGCAGGAGAGAGAAAGAGTCTGGAATGCTAAGTTTTCAGAAGTGAATGTTAATTTTCTTTTTTTACACACAGCTGGGTAATATTTAACAAAGTAAATAAAGATTTAAAACGGCCAATAAAATGAAGTAGAAAATACCTATATATTTTGGAAAATGGTCTTCTTGAATAACAGCATGATAGCTGAAAACAACTTAGACAAGAGGCTGTTGAAGTGGGAAGTAGACTAGATAACCTAAAAAGGTGACATAATCCTTAGTTAGCCCAGGAATCTCTCAAGAAAATAGTTTTACACTCTGCAATGCAACAGTCTCATACTCTATACTCAAATAGATCTCTGAATTTATTGATTTGAGTATTTCCTTTAATTATGCATCAAACAATTCTGTGATTATAACCCCAACAATAGATTAGATCTCCTTTCTCAGCTACTACCTAGTGAACTATGGAGAGGCTCAACACTAATAGGATTTCCATTTGACGATGAATTCTTTGTCTGTGGCAATCCACCTATTCACAATGACATTGTTTTATTTTACTTTCTTTCCCTTAGCCAATACTAATATCTTCTTTCATGTTTATATTAAGAATATCTTGGGGGATTCTGTGGCTTGTCCTTTGTTCTCAGAGAGGACCATTACATCAGGTTGACGCTGACATGACTTGCAAGTGACTTTGATTTGAGTGACGGAGGCCTGTGCAAAGTTACCAGCCTCACTTTCTCCTCCAGAGCCATCTGGGTCTAGTGGCCAGATATAGATCAGGACAACTGGAAATGGTCCAGGATGCAGTGGGAGACCTTGCCCTTTTAAGCTAAGGTGTTTTCAGGCTCTTACTTTGAGTGAGGCAATGATCATTCAGTGAATACGCATCCTTAAGAAGTGAATCAAGGGCAGAGCAGCTAGGGGCACAGTGGATAAAGCACCAGACCTGGATTCAGGAGGACCTGGCTTCAAATCTGGCCTCAGACAGATAATACTTACTAGCTGTGCGACCCTGGGCAAGTCACTTAACACCAGTAGCCAAAAAAAAAAAAAAAAGGCCTGAATCAAGGGCTGGCCCCTTTAAAAAAAAAAAATCAAATTGGGAGGGAAAGACCCTTAGGGTTGCTGGTCAAAAGAGAAACAGTTACTATTTACATTCACTGAGAGACTGGAGGGCCTAAAAAATAACCATTAAGTGGTGGTTGGGCAGGGTGCTATTGTTGTCCAAACCAGGAGATCAAGAGTGAATTGGGGTTAAGCTGAGAAAGAAATCTAGCCAGTAAACTCCAAGTTAACTAGGTAGCTTCAGCCATCAAAATTTACCTTCCTTTGGTCAGAACACTCTCAGGTAAGAGTAGGGGAGGAGAGGGAGAGGAAGTTAGGGAGGATAGGGAGAGGAGGGTAGGGAGGAGAAAGAGGAGAAAGGGAGGATGGGAGGGAAGAGGAAAAAAGAGGAGAGGAGAGAACAAGAGAGGACAGGAGCTGAGCTGCCCAACTGGAACTGGAGATCTGCGCCCTTCTTGGGGGGAGTAGGAAAACTCTGGTGATCAAATTAGAACTGGATTTACTGGTAGGAAAAAGACAAAAATAACCATCCTCTGAAGGAATAGATAGTATTAAAGAAAGAAAACCTCAGACATGGAAGTCAGAACTATTTTCTTTCCTGCTTAGAGTCTATTTCTTTCATTTATTTTTCTGTTATTTTAAAATGCTTAGCTAAACAATCATTAAAATATTAACACAAGATACCGGTTTGGTGTGATTACTTTGCGAATGGACAAGAGTTCACCTCCAAATAGTGTTTCTTTCAACGACTAAATTTAAGGCACTATGTGTGTCAGGTCTGAAGTGAAATAGTTTGATTTGGGAGGCTTTATAACAAACCACAAAACTTATAGGCAAACACTTATTCTATTTATGCGTAAGACCAGCCCTATCTAAAATACTTTGCAATGATCCTTCCCTTTTTGAACAGTGGCTTTGAGGCATGATAAGGTCCTCAAGTAGCTTCTGATCTGTCACAGAAAACAATTGCTTCTTTCTCTGAGTTTTAGTATTGCACATATTTTGCATTCTACATTTTTGATATATTGTTGTTCCTTTTTTCCCTGACTGATCATATTTGGTTAGATAAAATACCCTTTCAATGATTCATTCATTTGATAAAGCTACACTGAGTATCTGGACTACTAGATTTTGGGATCTTGACATATAAGTTTGTTTACAGAGAGGGAGTTCATTTCTGGGCACCATTCATATTTGTCTACCAGAGTAGGCTCCTCAGGTTTCTCTTTGAATATGTTGACTTTCACACATTTTCATTGTGCTACATCCTCATGTATTTTCACTTAGTTTGTTGTACTTATCAATACTGATTCAAATTTGTTGGAATGTAAAATTACAGCCATGTAAATTATCCATCAGTTATTTCATATAGATGTGTGTTTGATCTACTCCAAATACATTTTTAAAGTTCATGGGGTGAGAGATAATGTTGTATTAGGTATTCCTTCCTAATATAATGGGATCTACCAAAAAAGGAAAAGGATAGGAGGTAATACATCAATACACCTCATGGCTATCAGTAAATAGCTTAAGGAGTCTTTGACTCCTTTATACCTATAGGTTCCTAGGACCATTTGTGAGGATCTAGCTCATAAGGTACACTGATTACTATCACTCAGACATTAAGAGTTCTTCACTGGAATTGGACACAGTCAAGATATTGAATAAATATTTACAATGTACATAGAATTATACTTGAAGTTATGGATGGGGTCAGGGACCATAGGTAGATGTGAAGGAGGAACAGTCAGAAAAAAATAGAAGACTCAATTACTTGACATTCCTTGCAGACTAGCTTAATAATTTTTGAAACCTACCCCTCATGTCTATTTTAAGGATGAGAAGGCTTGTGAAAAGATCATTGTGTAGTCATATAATCTTAGTGTATTGAAATCTTTGTTTTGCATAAGAATGATAATTTATATTCAGCGAGTACATTATATGCTTCAAAGAATTTTCTTCTCCTTGATCTCATTTGATACTTTCATAGAGAGGCAGCATGGCTTAATAATTAGAAAGCTTGCCTCAAAGCCAAGGAGACTTGGGTTTGAGGTCTACCTCTGTCACTTAATGGCTAGGTAACTCTAGGAAAGTCACTTAACCTCGTTATTCAAGGCCAACTCCTATTAAGTTACAGAGCAATTCCTAACTTGAATTGGTATAAACTGTTTCTTCGCTTTACAATTTCCTGTTCCAATTAAATTACAGATCAGTTCTCTGTTGTATTTACAGAAGAAGAAACTGTGCCTCAGGAAAGTAAAAAGAATTATCAAAGTCACTCAGATATTTGGGAGACAGTGCCAAACCTGGTACCCTTATTCCCAATTCAGTGCTTCTTTTTTCTCACTAGAAACAGAGAACTTTTTTGGTTGCAGGGGGAGAAGATAAAATAATAATCAGATGATTAATATCCATGAAGTCATGTGGATGACAGATTTTGAAGGCTCAGCCAGTTGCTATGTGTCATTTTAGGGGAAAAAAAAAAGGATAATAAATAAGTGTCCATTGTGATAATATTTCAAGTCTGGTCAATATGAGGAATGCACAAATGTTGTCTGTCTTCCTGAATTTAGTTCTATACTATGGCTACATGTAGTAAATATTTGAACAAATGAAAAATTCACATTATGGTCATGGTGGTTGATTTTGTAACAGTGGTGGTAGCGTTATGCTTGCAAGGCTTGTGATACTCAGATGAGAATGTGTGTAGTGTATTGGGGTTTTTTTTGTTTTTGTGTGTGTGTGTGTGTGTGTGTGTGCGCTAGGAATGCTGAGAAAAAGGATGTCTGAAGAGAACTGCTTCTTTTCTAACTACTTATGAGACCAACTATGGCCTAGATATAGACCATTCTGTAGATTAGGCTAACTGGTAGAAATGAGAATGGAAGCTTTGAAAACAGATTCTTCTTTACAAAGTCAGACTAAGTACAAAAAGGATTCTGCTCTTGGCCAGAAGTCCTCAATTTCAACTTCCAAATAACTCACCTCTTCTAATTCACCTTGAAAATTTACTTTGGTTGAAGTAATTAACATTCAATATTCAGCCCTAAAATGGTCGTGACCATAAACCCTTAGAAAACACAGCTGCTGACATGTTAATGTGATCTGGCCCTAGACTTCCATTCCAATTCCAATTTCCACCTTTTACTCACGTCATACAATGGAGATCACAAAGTGTTTTTCTTTTTAATTCATTTATTTGTGAAGGGAAAGGAATGCTTAGAGGAATAGTAATTGAAAGTTTAGGTTATTAAAAGAATGCCTATAAAAATTCTAACCAGTAATCATATTGCATGGTTTCTAAGAACATTGGCAATTCTAACTAGTTAATATCTCCACAGGCCTAGTCAGTCTGTCTTGATTCTATCTGCATCTTCAGAGAGTTTATTTCCTTCTTACCCAAATGAAGAAAGACAACTTTTTTTTTCCTGGACAGCCCTTATCCCACATGTGTGATTGGCCTAGTCCTGTTCTTTGGACACCCTGCTTACAAACCCAGTCTGATTTCTAGCCATCAGGAGACTGAAAAATCCAACATAAAAAAAAAAAATCTCAGGAAGTAACCAGTAGGTTCTTAAAGGGTGATATCACATGATTTATGATAGACTACATAATACCAAATGGATGAGGACTACTAACAAAGTAGTGTTTTTTCACTACAAACCACCTTCCTTTCCTGTGGACAGCTTGATTTGGGCTGATGTATGTTGTAAATGAAGCTTGGAAAGCTCATACTTTTGTCTCTCTTTTGTCATCTTTTCTTTGAGATTGACTTCAGATCAGAGTTGGTCTGAAGAAAAGTTATGATCTTTTTCAACTCTTCTGTTCTGTCTTCTCTAGTATCCAGCACTTTAACTAACAGGCTGAGCAGGCCAGATGACTTCACTGAGGTTATCCAAAGACAGATTTTCCAGCTCCAGTTTTTATTCCCTATTTTTTCTCCTTCTCATAAAAATCATCTCATCCTCTCCTTTCTTTCTCTTAGCAAAAGATTCTTTTTTAAGATGGCATAATTTGTTAACCTATTAAAGTAAACCCAAATATGAACGAGCTCCTCAGTTTAGCCTCAGATCCTACCCTCTCTCCCCCTTCCTTCTCCCTCCAAGAGATAACTTGGACCAGTGGAAACAATGATAAGTTGGTGTTCAAATTACTGATTTCCTGCCTTTCTTTTGCTGCTCACTCAAAGGGTAGCTTTGGGCAAGTCATAGGAAGGAAAGATTTAGAGCTAGAAGGAACCTTATAGATAGATCATCCATGCAAGCCACATCCTTTTACAAATGAGGAAAGTGAAGCCCAGAGAGGTACAGATGGCAAGGTCAGAACTGGAAGTCAGATACTTTGACTCTAAATCCTATACTCTGTCTACTACACCACCGTTGTCTCCTATTGAACTTTTCTGAGCTTTAACATCCTCTTCTGTAAAACAGATATCATAATATTTACATAGCCTATCTCAGGGTTTGAGCAAAACAATACTTTATGACCCTTTTATTAATATGGATTATAATAATAATAATATTATTATTGTTAATGTTCACCTACTCATCTCATTAGTTACATTTGGGAGTGGTTCAAATTGAAACAGAAAGCATATAAAATTTCCTTATTGAAGTAAAAGTTTATATTAGGGGGCAGCTAGGTGGTGCAGTGGCTATAGCACTGGGCCTAGAGTCAGGAGGACCTGAGTTCAAATTTGGCCTCAGACCAGACACTTGACACTTACTAGCTGTGTAATCCTGGGAAAATCACTAAACCCCAATTGTTTCACCAAAAAACAAAAGTTTATATTAGTTGTCAAGGTTATTTTTTTCATTGCTTTTGCAAGTTTGTCAATGCCTTTTGTTTTTCTGCTACAGTAATATCAAGATGTATTCCTTATTGAACCCACCTCTATAACAAATAAAAACTGCCCAAGCAAAACTAACGCAATTGTCTGCCAGCATGTGAAACACACTATCTTTATAATCCCCCACCTCTTTACCAGAAAGAGAAAAGTGGATCAAAGTTCATGTCACTAGTGCTTCAAATTTATTCTCCTGTTTATTTTTATGGACCTCGGTCAGTTCCTACAGAGAAGGAATACTTGGATGCTAATTTGTAGTTTTGTTCTTTACTTTTGTTTTCCCTTCTAACTCCTGTCTGCCTACCTGTTTCTTGTCTCATCATCATGACTCAAATTTTACTACTGGATCATCATTTATTGTATTATTTTTGCTATGTCAGAAGCAGGAGTGATAGAGGAATAAGTCCAGAGCTTTAGCGATTGCCTAAAGAGCTCTGGTTTAAGTGGGAATTTGCCATGTAAAAAATATGAGAACCCATTGTGCCACGTGGGATGTGAAGGAAAAAGAGAAAGTACTAAAAGGCTGAACAAAGGAACAAGGATGAGGAAATTAGGGAAAGAGGACTGGTAGTAAAGACAAATTATTTTCCAGCTAGGCCATTCCAGTTATTGTCTCCCAACACATTCAGTTCTGGCTTTGATAACATTTTCTGAATCTCTTTACTAAATGTACCTCAAGGTCTCTTTATCCCCGTTAAGTTAATGGTCAACAGGAGGTTCTAATAAAGATGTTTGGCCAGTACTGTGTAATCACCATGAAAAAGCACAAAGAAAAATGCTAATCCTTAAAACCAGGAGGGCTATTTGGTCTTCTGTTTTTCCTTCACATAATAGATTTTATCTCATGCTTAAGACCCATTCTTTTAGGTTGCTGGTGGCAGGGACAATAAATGTTTCTTGCTTTCTCCCCTTATCTGTTCTTTCTTCATTCACTTATCTGGGCCAACACGTACCAAGGAAAAGCACTTCTCACTGCTCCCTGCTTCCCCCACCCCTTCTGCATTCATAGTCACACACTCTCCCAGGTATTTATGAGAAGTTGGAAGACATCAGAATTTTTGAATAACGTTCAGGAAAGCACTTGTCAAAAACAAAACAAAACAAAACCTTTTTTTAACTGCCGAGATAAGCTCCTTCCTATTATTTCTTGGAGGTAACTTTAGGCCTCAGCAGAGTAGGCCAAAATCTCCACATTATGATTTCAGGAGTTTCATCCAAGATCCCCTGAGTGAAACAAACAAACAAACAAACAAAAAACTCTTCTCCCTCCTATCACATGCGTGAGTTTATCAACCTTAGGGGCTTGAGGGAAGACAGGTCCAGGATAAACTGTATTATGGGTTATGTTCTTGTCCTTCCCCAAGATGAATATGGAGTCTAATATTTTGGATACTGATATTTTACTATTTCACCTATTTTCCATCAGGTTAAGAATGTTCTTATTGTTGTTAGCTCTTTATTGACTATCAAGTATAAAGGAAGAAATAATGTGATTATAGTATCACAGGTGTAGAGTTATAACACGCCTCGAAGACCATATAATCCAAACCTTCTTTTAAAGATGAGGAAACGGAGCACCATGGAACTGATTAAGTTACACAGGTAATAATCACTAGACGTGGTATTTAAATCCAGGTCTTCTGACAACACAGCTGTAGTTAACTATTTTGAATGAAATTGAAATATTTAGGTCCCCAATGTAGTTGGGAGTCTGTCATAAAATCCTTTTGAAATCTAGTTCTAAGATAATTAATTTCTCAAAGCGTTAAAAATTTCACAATTAATATTTATAATTTGGACCAGTTTGGAAGAGTGTTAATAAATAGTTTTGCAGTATAATATGTCCCACATTTTCTTTTCTTGAATTATCGAGAGAAATTAGAAGAAAAAAAAAGTTTTCACAGCCAGTAAAAGAATTCTGGGAGTAGCTTTGAAGGGGGAAAAGAAGCTATTAGACAGTAACCTGAAGAATTCTCCTGGAAAAATGGCAGGGCATCCCCAGTGGCTTTGGCTGTGTAATGAGGAAAGCCAATTTTGAACAGATTGCATGTGAACCTCATGATTTGTTGGAACATCAGTTGCTACTTCCTCTCCCCCTACACACACACACACACACACACACACACACACACACTGCTGACTACATTCCTGAGTTGCTGCCTATTCAGAAGCATTGGAAAACCCAGGATGCAGGATGATCACCTTGAATCATTACTCTCTGGAGATAGCTCAGCTCTCACATGTTCTTGACATTTTGTATTTTAATATTTTACATTTTAACTTAAAATCATAAATTTAATAATAAGAGCATCATTACTTGAGATTTAAGGCTTTAATTCCTATACCAGGTCTGCCACCAACTCATTATGTAACTTTAGGTAAGTCCTTTAATCCCTTTTTATCTCACCTTCATCACTTGTCATAATTTGGACATTGACCTAGATAACCTTTATGATCCTTAATAGCCTGAAAATTCTAAGGCATCCACCTTAGTATAATTTAAGCACTTAACTGAAGAGTCTGGCATCATGAGGTCTAGACCCAACCTTGTCATTAACTTACACTATTCTTCAGAAGTCTGTTGACCTTTCTAGTCCCCAACCTTCATCTGGATTGGCATGGGGCAAGAGGGTCATTGGACTAGAAGGCCTTAAGGGTTCCTTTCAGCTCAAAATCTTTGATCTTATATTTACTACTCTCTAGAAACCACTCTCATCTGTCAGATTTTATAATACTATAAACATGTAAGTGGAAAAATGTTTCACATCCTTTCAGATTTTGATGGGGAAAGATTGGGAGGATACAAAGTTCCTGATGGGGAAGGGAGAGAATAACCACAGAGGGAAGAGAAATACAGAATTGAGATACTGTGGGCCCTAAATATGAACTACATGGACTTTGCAATTTTCTTTAGGGAATGCACAGTATACAATCATTGGTTTAGGTAACAGAAGGTAGAGAGCAGCAGACTGAGGACATGCCAGCTGGACAGCTTTCTAGACTGGTAATCGCTTCCTGGGATGACAGCAGAACTAGGGCAAAATTTTTCCACCTTTCAGTTGGGGTCTGGCATTTCAGCATTTCCTGTCACTTTACTACCTGATGCATAAAATAATAGTTGGTACATATCCCAAAACAATAAGAAAGTAGAGCAACCCATGTACTAGGGGAGTTGTTTTCGATCTCCCAGGAAAATTGGCCAGCTCTACAGTTGGAAATAGGAGACATTCCGACCAGAAAGGGAAAAATCAGGGAAAGAGGAGTAAGGGGGAAAAAACAAAAGTGTCAGATGAAACTCAATCAAAGCAAGACTCAAGACTAGGTTTTCACAAACGGAGGTTACAGAATCATTTGACAAATTACTAGAGTGGAAATAGTGAAGCAAATCATTGATCTGGAGGGACACCAGAATCTTAAATATTTTATCAGAATCATACTATTTAGAACTTGAAAAGTTATTAGGAATTTCATCCTCTAGGAGAGGAAACTGAGGTATAGGTATAGTAACTGAATCCAAGGTCACATGACTACTAAGTGGCAGGATCAGAATTCAAACTCTATTCTCCTGAATCCATATGTACTACTCTCTACTATAACATGAGGTGGCTATGGCATCAACCTAGGCAATCTGTTAGAGCCTATTCATGTAGCCAGATAGGCTAAGTGATAGCCAGCCCTGATATTGATGAGATGGAATTGTTATTCAACATTTCCATTTTGTTTTAAATTTAGCTTAAAGTTCGAATTGTTTCAAAGTCCTCCTGTTGGTTCAAAAGGAGGGGATGTTCCTAAAATCAAATCTTTGCAGAAGGCAGAAAATATATAGTTATACACTAAAAATCAATACACAAAATCAATACACAACTCAATAGAAAACTACTATGAAGTTGAATAGCAGAGGAAATGGTAGAAGGCTGCCCTACTTTGCAGCCCAAAAATAAGCTCTCCAGGGTCTGTCAATGGTATCCTCAATAAATAACATCTTAGCCAAAATTCTAAAAGAGCCTGGAGAGAAGTTATATAAGCTCCACACTTAACACCAACACTAAAACTAGAAATTAGATGTGGGTCAAATGGAAATGACTATGGTATGTTCATAGGATACATTTAGATTCTATAAGGGTCAGTTTGGTGGTGAAATGATAGTCTTGGTTTAGACCATCACATTCTTATCCATTCAATGGCTGTTTTTTGTTTGTGTGTTTTGTTTTGTTTTAGTTTGTTTAGAAAAAATCACTAACTTTATAAAAGTTAAAGAATTAAGATAACTCTAAGTACTTTGGGTTGTCTGGTCCACTGGTCTCCAAAAGAGAAGTTTTGGTTCTTTAGGGGTGTGGGGGGAGTGGTGGTTGCAGTATTGGGCCAAATTATTTGAGATTAGCCAATCAGAGTGTGGGAAGATGGCTCATATCTCATGTAGCCATTAATAGCAAACCATGAGACTTATCTCCAACACAACCCTATCCTATGTTAGTTATAACCTGATACTCTCTACTCTGCCCACTCTCATATTTGGCAAGTAAACAAACTCTTTTTTGCTGTATAGATGATAATGAGAAAATGCCACACACATACACACACTCCTCCCAACTAGTCAGTCAGGCAGTCACAAAGAATTTATTATTAGCCAGGCATAAGCAGTGGAGAGATAAAGGCAAAAGTATATTCCCTGCCCTCAAAGAGCTCTCATTCTAATGGAGAATATTATATTCTAGCACCTATGTATAAATGAGAGGTAATCTCAAATGACAGCACTGGTACAGCTAGGGGAAGGCTGGGAAAATCCTCGAGCCAAAGATAAGGTTTGAGCTGAGTCTTCAAGGAAGCCAGAGAAGCCAGTAGATATATGTAAAGAAGCTTCCTGGGATGACAGCAGAACTAGGGCAAAATATTTCCACCTTTCAGTTGGGGGTTGGTATTTCAGTGTTTCCTGTCACTTTACTACCTGATGCATGAAATAATAGTTGGTACATATTTGATTCTTGAAGTAATAGGGGAATCACTAGAGTTTATTGAGGAGCAAGATGATCTGCTCACACTTGTGCTTTAGGAAAATAATGTTGGGGTGTCATCTGAGTTGGGCCTTGAAAGATCATTTTGTGGCTAGGAGTGGATGCCCAAAATTTCTTTACTGATAGGAAAATTCAATTTAAAAAAATGTTTGGGCTTTAATATTATAGTCTATGTCCCCATCCTTTAGGAATTTCTAAGAAATAAATCCAGGGAGACATTGTCTTTCCTGTTCTCCAAGAGAAGGCATTTGTATTCAGTTCTTCCATAGATCTAACCTAAAACTCAGGCTGTAATTCAGGTTCATTTTCAATTGTGTTTAGAGTTCTTTGCCAAATATGGGCATTTTACTTATATTTCAGCTTCTGCCCATCCTAGCTATGCTCATTTAGTCTGATCCCTTCCTCTCAGAGTCTTTCAGCTTTTCAATTATTAGGTATATAGGGTGATAGTTTGTGACGTTAACTCTAGAACTTGACTTGGCTTTGTTGTCCACTCTGGGTCTGCCTTCCTTTTCCATTAGTGCTTCTTTCTCAGCCCTCATTCACTCAGCTCAATGAGGTTCCCTACTCAGATATTTAAGTGATCTGAAAAAATAAAAGGTTCTGCAATCTCTGCCCTCTCAAATTGCTTCTAAACTGCTGACACATTCTCTACACTGCACTCACTCAATTGTGGCATTACCAACTGCTTTGGCTGGCAGGTCCTGTGGTGGGTTTTACAGGCAGCTGAATGTGGCAAGGTGCCAAATGGGTTTGGGGAGGGATGATTGACTATCAAATGTGCATTGTGCCTTTTGAGAGTTTACAACATCAATGTTATTATTAAGTCCCAAGGCTTTCAAAATGCTAAGTTCAACTGTCTGTGTGAAAACAAATTAGCAAAAGGTTCCTTATTAAAATCTATAATTCTGAGACAAGTAAGCTGAGGTGGGGGCTAAGGTAACCCTTAACTCTAAGAGGCTTTTTCATCCATGTAGTTTGTGAGGGACTTTGGAAAATGTTTACTGTATTTCAAAATATTATTTTTACTTTCTTACCGTTTCTTACTTCAATATTGTATAAGATTCATGATTCATTTGGCATGGATGCTTGTTCCACTAGTACAGACAACAATCTCTGAGGGCCTGGATAAATAATCTCCATGAGTTGCCATAGCCAAATATACACATCACCTGCTAGCCAAATAATTAGCCTCATAAAACAAAGTTTGCCCTTGGAAGAAGGCTACAAAACCCATTGCTGGGCCAAACGTTAACTACTTTCTGGTTTGATGGGGCCCTGCAGATATTATTTTCCTCTGGCATAGCTTTGAAGAATCCAACGTACTTCATTCCATGAGAAGGTGGTAGAGTAGGACCCAATTGGCAGCTAAATGGTACAATGGATAAGGTGTTGAATTTTGAGTCAGTAAGACCCAAGTTTGAATCTTGCCTCAGATACTTCCAATTGTGACCTTTGGCAATCATTTAACCTCTCAGTTTCCTAATTTGTAAAATGAGAATAATAGCATTTACCTCACAGGTTTGTTGCAGGAACCAAATATACCCATACATCTACATATATGTGTGCATATACATATGTGTATACTCATTGTATGTGTGTGTATATTATGTATACAGTCAATCCTCAACTTTCACAGGGATAACATTCCTAGAAAATAGGGCAAAAGTTAAAAAAATTGAATGGTGATACATTGAATCTACAGAAACCTAAACAGAAAATAAGGAGTTAGGTTCTGAAGACCACCAAAAATTGTAATCTTTCTTTAGATTACTGAAAATACACTTTTCTGCAAACAATTCTTTCTAACAAAATATTCTGATAATATGCACTTTTTTCTAACACAATAAGCATGAAACAGCCTAAAGATGCAAGGGAGAGAAGAGGTAATGCTGGGCAGTATGGGAGGGACGGGGTCAGTGATGTCAGAAGAATGCTGAGGATAAAAAGGGAATAGGGCAGCCTGGCATCTCTTATCTCCTTTTCAGCATCTTGATTGAACTGTTCCCTGATGAAAAACACATGCCTTTAGATGAGTCCCGGGCCCCTGGTCCAATCAGTATTCCTATCTGGGGTGACTGGAGCTGGTGAGGGAGAGCAGTACTGTTCCACACAGCTCCACACAGACCAGGCTGTTTGGTCACCCAGCTATCTGGGCAGCAGGGGAGACAGGATGCTTACTTGGCAGGAAGAGCACTGCAGGATGGGGACGACCAGGTTCTCATTTACCCACAAATTTACCTGAGGTTACTTTTGCATTCCCTGGAGTGGATTCATGAACAGTTTTATAAATACTTTCTTTTTGTGAGTACAACAAATCACAGGTTTATTAACACCAAAATCACAGCTGTCAGCAGCTGCAGACATTCTGGCACAAAGTTTATCTAACACCTTTATTTTCTCACTAAGCCATAACACTATGTACACTTGGGCTTAGAGCCCAAAGAACTTGCACTGTGATTTGGGCGCATAACTGCAACAGAACTTGAATTTTAAGAGCAAACAATGAAAGTATGCAGTGAATGCACAGGAGCACTTTACAACAGTGGGGTGAGCAAGACCAGTGAATTTCCTAGCAGGTTCCAGCTATTTCCCAAAATTGCATGCATCTTACCTCTCATTTTTTTTTCTCTATTGCCCATAGCTGGGAATGTGAGTGGTTGCCATCTTGAAAGTGAAAATGAGGTTACTAATAAAATCATAGGAATGCTTGAAGTCATAGAAGTTAAACATATGAATGTTGAGGATTAACTGTATAACACTTTATATATATATATATATATATATTTTATAAACTTTAAATTGCTATGTAAATACTAGCTATCATTATTATTCTACTGGATGATGTGGCTCTTATACTGCCTGAAATATCATGTTTAAAGATTCATTGGTTTGGTTTATAGGTATTTTATTTCCCTCTCTTAAGAGCTTGTGCTTTTGATCCCTGTTACTTGCTTAATTTTCAATCTCTTCTAATCCATGGACTCCTTCTCTGATACCTGGACACAAGTCCAGGTTGAACTCATCCTTAAAAAAAAATCTTTGAAGATTATAACTCAACTTATCCTCTATCCTGCCCTCCCCTTTGAAGACAAATTTCTGAAAGAAGTGTTTATACCTACTTACCTCCCCCTCATTTATAACAGCTTGCAATCTCTTGAGTCCTTACCACATGAGTGAACTGCTCTCTCCAAGGTCTTCAGTGGTTAATTTATAGTTAAATCCATTGGCCTTTTCTCAGCCATTCTTTTTGACTTCTGTGTTGATCATACACTCTTTCTGTATATTCTTTCTTTCCTAGTTTGCATGATGTTCTTCTGTCTTCTGCCTCTTCTTCTTCTACAGGTTCTTCTACCTGTCTGATTCTTTTCACTTTCCTTAATGGCAGTGTTGTCAAACAAATAGAAACAGATGCCTGTGGCTACATTTTGACTTAGAAAACCACAAATTAATGTTACCCATATTGTATTGTATTGTTATTTATCTTATTCCATGTTTCCTAATTATATTTTAATCTGGTTCTGCCATTCTGGGGAGTTTTGCTCAAAGTTGTGGCCCCCAGGCCATGAGTGCTTTTCAGTTTAATGTCCTGAACCCTAAGTATAGGTATACATGAGGGCTTGATCTTAGGGCATGTTCTTTCTCTCTACCTCTTTCCTTTGGGGTTTCATCAGGTCTCATTAGTTCATTTCTCATCCTTACGCACATGTTTAACAGATCAATTTATCCAATGTCCTAGAGCAACCATTCCAAATCTCCAACTGCCTTATGGACACACCTGGACGTTCAACAGACATCTCAATCTCAACCTGTACAAAACAGAACTTGCTATCTTTTCCAATCTTTTCTTCTCTTTTTTTCTTTAAAAAAACCACATCATTTGTTTGAGTCACTCAGTCCTGCAACCTCAGGCTCATTCTCTATTCTTACTCTCATGCCCTCAATTGGACTTCAAATCAACTGTCAAGTGTAGTTGATTTTTACCTCTACAACCAATCTCACATCTATTTTCCATGCTATCCATACACACCATAACAACATCAAGTGGTGCCTTAATTTGTATCCCCAGTGCATAACACAGTATCTGATACATAGCATGTAATAAATGCTTTTTGACTTACTGGTCTCCAACAATTCAGTCTCTCCACTCTATATTCCATTCTCCCTATAACTACCAAGTTTATATTCCTAAAATCTAAATCTAACCATTTCACTCCCCCTTTTAAGAAGCTTCAGTGGATACTTGTTTTCTCTAGGATAAATATGAATTCCTTGTTTGGCATTTAAAGGACTTCACAATCTGACTTGAACCTATCATTCCAGTATTCATTCATTCCAGGAAATTTCCTGAAAATTCAGGTCAAATACCACTTCCCAAAAGAAACTTTTCTGTATCCCCCAGATTATTAGTGTCACTTGATTTGTTTTTATATCTATTTTGTATTTATAAATTCAAACATGCCTTTTCCCTGAAATAAAATGTATGTTTCTTGAGGGCAGGGATTATGTATTTCATTTTTATTCTTGACCATAATATCTAACATAGTCTCTAGCACATAGTAGATACTTAACACATGCTTGCTGAATTCATTAGAATCAATTAAGTCTAAGAAATGGGTTCCAAGTTTCTTCTTGTGAAGTTCTAATGAGGCCTGTGATACAGCCTTCTGTGGAATGTAGAGGAAAGGCTACCTGCTCGTAAAGGATTGGATAGCTTCTATGAATACCTTCGGAGAGTAACACTTGGTACAGCTGGGAAATGAGACAGCTCACTGAAGACTTAGTGAAAAGATAAAGTGGAGAGCCAGGTCTGAGGATGTGGCAGAGTTCAGTGAAACAGACCCTGGCTCAAAACATGCTTTTGCTGAGTTCTCTCTCAAGACCTACTGTTGATGGATAGTCAGAGAAGACAAGATTGGAACTGGTAGATGGTTTTCATGAGAGGAGAAAAAAATCCCACATATTAAAATCTGAAAAGGAAATACAAGTATAAAATAGCTGAGCAAGGCTTTTAAAAATTATTTTAACTCCAACACTGAGCTAATTCTAATCATTTTTCCCACAGATAAATTATATTGTTATGCATTTAAACAGCATTTGGCAAAGTAATTTGTAATTGTTATTATTATAATTTTTTAACTGTGGCTGGCATTTGTAAGGCTTTTATTGTGTTTCTAGGGCCAATTGAGGACTCTAAAGTTAAAAGAGGGTTATCAACAAAGTACTTGAAGACTGAGGTTTCTGTTGTGTCTTGAAATGTCCTGATTTTTCTTCATCTGACTCCTTTTTCTTTGCCTACATTCACTTGCCTGCCTACCATGGACAACCTGCTTCATGTCTTTCATTGCTTCTCCTCTCACTTACCCTATTTCCACTCTCATGAAACCTTGGTTTCACTTTGTTCCTATTTCCTCATTTCTCTGCAATTCTCTCTAGACCATTGGCTCCTCACTCCCTGGTCCTACTGATGATTTCCATTCACCTACTTGATTTTAAATTGAATAAAAACATAGAATTGTGATTTTTTAAAAGCAGTATATTGAGGTAAAAGGGTTCAGTAGATGGAACACTAGACGTGACCTGAATCAAAATCCTTTTTTTAATATGCTTATTAGTTGTATCACCTCCTAGACCACTCTAAGACTTCTTTTCTCCTATGTAAAATGAAGATAATAGCACCAACTTCATTCAAAGATCAAATAACCTGATACAAGTAAATTATTTGCTAAAGTACTTAGCAAAACTGAAAATAACATGTGAATGTTAGAATGATTCATTATTACTATCCTAAAGTAAGGCATAATGATAATGACAAGTAAATTTTTTTGTCATAATAGTTTGTCTTTTTTCTTAAGGTGTTACTTTCCTCTGTATTTTTGTGTCTCTTTAACAAGCTGTTAATTCTCTTTTTTTTTTCTTAGTGACGCAATCGGGTATGAATTCTCTTTTCAAAATGTTCTTGCATCACTCTAATTTCTTTCCACAGTTTTTCCTTTACCATTCTTGTCTCTTCCTTTAACTCCTCCAGGAATTCTTGTTGATCTTGCGTCCAAATATATTTTTCTTTGTAGTTTCATTTGTAGCTGTTCTCACATTATTGTCTTCTTCTGATTTTATGCCTTAGTCTTCCCTGTTACCATAGTAGCTTTTTCTAGTCAAATTCTGTTTTGTTGCTGTTTGCTCATTTTCCAATCTTATCTCTTGACTTTAACTTTATGTTAAAGTTGAGGTCTACTCACCTTGGGGTAAGGAGACCTTGTCTCAAGCTGCAGGCTTTTTTGTACTTCTACTTTCAAAGGTAGTTTTGGAGTTCTGCAAGTTGGTGTGTCTCAGGTGCTGTGATACTGGGAGACATACAGTCACTGTTCTTCTGGTCTGCATTCTGGTTTTAGTCAGGAAGGGCCCCTGGTTTCCTGCAGCAACAAGTTCTAGCACTCTGTTTGCTTTACAAATGTGTCCAGCACTGACTGATCTCTAGAACTTCTCTCCATCTTAGAAGTATAACCCAGAACTGAGTATGGGCAACAGCACTTACAATCAGTGTCAATTGTACCCAGTGCTAGAAAGGATGTCTCCAATCCCTTCTGACCATTTTCTGACCCCCTTACCATATCTGGGCTGAGAGCTCCCAAAGCTGCTGCTGCTGTGGCCCGTGTGTCTGAGCTCAAAGCAAGCAACACGCCCCCCCTCCCCCAGTGTCACATTTTTCTCCTACAAACTTCCTAAGTGTTGTTGGACCAGAAAAATGTCTCACCTTGACCTTTTGAGTCATATTATTTTAAATTTCTTGTTTCCCATTAAAAAAAAGAATGAGAGAAATGGTAAAATAGATGTTAGAAATATGATTCAAAAATAAAAACTAAAAACAGTTACATTCTGCATGATAAATATCATGGCCATTATTTTTTCTAAGAAGAGAGTTAAGATGTGTTAGATATACTGAGTAACAAATGATACCATAAATGAAGCTGATATTAAAAGGACATTATGGGTTATCAATAAGCAAAGTCTGAATAAGTTTTTTTTAACCTAGATTCCAAGTCTCTTCTTCCTCCCTCCTCTAACAAAAGTCTGCATTTGATCCTGCCATATCCCTAAAGTATTGTTCTATATCACCCTCCACCCACAGCCAACCTCCCCCTCCACCTCTCTCACTATATCTATCTATCTATCTATCTATCTATCTATCTATCTATCTATCTATCTATCTATCTATCTATGTAGCCTCCATTTTATAACCTCCTTTTCTCTGTTTATCCCTTGCAATTCAACTTATGAGACCCACATGGCTTTTACAATTTTAATAATGATGTCTTTCCTTTAAAATACCAATTTTTCTCAGCACCTATTCTTCTTATCATCTTTGCAATATTTCATATCCATTATGTGTCAGAATTGGAATATTCTGGCTCTGAAGAATAGTGTAGTGGTTAGCTTTAGACTTAGGATGACTTAGGTTCAAGTCCAGTCTTTGACACATATCTGTGATGTAACTCTGGAAAAATCATTTTACCTCTTAATAGCCAAGGTAACTCTCCAAGACTACAATTTGTAAAGTAAATTCTTATCTTTATTGGTAGAAGAAATGTCTTTAATAGGAGTTCCCTACACAAAGTTACAGTTCTAGTTGAGGGAAAAAATAAAACATGTCTACTCTATATATAAAATATATATACACACATGTATGTGTGTATACCATGTATGCCATGTATGTATATATGCATGTATACAACGTATACACACATAAGGCAGATTTTCTCATATACAATGAGTTTTGCCCAGAATTGAATGGAAGAATAAAGCAGGCTGGAATGTGTTTGGGTAACTGAACTTGGGAAAGAGTAGCATATAATAAAAGGGCTTGGAGAGATGGTGACTAGCACCATTTGAATAATGAGATCACTGATCCCTTGAAATATCAAAATATACATTTACAATAATGTTCTGAGTGTCTCTGCTAACACATTCTGCAATTACCAAATAACCATATATAACAGATAGTTTATGTTTATGAATATCAGAAGTTTTATCACATTTAATGATTTGCAATGGAAAGTGATACTTACTAGAAAACTTAAGTTTCGGAGGGAAGTAGGGAACCTACTTAAAAATGAGTATATAATAAACAATGCATTCAGCTCCCTCCATCTGTCCCTCCGCTACCCAGGGCAAGGAAAGGGAAACAAAGTGATTGTTAACATCTTTTTTTCTGGACCCCATCAGATTAGCACGATAGATAAATTCTATAAGATTAAAGTCACCCTTAGATGATATCTATTACTACGGCTAAGGAATCACTGTGGACTACAAAACTGAGTTGTTCTCCGCCACTGTCTCTCCATGGCTCACTACCACATCTGCTTCTGGCATATGATAGCTTCTTCCTTCTGTCTTCGCACATTTGATGGCTCCATCCTTCTTTTCACTTCCACAGGCATCCTGATTTTCCTATCTCCAACCCCTTTCACATCTTCAGAATTATGATCCACAGTCGTACTTGAGAATCGGGGTTATTAACCAACCAAAAGGTTAGTTCAATTTCCCATATCTCTGTCTATTATGAGTTTAGCCAAAGATGAGCACAAGAACAAAGTTTGCCTCATCTACCTCAAGTGTTTTGTGGTAAGGAAAACAATGTGACCAGAAATATGAGCTATTTATTATTATTAATGATAGTGTTATGTCTGTATACTGGCATTATTTGACTATAGACCAATTTGCAATTTCCAAGTTTGAAGGTGGTTGGAATTGTTCATTTGACACTTTCTATACATAATAATTTCTTACAGTCCCACACTTGATCATCTTCTTGTTGTTCAGTCATTTCAGTCATGGTCAACTCTTCATTACCCAATTTGGGGCTTTCTTGGCAAAGATATTAAAGTGTATTTCCACTTCCTTCTCCAGCTCATTTTGCAGATAAGGAAATGGAGGAAAACATAGCTAGTATCTGAGGGCAGATTTAAACTCAGACTTTTCTGATTCCAGGCCCAGTGTTCTATCCTCTGTGCCAACTAGCTGTCGATGATCATCTTGAACCTATAGCTATGAGAAAACAGATACACTAATACACTGTTGGTGGAACAGTGAATTAGTCCAGGATAAAAATTTGGAACCATCCCCCCAAAACTATTAAACCCTTTAACCCAGTGATAACACTACCAATTCCACACCAAAAAGATACCAATGAAAGAAGGAAAGGAACAATATATACAAATACATTTAAAGCAGTTTTTTCATGATGGCAATAAATTGGAAACTAATGGATGCTAATAATTTGGGAAATGGTTGAACAGGTTATGGCATATAAATGTAATGGAATACTATTGCACTACAACAAATTATGAAAGGAGTGGTTTCGTAGAAACTTGGGAAGACTTTTATGAACTGATTTAGAGTAAGTAAAAGGAGCTACTAGAGTAATTGATGCAATAGCAACAATATTGTAATGAGAAATGACTTCGCAAAGACCAACCATGATTCAGGAGAAATGGTGATGAAGCATGCTACCATCTCCTGAACACAGAGTGACCCTTCACTCCTCCGAGGTCCTGTAATAATTTCTATCTGTCCCACTCAAAAAGGCATGAATCATGAACTGTCTCAATGATATACCTCCAAAGAATTATAAATTGAAATCCAGTGAATGGAACTTCATTTGAATGCATACAAATAATTGAAGCAGATCAAAGCAAACATAATTTCTCTCTCTTTTTTAAATTTCTTCTTTCTGGTGGTTTTTCCCTTTAGTTCTAATTCTTCTTTACAACATGACTAATGTGGAAATATATTTAATATGATCATATATGTATAGCCTATATCAGATTACATGCTGTCTTGGGAGGGGGGTATAGGGGGAGGAAATTTAGAGCTCAAAATCTTATAGAAGTGCATGTTGAAAACTAAAAACAAACAAATAAATAAAATTTAAAAAATAATTGAACAAAATATTCACACAACTTATTTAATACTGCCACTGCTATTACATAGTGAATAATCAACTTTGGAAAAATAAACAATATTTCTAATTTTATTCCAGCTTTGCTTCAATCATTTGGGGGAAAAAAAGTTTTTAACTACTTGAAAGTCCCAGGGATACTGAGTCTAAAGCAAATAAAGCTAAAGCAGTCTTCAACCAGCTTTGTTTCTTTTCTTCAGTAGATGACTTTAAGACAATGACAGGAAAGGGGAGTTTCTCTTCATTCTCAAATATTTTTTTATTTAACTCACTATATACTTATGTCTTGTCCCCCTAAATCTTTTGGGACACAAACACTATTATATGTGTTTCTCTCAATCTGAACTTTTCCTTTCTGGTGGGCATTCAAGTACAAAATTATTAGTCTTACTCTCTATTTATGTTTATTGTTCTGAGGCTATTTGGTTGGCTTCCTATTTGACTTCCTTCCACAAATGTCTTAAAACATGATTGATTTTATCTGTTTTAATATGAATTGTCCTTTTACCTATTTATCTCCTTACTAATCCATAGTAAATCTGGTATTCTTAAACCTATTGCTGTTTAATCCTCCTCTCTCATTTAGCATTATTGGTTCTTTTTACTCTATTTTCTTATTTACAATTCTTATTTTCTTCCTTCCTTCTTTCCATGCCAGGTTTATATTTCACTGACTGTATTACATCCTTATATGATCCATTTATTAAAGTGCTTAAGAATATGATATCCTAAAGTTATTCCTTTTGCAAAATGTAGCACTTTTTGTAAAGTGAATTATGAAGCCTTGCCACAAACTAGCTGTGTAATCTTGGGTATGACATTTCCCTTCCCTGTGATTCCATTTTCTCATCAAAAAATTGAGGGCTTGAATAGGATGATACATAAGGACCCTTCTATAAGTCTATGATTATATTTGGCCTTTTCTAGAAATATGAATATCTGTAACTTAATTTGTTTAAAGCTTCTTCCTAAAAAGAGGATCAAAATGAGATAATCTATGTAAAATGCTTTGCAAGCCTTATAATCCCATTTAAATGGGATGTAGGGTGTATTTGGGAAAGATTAGTACCACTGCTCTGAGGGTTATTGAGCCCTTCTTGGAGCTGCTTTCCACCTTTGTGTCCACTTGATTCATCCAACTCTCATGAGTGGCTCTAAGAAGCTGTCACATGTGAAGCAGCTTCTCTCTGGTAAACCATTTCAACAGGCAAGCTAAACCAGCTTTAGGGTAACTGAGGGGTTTCAAACCCTTTGGTAAATTGGAGGGGGGTAGGGTGTCTACTCCAAGCATGTGAAGACTTCTTCCAGTGAAATGGGCAATAAGAATAATTTTCCCCCACGATCCATGAAGGAAGCTGAAGTAGACATTATGGAATGCTTAGGGCTTGGTTAGACAATGAAGACACTAAAGTCATCCACTGCATCCTGAACCATTACCAGTTATCTTGACTTTGTCTTGCCACTGGACTTTGATGACTGTGGAAGGGAGAGGCCACTAATTTCGTGCAACCCTGCCTTACTTAAATCCAATTTATGCAGGAATTGAAAGACATCACCCATACCCTACTTCTTGTGAGAGAACTCAGCATTCAGATAGCAACCCTGAGATAAACAAGGCTGGCAAAAGAAGGCCAGCTTACTGAATACATTTTTCTGGAGTGGCTACAGTGAAGCTGGTTTAGGTTTGAAATCAAAACAAATCTAGTCCACAAGCATGTATGTGTACCAAAAGGAGTGAATGACAGAATTATGGCAATGTGATTGTCCCTGCAAGAAAGCTCCATGCTATGCTTCCACCATGACAAATGCGTATGAGGTCACATAAACATTTTAAGAATAATCAGAATCCCTTATCATCAATGTGCCAAAAGAGGACAAGCTTATAATTCTGGATGACTTTAGTGCCAGAGTAGGCACAGACTACCAGACATGGCAGGAATTCCTTGGGAGGAATAGATTCAGAAGCAGCAATATCACTGGTCACTTACTACTGAAGACATGTGCATCTAATGACTTTCTCATCACCAATACTGTCTTCCATATATTTAAACACAATAAAACTTTGTGGATATACCCTTGTAGTAAATACCAGCATTTAACATACTATATCATTGTAAGGAGAAGAGACAGACAAGATATGAAAGTGATGAAGGCAATGTGTGGTGCAGAGTGCTGGACTGATTATAGATTTATCTTTTCCAAACTAAATATTTATATTCAAAAAAATCAACAGCCCCAACGCAAGATGACTGTCAGAAGACTTAATGTCAACAGATTAGAGTGCTTCTCCCAGAGTGAATAAATAGTTCATTGCTAACCTGGAGGGAAAACAGCCAGCACAAGGTTGGCAAAATTGGAACACAAAAGAAGTGGGCAGCTTTCAGAGATTTGATGTACAACACCGCATTTTCTCACATGGCACAGAACACTCACACACATCAATCTTGTTCTGACAGAAATGATGGAGAAATTCAGAAGCTGCTCAACAAAAAATGATACCACCACAGGGTTTACCGGCAGGATATTTCTTCCATCTCTAGGAAGGGAGAGTTTAACTCCATCAAAAATGAAGTGTAAATGAAGCTTGGAGAAATTCAGGAATTTTGTCTGAGTAAGAAGGCAGATAAATTCAGTTCTACCCTGATAGTAACAATCCAAAGTGCTTTTCATGATGCCCTGAAACCTATTTATTGGCCAAAGACTTATGCTGCATCTCACCTACTCAGTGCTGATGGAGCAATATTGTTTAGTGATAAGGACGTGATCCTGGAGAGATGGTCTAAACACTTTCATAGTGTTTTCAACAGATGTTAATCAATGCTGAAGCCATTTAATGCATATCTCAGGTTGAAGTTCATCCTTCTCTAGCCAAACTTCCAACTGTAGAAGAGATTTTGAATGACATTAGCCTCTTTTCATACAGCAAAGTGCTAGGTGCTGACTCTATTCCAGCAGAAATTTAAGAGGCAGGTGGTCCACTGCTCATACAAAAGCTAACTAAATTTTTCTGGGTTATATGGCAAGAGGAGGTTATCCCCCAGGAGTTCAAAGATGCCTCTATTTTTTGTCTCTAAAAAAGTGAAGGAAATGGATTATCCTGTGACAATCACAGGAGGGTCTCTCTGTGAGATTCTTGCTAGAGTCCTCATTAATAGGCTAATCCTTTACCTGGAAAATGATCATCTATCAGAGAGCCAATGTCACCTCAGAAAAACTGAGGAATGGTCAATATGGTGTTAGCTGCCTGACCAGTCCAGGAGAAATACCAGAAGCAGAATAGAGGTTTGTACACAACATTTTTCAATCTGATCAAGGCCTTTGATACTGTTTGTTGTGAAAGCTTGTACAAAAATTATGTCAAAATTTGGTTTCCTGGAAAAGTTTATCAGTATCGTATGTCAATTTCACGATGGTTTCTTGCCTGGGTTCTGGATAATAGATAATACTCTCATACTTTCCTAGTCACCAATAGAGTATAAAGTAAGGCTATGTGCTTGCTTACATGCTTTTTTGCGTAACGTTTTCAGCAATGTCCTCAGACGCTTTCAAAAAGGAAAAAATGGCATCAAAGTCAGTTACTACACTGATGATAAATTATTTAATTTGAAAATGCTACA
This sequence comes from Phascolarctos cinereus, assembly GCF_003287225.1. NCBI lineage: Eukaryota > Metazoa > Chordata > Mammalia > Diprotodontia > Phascolarctidae > Phascolarctos > Phascolarctos cinereus. Next base: position 382,829,168 of record NW_027555847.1, on the reverse strand, counting down.
AACTTAGACTAAAGTGGAGCAAGAGTTAATGCATAAATTTTTGTTTTCAGATAATTGTGCACTTAATGCAGCCTCTGAAGTGGAAACGCAACAAAATATTTATCAGTTCTCTGCTACTTATACTAATTTTGGCCTAAAAATTAACACTAGGAAAACAAAGGCTCTCCAGCAGCCAGCACCACAGCATCCATATATGTAACAATCAGTCACAGCAAATGGAGAAATTTTGAGTACTGTGGATCAGTTTACTTTCCTTGGCAATATACTTCTCAGGGATGTACACATAGATGATGACATTGATGCATGCATTGCCAGAGTTATCTCATTGTTTGGGAAGTTTTGAAGGGAAGTGTGGGAGAGAAGATGTATTAGACTGCCTACTAAACTGAAATTTTACAGAGTTGTTGTGCTGACCTCATTGTTGTATGCTTCTGAAATCTGGACATTATACCAGTGCCATGCCAGGAAACTGAAGTATTTCCATTTGAAATGTCATAGGAAGATTCTGAACATCACTTGGCAAGATAAGGTACCAGCAATTGAGATCCTTTCTTGATTTAAAAGGCCAGTCATTCCAACATTATTTTAGAGATTGCAAGTCTGATGGGCTGGTCATGTTATTTGGATGCCAAGTGTATATTTACCTGAAAGACTATTTTATGGAGAACTCATGCAAGGCAGACACTCATATAGTTGTCAGAAGAACCAATATAAGGACACTCACAAAGTGTCTTTGAAGAGCTTTGACCCTGATTGTGAGACAAAGGAGACACTGGCAATGGACCACCCAGCATGGTGTGGCTACGTCAAGGTGCTGTGCTCTATGAATGAAGCAGAATTGCAGTAGCTCAAAAGGAATGAGAGATGTACAAATTTAGAGACATCTTCTCTCCAATATGGACAATTTGTGCCCGACTTATGGTAGAGCCTTCTAAATTCATATTGGTCTGATCAACCACAGTCTGACACACTGTACCTTGACTCAAACATCACATATCCATATATGTCATTTTGTGCTGTCATTTTGATTCTCTTTGAGAATCAAACCAACCAAACAATCATATATAAATGCCAACTATTTTTATAGGGATGCAGGTAGCTCAGCAGAGGGAGCAATTTCAGGATGACTTGATTTCTTATCTATCCCAACACTTACTTGCTGTGTAATCTTAAGTAATTCACTTAACCTCTGCTTCTTCAGTTTTCTCATCTCTAAAATGGGGATAATAATAGCACCTATTTCCTAAGGTTGTTGCAAAGATAAAATGAGATATTTATCATGTGTTTGGCAAACTTTATAGTGCTTATATAAATGCCAGATATCATCATCATCATCATTATTATTATTATTATTAATTTCATGTTTATCCAAGGACACACTCGAAGACATCAACCTTTCTCATATTTCTTTAGCTGTTTCTACTTAATAAGTAGTGTTCAGTTTCTATTTTGAGGAAGAGATGTGGCTTTTCTTATAGACAAATGGGAATTGAGTTTGGTAGGAGAAATTGCATTTTTCCTTAAGAACCTCTCCTGCTTTTCCTTTCTACCTTAGCATTATGTTGGGCTTTGTGTTATAGAGTATTTGGAAAGGGCCGGGTTAAAATGTAAGCAATGTTCATTAAAGACATTTTCCAATACTATTTATATGAAACAATTAACATGGAATTAGATGAGCTTTTGCATCACAAAGGCATTGTTTTCGCATATGTAATTCACAGTCGTTCCATTACTTTGTGTAATTGAGTTGTCTAACATCAACTTAATTAAAGAATATTTAATACGTTTACTGATTGTTTAATATCAGTGAAACTCATTTCCCACCCTTTTTGGTTAAAACTTTCAGATCCTTAAAAGGTCAGTAACTCGATTAATAATAATAATAATAAACCATTTGAAGTAAGGGTAAGCATTTTAAATTCATTGTTTCTTGAAGCCTTACGGGGATTCATTCTCTATTTTGGAACCACTGCATATTAGAAATGTTGCCACAGGGGCTGGAGCAGGAAAGTATTCTTATCTCCCTAGTTGTTATCGCCTTTATCTCCCTTGGTGGGGTGCTCAAATTTCTTTTGCTGTGCCTCCTTTGAGTGAAAAAGAACCCTCTCTGTCTATCCCACTTGTTCTGTCTGAGTCACTTCTAGTAGCAGAAAAGTACTCTGGCGGGCTTAGTGACTCTTCATGACCCCTTTTGGAGTTTTGTTGTGAAAGATAGTAGAATGGTCAGACATTTCCTTCTCCAGCTTATTTTACAGATAAGGAAACTAAAGCAAACAAGATTAAGAGATTTGCCCGATGTCTGAGGCCAGATTTGAACTCATGAATGTGAGTCTACCTGATTTCAGGCCTGATATTCTATCCATGGAGACAGCTAGCTGTCCCTAGTGGAATTAAGAATCTTAAAAGGTAAATGGAAATTGTTGTGAACTCACAACATTTTACGATGGTTTTTAATATCCTGAAGGTAGCAGAAATGTGAAGTAATCTTTTTTACTATGTACTTTTTTCAGTGTTGCTCTTCATTTAGAAACTCTTTCTCCTAGGTTATTGATCTTCATGCCACTCTCTGACTTCCCAGGGTTTTATCTTGGATTACCCTCTCTGAGTGTCACCTCAGTTTTAGACCTGTCAACCCTACCTTATTCTTCATCAAAATTGAGCTGTTTGGATTCTTATTCTTTAGGGCCTATTTTTCAAATTTTACATGGAAATTCTTACATAAACTGGTTCATTCTAAGGTTCCAGGCACACTTTAGAGTGTGCTCGTTCAGCAAAGTGTCTGGCACATAATAGTGCTATCATTATTATCATTATTATTATCAACCACTCCAGGAGCATTTCCCTAACCAAATAGAATGAATCTTTAAACACAGAATTGTCACAACAATGACAGAACTATGGAGGGAATAGGGGGGTGAAGACCTATCAGCACAATTTCATTAAATTATATTTTATATAGGCCAGACATAGGATCATATATTTATAGCTGGAATAGACCATTGAGGTCAATCTTATCATTTTGCAGATCAGAAAACTAAAACCACAGAGGTTAAGTAATTTTTCCAGTTCATATTGGCAGTAGGAGCAAGAGACAGAATTTGAACCCAAGTCTTTTGACTCTCAGTTCAGTGCTCTTTCCACTGTTTCACTATCTCCCTTTCATAACTGTGTACTTGGAGCAATGAATAGCTGGTGTAGTATATTTGAAAATACAAATAGAAGATATTGAACATGTTACTTATTCATCTAAAGTCCAAGACTTGTAATTTCCTAGTTGTGTGACCTTGAGCTAGTACAAAACTACCTGACAATATTGGTGTGAGGGTGAAGTGTAAACACTAAAAAAAAAAACCACCTATGGAAATATATATTACTATCTTTTCAGAATATTGATTTTCACCTAATAGAATGCAAAAGATAATTGAGGTTCTAAAAGTACCATATTAACACTTCAGGAAAAGCTCAGCATCATTACATGCTAGAGTGCTTCTGCTATAGGCTACCAATTTCCTGTTCACTCTGAGCTGGCCACACTGGATTCTATTTTATTTCTACATGAACTATAAAAACCATGTGTCTGAGGCAGAAAAGCTATCTCAGTTATCAAGGCATTCCCTTTAAAGTGTTTCCAGGGGCAGCTAGGTGGCGAAGTGAATAAAGCTCTGGCCTTGGAGTCAGAAGGACCTGAGTTCAAATCCAGCCTCAGACGCTTAACACTTACTAGCTGTGTGCCTCGGGCAAGTCACTTAACCCTCATTGCCTTACCAAAAAGCAAAAAATAAAATTAAAAGAAAGTAAAGTGTTTCCACTCATATGTACTAGTCTTTGCTTTCCTTTTTTTCCATACATCCATTGAGTTCTGATTCATTACCTAGAATTTGATCTCCCAAACCTTTTGTGCTCTTTAAAATTTGTTGTAACCTGGTTTGTTATTTTCCTTGTACTCTGATCAATTGTTCATCTTATTCTGTAAACTTCACATATTCTTTATTCTTTCCTTTTTTTAAAAAAAATTAACAATCATTCATTTTTCCCCTCTTACCTCCTCTCCTCTTTGGACAAAAAATAATCTCGTATTACAAACATTCAGTCAAGTAAAACGAATTCTCAAATTGGTCATATTCAAAACTATGTCTGAGTCTGCATTTTGAGTCCATCACAACTCTCTCAGGAGGTATGTAGCATGTATCATCATTGATTATTTAGAATATTTGTTGGGCAATTTGTTGGTTGGTTGTTGGACTTTGTTCTCGGAGAGAACCAAAATGACATTACTATGCTAGAGTCAAGTTTCAGTGTGTCTGACTGTGACTGATCAGACCAATACAAACTTGGATGTTTTACCACAGGTTGGGCACAAATAGTCTGTGTGAACATTTTTGGTATGGATTCTCTAAATATGCACATCCTGTGTCTCCTTTGAGCTGTCTCAATTCTGCTTTGCTCATGAAGGACAGCACTTTCTCTGATGTTGGCATGCCATGATAAGCAGTTCTGTGCCAGTGTCTTTCGTGTCACACAATCAATTTCAAAGTTCTTAAGAGACACCTTGAGAGTGTCCTTGTATTGCTTCTTCTGACCACCATGTGAGCTCTTGCCCTGTGTGAGTTCTCCATAAAATAGTGTTTTAGGTAAGTGTGCATTTTGCATTCAGATAACGTGGCCAGTCTATCAGATTTGTGTTCTCTGCAGTAGAATTTGAATGCTTGGCAGTTTACTTCAAGAAATGACTTCAGTGTTTGATATCTTATCTTGTCAGGTGATCTTCAGAATCTTCCTAAGACAATTCAAATGGAAGTGATTCAGTTTCCTAGCATGGTGCTGGTACACTGTTTAAGTTTCACAGGCATACAACAACGAGGTGAGCACAATGGCTCTGTAGACCTTCAGTTTGGTAGTCTGCCTAATACGTCTTCTTTCCTATACTTTCCTTTGGAGTGTCCCAAACACTGAGCTAGCTCTGGCAATGCTGCATCAACTTCATCATCTATGTGTACATCCCTAGAAAGTATACAACCAAGGCAAGTGAACTTATCTGCAGTATTCAAAATTTCTCCATTTGCTGTAACCTGATGGTTCCACGTATGGGTGGTATGATGCTGGCTGAGGTTCTTCAACTTGAAAAGGCTACAAGCCAAGACCAAAGTGGAGGTAGTGTTGGTACATGATTTCTGTTTGCAGATGATTGTGAACTCAATGCAGCTTCTGAAGCTGAGATGCAACAAAATATGAATCGATTCTTTGCTGCTTGTGATAATTTTGACCTAACAATTTTGGGCAATTTGTACTTACACACTGGATTATTTATGTGCCCCATGACCCTCTTTAGACTTTTTGCACCTAGATACTTTCAACATCTTTCTTGCTGCCAAACCTAGACTATTTTCTTTCTTCTAGGCTCCTGTTCTTATATTCACAGCCAAATGCAGCATCAGTCCTGGATCTATCCCTGGTGCTGATTATCTAGCCTGTGTTCCCAATATGTCCTTAGCATTCAATCTTAATATTGTGCCTTGCGTCCATGACCTTCCATTGCCTAGCTTTTTTAGTATTAGCCCATGGACAATCATGTTCATTTCACTGAAATTCTCTCTCTGATTCTCCATCCACCCTCTGCATCAAAGTGTATTTTTTTGGCGTCCCCAACAGAGCCTAGCAGAGTACTGAGCACCTAGCAGGTGCTTAAGGAATACCGGAGGACTTGAAGAAATGGTGCAGCATGCATTTTTCCTTTTAATAGCTCCTTTGTTTTTCCCCTCTCATTAAACACTAACAGGAAAACAAGATTCCAGTTGCTGGAATCTGTCTGAAAAGACTGCAGAACAAGAAGCAGCAGCTATTTTAATCTGAAGGGGAGTTAGCCTCACTCTTTTTTGCAGAGCAGAAGACTTCACTTTTGAGAAACCTTCCGGCTTTATGTGGACTAGTACCCACGCTTGTAGAACACCAAGCAAGCGGTCCTCATTGTGTGATGGAGGAAGTCATTCCCTTCCCCCCTCCCATATCATCATTTAAGAGTCTAGGATTCCAACTCACCTTCATATGATTGTGGATATAGACCTGGGAGGGACCTCAGTGAAACTCACTCATTTTACAAATGAAGAAATTAAGACCCAGAAATAATAAATGATTCCCCAAGGACACAGAGAATTTCAGAGCAAATACTGTCCTAATTTTAATCCAGTTATTTCTTTTTCTATATCACAAGAGAAAACATTTAGGTGGAGTTGGAAGAACAGAGGGAAGAGAAGAAGCTGCTCAATTTAGAGACATTTGAAGTAATGAGTTAACATGCCAAATAATTTGCTCAACTTTGAAGGCATTTCTGTATGCTGTTTATCTTCTGCCAGCAACACTGATCAATACACACTCTTTTCTGAGATTGGTTCTACAGTGTCTGCAGCTATCATCAGGATAAAAGTATTTAGAAAAAATGATATGTCTCAGGTTTGGTTTGAGAAAATCTCTGTCCTATTGCTTATCAACTAGCAGAAGATACCTAGGAGACTTGTGTTTGCCTGAGATATGCTGGTCTTTATTTTCTCTTGAGTGTGAGGTTGAAAGATGTTTGGTTTTCCTTGATTGAGCTCTTTGGGAGTCAGTCTTAACTGACCAAGTCTGAGTATGGCATACTGGAGTGTTTTTCACTCTCTGCAGCCACCATTATACAGTTCCTTACCAAACCAACTGTTTACCAAGGGGAGAAATATATTTCAGGCATTACTTTGATCTTGTTCTTCAAATTGTAGAATCCCTCCCTCTCTCCGTCCTCTCCCTCTGTCTACACAGAGAATCAGACCCTTACTGGTGAGTATTCTGCCCTAAGGAAAATAAATTTTGATCACTGAGACCTATCTTGGAGCTCACAGGCTATATTTCTTTTTTTCCCCTCTTCCTTACTTATTATTCTATCACTTTTAAAAATCATACCTTAAACACAAATCATTTTGGCTTTCACAGATTAGTTAACAATAGGTCCCAGCCCAAGCTTCACTTGGTCACTGTTTGGGTTTTGATGGCTAAGAGTGAGTGTAAATAACATTTCTTTTTCTCTTTGGGCCAAAAATTCTGAGTGTCTTTCCCTCCCAGATTGATTTTTTTTTTAACTAGGTAAAAGAGGCCATTTTTTTTTGCCTTATTTCTCACCTCACCTTAATCAGTGAATGGGCATTGCCTCAGTCAAAGTGAGACCTGAGAAAGACCTTGGTTTAAAAAATCCAAGGTCTCCCACTGCATCTGAAGCCATCTCTGGTCATCCTGATCAATATCTTGCCACTGGACCTAGAAGGCTTTAGAGGAGAGAGTGAGGCTGGTGACTGCACAGCCCTGCTTTACTTAAACCCAATTCACTTGCAAGTCAAGACATCACATTCCTGATGTCATTGGTTCTCTTTGAGAATGAAGGACAAAGAACAACAGCAATATCTGAATATAGCATTCATCTAGGTTTCCACAGATTTGTGAGAATAAATCACTCTTAGCTCCCACAAAAGCTTTCAAGGCAAAAAAAAAAAGTAGCCTTTATTTTAACCCAAAGGAAATTCAAAAGAATCAAAGAACCCAGAGGAGTTCATGAACTGATTTAGAAAACACAGAAAAGGACCTGAAATCAATCATTAATAATCAACACAATTCTCTTCCCTCTCCTGCACATTTCACTCTTCCCTAGGGATCTCCATGTACCCTTCCACAGCTTCTACTGTGCCACCCTATGATTTAGCTTCTCTGTGGAAGGGAATCATATTTGGGACTTTGAGAGAGGCAATCTCACTCTCATTAAACTCATATTGTCTAAATAATTCATTCTTATCTTTGTTGTTCAGTCATTTTCAGTTGTGTCAGATTCTTTATAACCCCATTTGGGTGGTGGTGGTGGTTGTTGTTTTTTGACAAAGATACTGGAGTACTTTGCCATTTCTTTCTTTTTTTTAATTTTAGACTTAAACACTGGAACTCAAATACAGAGAAAAGAAAAATAAAATATTATAAACTTAAATATCAAAACTAAATACAAAGTAAAAAAAGAAGAAAAAGCATATCATGCGCACAGCAGAAGATAAGAGAGGATTCAAAATATATAGCAATGAATTTTCATTTCAAGAAAGCCTATATGATAAATGCTACATGTTGTGTTGACAGTTGTCCATTTTTTCTTTGCTTCCTTGTAAGCTTTCTTTTGTTCTGTGCTGTGCAATTTTTACTTTTTTCTTTTCTCCCCCTTCCTCCCTGTGCCCCAAAAGGCTACAATTAAATGCAGGTGTATTTATATATAGACATAGATATATACATACACATATACATATATACACATACATACAAAAATACACACATATATACAAACATATATAGACATACTTTCCCTAACAAATTCTACTCCTGATCTTTGTTTTTATGTTTGTGCATTTCTTTTATTTCCTATCACTCCTGAATCCTCTACTTTACTTCTATCCACGACCTTGCCCTCCTATTACTTAGCCTACTCCACCCCCATCCCTCCAGTATCTTCCCATTCCCAAAAATCTAAACACCTTTCCATAACCCCCTTTAAACAATTCCCTCACCCTCCCCTCTAAAGATCCCTTTCTTATCTTCCCAATGATATCTCCCTTAGCCTCCCATTCCATTGATCTAAACATCCTTTCTATATCCCCCTTTGACCTATTCCCTCAGCCTCCCCTCTAGAGAACCCTCCCTTGTCTTCTTCCCCTTCTCTATCCCCTTACCATTTTATTTCTTCTAAAGTTGGAAGACATTTATGCTCTTCTAGCTATGTATGTATTGTTCCCTCTTAAACCCATTCCTGATGAAAGTAGATTACCAGAACTACTAGCCCTTCTCCCCCATCTAATTCCTCTGTGTCAGTTCTTCATCTTACACCTAATTTGCATAAAATAATTATTCTTTTTAGCTGTTCCTAAGTAGTTTTACTTTTTAAAGTCATATCATAGTCAGGTCTACCCTAATCTTTCTTTGGTATGTACCTTATGTTTCTCTTGGCTCATGCATGTCAAATCTTCTGTTAAGTTCCATCTTTTTTTTTTTTAACAAAGTCCTGAAAGTCTGACAGTTGATCAAATACCCATTCTTTCCCATTCTGGATTATGCTTAATTTTACTGTATATGATATTTTTGACCAGAACCCCAGTTCTTTTGCTCTTCTATATATAGTGTTCCAAGACCTGCGGTCCTTTAGTATCTCTGCAACTAGGTCTTATATAATTCTAATTGTGGCACCATCATATTTAAATTGATTTTTTCTTGTTGCTTTTAATATTTTATTCTTTGAGTTGAGGGTTTTGTAATTTGGCTGTAATATTCCTATGAGATTTCCTCGGAGGATCTCTTTCAAGTGGTAATTAATGGGTATTTTTCTATTTCTACTTTCCCCCCTTGTTCTAAAGCTTCAGTGCAATTTTCTTTAGTTATTATTTTTTTTTCCTTTTAGTGAGGCAATCAGGTTAAGTGACCTGCCCAGGGTTACACAGCTAATAAGTATCAAGTGTCTGAGGCCAGATTTGAACTTAGGTCCTCCTGATTCTAAGGCTGGAGCTCTATCCACTGCACCACCTTGCTGCCCCTTTCTTTAATTATTTCTTGTATTATTGTATCGAGATTCTTTTTTCATCATTGCTTACAGGTAGTTGATTATTCTTCTTTTCTCTTCTTGATCTGTTATCCAGATAAGTAGTTTTTCTTGTAAGATGTTTCACTTTCTCTTCTATTTTTGAATTCTTTATATTTTTTTTTTTATTTCTTGATCTCTTATAACTTTGCTGGCTTCCCCTTTCCCAATTCTAATTTTCAAGGTGTCATTTTCTTCCTAAACATTCTGAATCTTCTTTTCTAATTGATTGGCTTTCTTTTCATAATCTTCTTGTTTTTCTTGGATTATTTTTTTTTAAGTTTTTCTTCAATTTCTCTCATTTGATTTTTAAAGTCTTTTTAAAGTTCTTCTATCCATTTATTTTTGGGCAGGTAATCATTTGACATTATTCTTTGGGAGTAGAAAAAGATTTCTTTGCCTCAATATCCTCCTCTGAAGATGAATCCCAGTCTTTTTTATTCTCATGATAACTTTCTATGGTTAGATTCTTTCTCTTTTACCTGTACACTTTTTTTTTGTAACAATAGCTTAATTTTTGTGATCACTTACAGTATGTGGGATGGTGCATCTGGCCTCAGAACTTCTTCAATTCTTCCCTCTGACCTTGAGCTCAAATCCAGACCTCCAGCTTTCTGTAAGTGCTCTCAGCCAAGTGTCCCTGCCCTACTGCTTCTGTATTCACCTGGTGGGTGTGTTCTGGTTTCTTCTCACCCTCACCACATCTCTGCAGCACAGCTGAGTCTGGCATTTCTTGTCACATAGATTCCCTAGATTGTCCTCAGCTCTGATGCCCAATTCCTCTCACTGTCCAAGGGGCAAAAGTTTCTGTGACTGGGTATAGGCAGCCTATCAATTTAGCTAAACCCAAGATTTGTTGCTTGTTATTTAAGCAGTCCCTAGCCTGCAGGTGTTCACTCTTCGCTGGACCACACCTGGTCCTGGGATTTTTCCTTCTGATATCCTTGGATTGTCCCAGGAGGACCCTAGTTGTGCCCCTATTCTGATTTATTTTTTACCTTCACTTTGTTTGCCCTGAGGTACTGTTTCATCCCTTTTGTGGGGGAAAATCTTGAGAGCTTGGAACTTTCTGACCTATTCTACCATCTTCCCAGAATCTTCTTTTTGCCATTTCTTTCTTGAGAATTCACTCTTATAGAAGAGTACAAAGTTAAGGTCCTTGTTCTCCAGACCTTTCTTTTATACCTTTCTCCCATTTTATCAGCTAAAGGGGGCACATGAGTGACGTGTCTCTTAGAGTCATGTTGCTCAGGAATTTCCTCTTTCATGAGTAGAAAGCTAGGTCTTTGAGCATAGAGCATATCCCCTTTCTCAGGACAGAAGGCAAGATTCTTCTATATTTATATATCTACTGTCTAGCAGAATGCCTGTCTCATAATAGGCATTTAATAAATGTTCATTGAATTGAATTACATTAATTTTTTTAAAAAATTGGCTATTTGCTATGTTATTTAGCCTAAGTTGTTAACTTTTGTTTTGCTGTTTGGTTGATTTAATATTATTATTATTATTATTATTATTATTATTATTATTATTACATTATTATTAGTTATGGTGATGGTGATCAGGTTTATAGTGTTTTTAAATTTTTAATTTGGTAAAACATAATGCAGCAAATGAAATTGTCTTCTATTATGATTATATATGTTATTTGATAGGTACAAGGACTAATATGAATGATTACATAGGAACAACCATGCCTTCTGTCTGTGTATACTCTTTTCAACTGACCTTATAGTGAGAAAGTTCTTAGGAGTTACAAGTGGCATCTTCCCATGTAGGAATGGAAACAATTTAACCTTATTGAAGTCCTTACTATTTCTCTTTCCTATTTGCCTTTTTGTGCTTCTTTTTTTTTTTAATTTAAATTTTTTTATTTTTTCCATATGCTTTTGAGTTGAAAATTTTTCTCTCTTTTCCTCCCCCCCACCCTCCCCAAGATGGCACACAATCTGATATAGGCTTTACATTTACATACCTATTAAACATATTTTCACATTAGTGAAGTTGTAAGTGAAAATTAAAACCAATATGTGGAACCATTAGAAAGAGGAAACAAAACTCAACAGAAGGTAAAAATAAGTGATAGCAATTCAACTTCCATAGTTCTTTCTTTGAATGTGAACAGCATTATATATCCCGAGACCTCTGGAAATGTCTTAGATCCTCATAATGCTAAGAAAGGTTCAGTTTAACAATCTTAGTCATTGCATAACGTGGCTGTTATTGTGTACAAAGTCCTCTTGGTTCTGCTCACTTCACTCAGCATCAGACCATATAAGTCTTTCCAGGTTTTTCTGAAGTCAGCCTGTTCATCATTTCTTATACCACAATAGTATTCCATTACATTCATATACCACAACTCGCTCAGCCATTCCCCAATTGATGGGCATCCTCTCAATTTCCAATTCTTTGCCACCACAAAAAGAGCTGCTATGTATATTTTTGTACATATGGGTCCTTTTCCCATTTGTTTGATCTCTTTGGATATAGCCCTAGAAGTGCTATTGCTGGATCAAAGGGTATGTACATTTTTGTAGCCCTTTGGGCATAGTTCCAAATTGTTCTCCAAATGGTTGGATCATTTCACAACTCCACCAACAATGTATTAGTGTTCCAATTTTCCCACATCCTCTCCAACATTTATCATTTTCCTGTTTTGTCATGTTGGCCAATCTGGTAGGTGTGATGTGGTACCTCAGAGTTGTTTTGATTTGCATTTCTCTAATCAATAACGATTTAGAGCATTTTTTCATATGATTATAGATGGCTTTAATTTCTTCATCTGAGAACTGCCTGTTCATATCCTTTGACCTTTTATCAATTGGGGAATGGCTTGTGTTCTTATAAATTTGTCTTAATTCTCTATATATTTTAGAAATGAGGCCTTTATCAGAAGACTGGTTGTAAAAATTCTTTCCCAGTTTCTACCTTCCTTCTAATCTTAGTTGCATTGGCTTTGTTTGTGAAAAACTTTTCAATTTAATGTAATCAAAATTATCCATTTTGCTTTTCATAATGTTCTCTATCTCCTGTTTGGTCATGAATTCTTCTGTTCTCCATAGATCTGATAGGTAAACTATTCCTTGTTCTCCCAGTTTACTTATGGTATCAGCCTTTATATCTAAGTCATGAACCCATTTTGACTGTATTTTGGTATATGGTGTGAGATTTGGGTCTATGTCTAGTTTCTTCTATACTCTTTTCCAGTTTTCCCAGCAGTTTTTTTCAAAGAGTGGGTTCTTATCCCAGAAGCTGGGGTCTTTGGTTTATCAAATAATAGATTACTATAGTCATTGACTACTGTGTCTTGCATATTTAACTATTCCACTGATCCACCTCCCTATTTCTTAGCCAGTACCAAGCAGTTTTGATGATTGCTGCTTTATAATACAATTTAAGATCTGGAATTGCTAGGCCACCTTCCCCTGCATTTCTTTTCATTAGTTCCTTTGATATTCTGGACCTTTTGTTTTTCCAAATGAATCTTGTTATTATTTTTTCTAACTCTATAAAATAAATTTTTGGTAGTTTGGCATGGCACTGAATAAGTAAATTAGCTTAGGTAGGATTGTCATTTTTATTATATTAGCTCGGCCTACCATGAGCAACTGATGTTTTTCCAGTTATTTAGATCTGATTTTATTTGTGTGAAAAGTGTTTTGTAATTGTGTTCATAGAGTTCCTGGGTTTGTTTCGAGAGGTAGACTCCTAAATATTGTATAATGTCTACAGGAAGTTTAAATGGGATTTCTCTTTTTTCTCTTGCTGTTGGGCTTTGTTGGTAATATATAGAAATGCTGATGGTTTATGTAGGTTTATTTTATAGCCTGCAACTTTGCTAAAGTTGTTTATTATTTCAGTAGTTTTTTACTTGATTCTCTAGGATTCTCTAAGTATATCATCATGTCATCTGCAAAGAGTGATAGCTTTGTTTCTTCTTTGCCTATTCTAATGCCTTCAATTTCTTTTTCTTCTCTTATTGCTAAAGCTAAGGTTTCCAGTACAATATTGAATAACAGTGGTGATAATGGACATCCTTGTTTCACCCCTGATCTTATTGGAAATGCTTCTAGCCTGTCCCCATTACATATAATGCTTGCTGAAGGTTTTAGATATATGCTCTTTATTATTTTAAGGAAGACTCCATTTATACCTATGCTTTCTAGTGTTTTTAATAGGAATGGGTGTTGTATTTTATCAAAAGCTTTTTCTGCATCTATTGAGATGATCATGTGGTTTCTGTTGGTTTTGTTGTTGATATGCTCAATGATGCTGATAGTTTTCCTAATATTGAACCAACCCTGCATTCCTGGTGTAAATCCTACCTGGTCATAGTGTATTATTCTTGTGATAAGTTGCTGTAATCTACTTGCTAATATTTTGTTTAAATTTTTTGCATCTCTATTCATCAGAGAAATTGGCCTATAATTTTCTTTCTCTATTTTGACTCTTCCTGGTTTAGGTATCAATACCATATTTGTATCATAAAAAGAATTTGGTAAGACTCCTTCACCTGTTTTCCCAAATAGTCTATATAGTATTGGAATTAATTGTTCTTTAAATGTTTGATAGAATTCGCATGTAAATCCATCTGGCCCTGGAGATTTTTTCCTAGGGAGTTCATCAATGTCTTGTTCAATTTCTTTTTCTGAGATGGGGTTATTTAAGTATTTTACTTCCTCTTCGATTAATCTGGGCAATTTATATTTTTGTAAATATGCTTATGCTTCTTTTAAGCCTTGTATTTGAAAGACATTTTTTTCTATGCAGCTCTGGTCTTTTCATCAAGAAGTTTTGAAAGGCCTGTATTTCATTGAATGTCCAGTTTTTCCCCTCAAGGAACATACTCAGTTTTTCTGATTGTAATCCTAATTTTTTTTTTACCCTACAGAATATCATATTTCAAGCCCTCCAATCCCTTAATTTAGAAGCTGTTAAAACTGGTTTTATCCTGACTGTGGCTCCATGATATTTGATTTTATTTTTTCTGGCTGTTTACAATATTTTCTCATTGACTTGGGAGTTCTGGAATTTGGCTATGATATTCCTGAGAGTTTTCATTTTGAGATCGCTTTCAGGAGATGATAAGTGGAGTCTTTCAATTTCTGTTTTTTAAGGTGTTATTTTCCATTTTTGTGACTTTTTTATAAAGCTTTTGACTTTTTTTCATGATTTTCTTGTATCACCCTCATTTATTTTCCCAATTTTTCCTTAACCTATCTTTTTTGATTTTTAAAATCTTCTTTAAGCTCATTAGGAACTTTTTTTGGGACTAAGACCAATTCACAATTTTTTGTTGTTGTTGTTGTTGAAATTTTGGATGTAATGATTTTGACTTTGTTGTCTTTTTCTGAGTTTATGTTTTGATCTTCCCTGTCACCATAGTAACTTTCTATGGTCAGGATCTTTGTTGTTGTTGTTTGCTCATTTTTCCAGTCTATTTCTTGACTTTTAACTTAATATTAAAGTTAACCCTTATTCCAGGGAAGGAGGAGACACTGTTCCAAGCTTTAAGTTTTTTTGTTCGGCTATTTTCAGAGGTAGTTCTAGGGGTAGGTAAGTTTTCAGTTCTTAGATTTAAGGAGAAGTTTGTTTGATATTCTCCCAGCCTGTGTGCTGGTCTATGAGTAACCATAAGCACTCTTCTCTTCCCTGGAACTGTTATCAGGATGCCAGCTTTCTTATAGTCACAAGCTCTGATGTGCTAATATTCATCTTTATTCTGGGTTTGTGACCCAGGTCTGTGTATCAGCAATGTAATAGAGTCCTGTAATCAGTATCAGTGAAGGGACCCCTGTAATCTCCTTCTGACCATCTCTTTGACCCCCTTACTGGCTCTGGACCGAGAGCTCTGCAAACTGCTGCTGTCACAGCTGATTCAATTGCCCCCATGGACTGCTGCTGGTTTTCTGGGTGTGGCCTATACTAGACTGTGCTCCTTTCTCAACCCAGTGAGACAGGACTTTCCTGCCAACCTTCTAAGTTGTATTAGACTTCAAAATTGTTTCATCATGTCCTCTTGTGGATTCTATTACTCAAAGATAGTGTTCCAAAATGTGTTGAGGCTTTATTTAAAGTTATTTGGATGTAAATTTAGGAGAGCTCAGTCAGGTCCCTTGCCTTTTCTCTACTATCTTGTCTCTACCCCCAACCCTCAGGGAGTTTCTAATACCAATGAATTTACAGATCTGATTTTTAAAATGCTGCTTTTGTTGCTGTGTAGCTGTGAATCCTGGAACATAAAGAATTTCCAAATAATCAAAACTGGGGGTAGTTCAAAAGATAATGGAGAAATATATGATGGACTTTTTGGTTATGCCATAGAACCTTCAATATTTGACCTCAAGAAGCAGTGTAGAAGACGTTACCTGAAAATGTCTAATAAGGAAAAAAAATAGAGAGATGACTCAGTAATGTTAACAAAGTGGTTCAGTGAAAAAATCTAAATGGTGATTTCTAGAGGACATTAAAAGACTTAGAGTAAGGCCTGTAGCATTTTTGGTGGATCCCCTATGTAAGATTTATAAAGGATACTGATTAGGAACACAAAGGATAATGAAGTATTGATTAATTTCAATTTATGCAATTGAAAGGAAATCCCACATTAAGTAGATTGTGAATACATTGATATATTGTATATTTATCAGACTTATATAGACTATAAGCTGCTTGAGAGCAGGGAGCTTATTACTGTGTCCAACATGATTTACTGCACACAGAAATTGCTTAATACATATTTGTTGAATAAAATTTCATTCAACAAATAAATCTCTTGAACCAATTGGGCATGGATGCATTGTTGCTTCATATTTGGATAGTTTTCTATGGGAGGGATAGGGATATATAGGACAGACAATCAAAGTCCCAACCTTTACTCCCCATGTGTTTCTGTCACTTCACAATTGTTATAAACTCCCAAATGTCTGCAAACTCTTTTTCTAGTTATGTAAGACTTGTAGTTAAGTATGGATTGTCTTCTCAACAACAATCTGCAACAACTATATAACACTGATTCATTTCTGATGGCTACATTATACTACACCCTTAACTAATTCACCAAGTTCTAGAGTCCAACAACATTCCTTTAACCCTTGCTTACATTCTCATACTCACAAATGTGCACATATAAAGAGTATGAGTCAATAAAGCACCTTCTTCTGACAAAAGAAATAAAATATAAACTTCTATGGATTAGAAGTTATTGATTAAAGACCTATGCTATGCCCAGTATGTATTAGTTACTATGGGGCATATATATATATATGTGTGTGTGTGTGTGTGTGTGTGTGTGTGTGTGTGTGTGTGTGTGTGATATGATTCTTTCATTTCAACTCATGATGTAGTGGATAACTTAAAATTTACATGTTTAAATAATAAAGGACAATGTAAATTAGGGTATGATGAAGTACTGAATTATGTGCTTCCAGCTATAATTACTACAAAGCATAAAATCACAGGAATGGATAAATGTAGATTATAGGCAATTATAGACCAAAGTGGTCACGAAGGGTTCTGTAGATTAAGGGGAACTTGAGCTGGGGCATAGAAAAGACAGAACTTTTCAAAAAAATTTGTTAATATTAGCCTTAAATAACTTAGCTATTACATACATTTACACACATTCTTAAGAAACACAGTACAAATTGCAGCCCAGTGCTACCATCCTACTCTTTCATTGGAGATCTTTTTTTAAAAGCAATCCAAAACTTTATTCCTCATTTCATTCTATTCTGTAGGCTGCTAATGTCACTTTAATCAATATATTTACTTATTCTTAAAAAAAAAACTTGCTATTGCTCTTCTATTTTTTTCTTTTGTTCTTTAAAATACTTCTAAGCGTTTTAAATGGAGATGCATGAGTCATGGTGAGCATGACTCATACCTAATTGACTTTTCCCCTCTAATCACATATTGGGCTTTTCTTTAAAAAAAATCTAAGGATAGATTCTATATTTAGGACTTTGGGGAAAATATGTAACCTTATATTCTGCTGCCTTATTTAGAAGGAAGGAAACTGAAAATTAGGTAAACTTGAATCTGCTTCTCAGCCTTTTATGGAAGGACAGACATGCTAAACTAAGAAATGTCTGGGGCCAGAAGATGCAGGAAAGAAAGATGTAGAAGGAAAGGGAAAAAGCCTCTTTGTAGTGCCCAGTTATTAATGGATATGATTATATGATGCTATTTTAGTTATGCTTTATGTCATGCCCCCAGTATGTTAATGGTCTTTAGTTTTCCCCTCAGAGTTAAAGTTCAGGTTGAGGGTGAACCCTAAAGTTGGAGAAATGGTTGGATTCTTAGTGGTAAAATGAAAGAGAAATCTGATTTCCTTTGGTCCCAGGAGGTATCTATCAATTCAATTCAACCAGTAAGTGGGGAGTTGGAGATGAAAAGAGGAAGAAAATTCTATTAGAGAATAGGTTAGTTTAAGTAAGAAGACAGATAATCAGTCATCAAACATTTCATAAGTATCTGATAAGCACAGAGTATACAAAGAAGGGCAAAAGACAGTCCCTGCTTTCAAGGAGTTCATTGTCTAATGGAGGAGAAAACATGCGAACAACTATGTACAAACAAGCTATATACAGGATAGATGTACAGAGGGAAAACATTAATATTAAAGCAATAGGAAACAGAATGGAAGAATAGAATGGAATCTGGATTTGGAGTCAAAGAACTAAAATTATCTGTATTCTCTTCTTTATTCCAGTGCTTATCCTCTCTCCCTCCATTAATCAAATGTATTTATGCCTGTGTACTGGTGTTGCTCATGTTAGCCTTTTCGTGACCAACCCTAGATCACCACACCAAAGTCTTCTTCCTTTGTATTCTTTAAGGGATTATGACAGTGAAGCGTCCTCTTTAAGCAGACAATTGAGCTAATTAAGCCCCCAGTTTCAAAAGCATTTTTTTTGTAAATAGAATGTATTATTCCTCTTTACTTATGGCCTTTTAGAACTGCAATAGCATTAAAATATGATTTATCAATTACCTGTGAGTTAACTAACATTTTCCTTTATTATTCACAGGGCACAATCCCAACTTGACTTCTTGCTTGTAACTACTGTGCTTGTAGACCTTCTTCCTAATCACCTCCCTACCCCCAACAATTGTTGTTTACCCTAAAATATAAATGTTTTTAACATTATCATGCATCTGTGCAAAACCTAATGAACCAGTTAGATGTACTGCATAATAAATTAGTCTATGGATTCCAAAAGCAAAAAAAAAAAGTGGTTTAGCAGTTATCTACCATTTTGGATTATCCACACCATTGATCTTTTCCATTACTTGGGAGAAGATAAAGTTGAACCTGACTTTCGCTTCTCAGAAGAATATTACAGAAAAAAAATCCACCTTTCTTTGCCCTTGAGGAAACTGATGTAGAGAGTCTATTCAAACTCATACAGCTTGCTAGTGTTATGGTCCAGATTTGAATAGAAATCTCCCAATTTTTTTTTTTCAGATAAAAATACTAAAGAAATTATTTTGGTCCGAACAGATATATTACCAACCATTAGAGAACATGGTTAATGTCTCCCTGATCTTTAAGATAACATCTGATACTGCTCCTCTGGGCCCCCACTCCCTTTTAATTGAAAATGCCCCTTTATGCCCTTGAATTATGACCTGAAAGTTGGTATAGATGATGGAGTTGCCAAATGGAGTCTGGTCCTGTGTCTAGTACTAGCACAGGGGTCCGTTGTAGTCTCTTTCTGACCAGTTTTCAGGTTCTCTTGCTGTCTCTGGCTTGAGACCTCCTGAAGCTGCTACTGCTTCTGTAACCACCTACTGGTAATAGTTCCACCACTGGTGTTTCATCCACATAAGCTCTGGGTAGAGTCTCTACCCCACCTCACCTCCCATCCTCCCCTCACCTCCGTCACAGATCTCTCCAACTTCCTAAGTTGTCTTAGGCTGGAAAAATGTCTCACTCTGACTTTTTATTTACTCTGCTACTTGAGAACTTGATATGAGGCATTATTTTAAGGTTCTGTAGAGGGTAATGTTGAGAGAGTGCTTCCTCTATTTTTCCAGTTTTATAGTCTATTACTTCATTTAGTGATCCTGGGTAATAATAATAAATCACATAACACTTTATCTCAGTTGATCCTTAAAGCAATTGTGTCAGGTCATAAGAATACAGGGTATTATACTCAATTTATAGAAAAAACTACAAAGGGTTATTGAGCCTGTTAATATAATGAAAATAATGAGGAATAAAGCTAGGCCTCGAACCCAAGTCTTTTGATTCCAAATGCACTGATCTACCTCTCTAGGTTTATACTTAAAAGTTATCTCTGCTCCTTCTATTTCTTCTGCACATAAATAAAGAGACTAAATGTTACTAGTTTAGGGCCTTTCATGAGCTATAAATTTAATATCGTGCCTTTGACAAACTCCAACTAATTGAAGTTTTTACCCACCTTGTCTAATAGTCTACCTTGAAAAGAATGACTTATGGCAGGATTGCTTTTGGCTAGCAGTCATCCCAACCTGGAAACAGGGTTAATCAACCCTCATATATTATGTATTTTAAAGAGACACTATGGATCCTTTTGAGAAACAATATTTTCCATTTTATTTATTAGCTGACTTTAATTACACCTCTGGAGAAGGATGGATGATGCCAAATTGCAACACAGACTGTCAGCAGAGTAACTTATGCCTGCCATCTTGGAGGTGTACTAGGCATTCTGAAAAATAAAATTAATGTTTTATTTAGAGAGTTTATTTTTAAATCCTTTCCCTCCAATTATTGGTCATCTCATATTTGTCACATACCCCAAGGAAGCATTTTAACCTACTGGGTAAAATATTGGAAAGGAAATCCAGAAGACCTGTCACTAGCTTATTGAGTGACCCTGGGCAAGTTAAACAACAACTACATACACACACACAACACACACACACACACACACACAAATACACATATGTATATGTGTGTATAAACATTTTCATTTGATTTGATTTCTGTATTTCCATGAACTTTTTTCAGTCATCTTTATTTTATTCTTGGTTTGCTGGGGTCAGTATTTTGTCTTTAGTATTTTTTGCATCTCCTTCCAGTGACCAACAGAGTTCTTTATGTCTTCTGAAAAGATTTCTCTTTTTGTCATTCCTAATGAAATGGGGAAGCAAGCAACACTTTTCATTGTTGCTCTCCACTCTCCCTTTGTACCCCTTTCTCCCACATCCATTCTCTTCCCTGCTCCCCGAGAGTCTAGGACATATCCTCCTCATCATTGCCTTTGCAAAGCCCCTCACTTCAATACACCATTCTAACTTCCCTTCTTATGAAGTGACAAATGTCTCAATATTATTTTTCCCTTCCCCTCATATCCTAAAATCTCAATACAATTAATCATGGGTTTTAGAGGGAAGTAATTGGAATAACTTAATGCATATTGAGATATGAATATGTGTGTGTGTGTGTGTGTGTGTGTGTATGAATAATGCTTCTTAATCTGAGTCATTAAATTTTAAAAGAGAGGCTATAATCATAACCATAACTAGCAATTTTTACACTGAGGGCACATAGTGCACACTCAAAAAACTTTTAAAGATAAATTCAGCTAAAGAGAGGGAAGACTTCAGGACACATCTTTATGGGGGAAGGATAAAGAGGCTTTAGAAAACCAAGTCCAGGAAGTTGCTTCTGGGGAGGGGAGCATAATGAGGGTAGGAAATTCATTTGGGAGCTAAGGGATGGTCCAGATTAAGGTTGGAAGTGTGCTGTCTGGTAGCTCTTGAGTTAAACTACTCCTTTTGCTGAATGTTGTTTGTTCTTCGTTCTCCAAGAGGATTGATGACATGAGGGTGATGTTTTTGACATGTGAGTGAGTGGGATTTAAGTGAGGCAGAGCTGTGCAAGGTGATCAACCTCACTCTCTTCTCCAGAGTTATTACAGTCCAGTGGAAAGACAAAAGTCAAGATTATTGGGGATGGCCAGCCAATTTCATTAGAATAAAGAACAGTCTCCCGTTAACATTTAAAAAACTTTATAGTCTAGAGGTAGCTAGGTGGCCTCATAGATCATATAATGCTATGCCTGGAGTCAGGAAAACTCATCTTGCATTCAAATCTGACCTCAGACACTTACTAGCTCTGTGACTCTGGGGAAGTCACTTAACCCTGTTTGCCTCATTTTCTTCATCTGCAAATGAGCTGGAGAAGGAAATGGCAAACCACTCCAGTATCTTTGCCAAGAGAACTCCAAATGGGGTCACAAAGAGTCTCAGGAGTACATTTTGTTGTTGTTCAGTCACTCTTTTTCCTAAATGGATAATAAATTCAGTTGTCTTCATGTTGCTGATGGCAGGCAAGTGCTGCCAGAATACTCTACATTTCATTGTCCTCAGACAAAGGGCATTGAACTCTAGTTCCAGCTCACAAGCAACTTATGTGAATCTTTAAAATGGTAAACTTTTAGGCAAAGTGGCAAATCTCAAAGTGAACAAGCTCAAGCAATTGTAGGGAAATACTTTGGGCTAAATGTCCACTGAGTCATATATAAATTATACTCTGGTGGCCATATATTCTATTTACACATAGATCCATCCTTACTTCAGATAGTTTAATCCTATAAGAAAATCTTTCATGAGGAATACATTATCACTGTAAGAGTGTGTAACCCCCACAAATAAAAGCCTTCCCAAGAAACAGACAATCCCTTCTCACCCAAACTGGTCTGCTGAGGAGTTAGGAATCTGAAACACTGAGCTAATTCCACTTTCTCCATTGATTCCCCACTAGTGACTACTTTCAATAATTCCCCAAGGCATTCCTAAGGCTCATCTGGGGAGCACTCCAGAAAGAAGCTCAGTGATTGTTACACTTCAGAAAAGATAGGGAGAGAGACTCCAGCCCTCAATGCTTTCCTGGGCTTCTTTATTATTTACTGAGCTTCTCAGTGTACAAACAATCCTGCTCTTATCAGGGAACAGCAGATCCCTAGAGTCTTTTATCATTCCAGCTGTGATTTTGAATATTTCCTCCATAACTTGATAGCATACCAAATGAAGCCAGACTCTTTAAAGGGAAATGAGGCAATTGGAATGGCAATTTTATTTAGTGATATATTGTAAAAAATAATCAGCATATTTGGTAGATTGACAAAATTCATCCAAATCTTAAAGACAAAACAGAATCACCTCAGGAAATACAGATACACAGATTTTGCTTTTACCTCTAGGCAAGGGGGGAAAATGTGGAAAATCAGAGGTTGTGTAATGAATTGCTACATCTGTAATTGTCAGACTGATCAGCTCTGGAGAGAGAAAGATGTCAGCCAATCTTAGGCTGAGGGGTCATGTCATATTTTCCTGCTTCTTCTTCAGGGAACCCTTTAATTTACTCCAAAGACTGTCTTTTCTTTTCAATTTTTTCCCCATCAGAGATGGCATGGCTTCTTTCTTGCGGATTTCTCTCACCAAGCCATAAAAAACATCATCAACATAGAAGCGCAGAGCTGCTGATGTCTCAAAGAATGCACAAGTGTACTCTCGGGCTAGACTCAAGCCTTCTTCAGTGGATACCTAAGACCAAAAAGGATGAATTATTAATATTTGTTTTAAGCAACATAGATCTCAATGACTTTTCTTCATGAAGTGTTTAATCTGAGCCATGACATGTTTGAATTTGTGTAAAGAGAGGTAAAATATATCTATATCTATATATCTATATAGATATAGATATATATAATATATGTATGTATGTGTGTGTGTATATATATACATACATATATATATGCATATATATACATATATACATATATATATGCATATATAACATATATATACATACATATATATGCATATATATACATATATATACATACATATATATGCATATATATATATACATATATATATATATTCATTGATTATTTTTGAGCTATCAGGACATTATTAGCATGTTACCTTGGGCAAATAACTTTATCATCATTGGTTTCAGTTTCCTCATTTGTAAAATGAATTGTTTGGATTTAATGATATTTATATTCTGGTACCTGGTGTCAGTATCTCCACTCTGCAAACTAATGGTTTGTCCAGTATTATTGTCTAGTTCCCTGAGGAGCTAGTTCCCAGAGTTTAATCTTTGTTCCAAACTAAGATTCCTTGCTCCTTTAAATGCTTTTGTGGGGGTGGGGTGTCAAACACAGGGCTCATTGAAATATTAATACTGTTGAATATATAATGAAAGTAAGATAAGGAGGGAATTTAATCTATTCCAAACTATACATTTTACAGATGATAAAACTGAAACCCTTAGAAAGGAGGCAGTTGTCCAAGGTTAGAGACTGGGTGTGTTAACAGAGATAGTCTGAACCTACATCTCCCAGATCCAGGGCTCTTTCAGCAATGTGATGGTGCTTTGAAATGTACAACACCACCAATTCTTACAGATGTTTCAAGTTCATTGAAACTTCTAAAAAGACCACTTGAAGGTAATGATATCAAGATTAATAGTATAATAACTAGAATTTACATAAAGCATGTTGGTAGGTAATGGAAGTATTTAGATCCTCATTTTGCAGATAGAGAAACTGAGGCTTAGGAAGGACAAGATATTTTGGAGAAGGAAATATGGTTATTAATTCTCTGGGCTGGGGACACTAATAATATATATATATATATATATATATATATATACATATATATATACACATATATATATATATACATATGTATGTATGTATATATATGTATATGTATTTAATATTTAGAAATAACTTAGTTCACAGCACTATTGGGAGGTAGGTAGTGAATATATTATGATACCTATTTTTGCCATGATAGATAAACTGAGGTTTAGAGAGGCTAAGGTGTTTGCACAAGGCCACAGCTTGCAAGTTTCTAAGGTGGGACTCAAACAAAGGTTCTCTGACTTCCTGGATAATGCTCTTTCCATCATACGACAAAAATAAAGCCCAACCTTACCATCTTCCCCCCAAAAAAATTCCCTGTAAGAGACAGGAAAAATTTGATGGCCCAAGAGTACTATCTCCTTAATGTAAGTGACCTTTCATGAGGAGGAAAAGCACCATGGTATCTACCAATTACTCCCTGAAATGCCGTTACCCATCTGCCAGAGGAGACCTAACAATAAAGTCACAGATGCATGGGGGTGAGGGGACTGCTGGGGCAGAACTGCAAAGAGAGGCCATTTCAGCCTGGGCCCCAGCTGCCAGTGGGAGCCTTTCAGCACGTCCAGCAATTAAAGCATGATTCTACACAATCTGCTGACTTTTGAAGCTTCACTATTATTATGTTTTTTAAATTATTAACTTTTACCTGAATATGATTAATACTATTAAACTACACATGCACATGTATGCAAATGCACAAACGTGCATATACACACACATACAAATAAACATGCACACATACTCATACCCTTAATAATTTTCAAAAAGAACAATAATAATTGCAATTGTCTAGTAAGCTTTATCATGCTTTGTGATACAGAAGAAGATGGTTATACTTTTAAAAAATGACCTATAATTGCTAACCTTGAGTAAGGAGAGATTGCTAGAAAGGTAGGCTTTGCTTTTTCATAGGAAGCTGTGCAAGCAAAACTTCCTCTCAGCTGAGTCTACCGGGCCCTGTTAAGAAACTTAGTATATGCCATAAGGGCCCTCTTTGGGATCTCTGGTAGTTTTTATTGTATCTCTCTCAGTGCCACATTTGTTTTCATTAAAGAAGTCTTGCTGTCAATGACAACCACATTGGAATCCATATTGAGCTTAGAGATTTGGGGATCTAAACCTTTTTGTTTACTTACAAAAGCATCAGAATACTTGAAATCGTGAATTCTTAGCTATATTTATTTTTGAAAAAGAAGAATCATAGTAATTTGATGCCTGAAGTAGTAATGATTGAAGAACTTTACCTTCTCCCTCTACCAGTTCCAGGGAGAGTGCTGTGTCTTCATTTCTGGACATATTTAATCAAAAGCATTAAACTTTTAAGAAATTAATTTCTCATTTGTCAGCTTATTACATAAGCAATTTCAGCTCTCTTCAACATTTAACAGGTACCTATTTGGTGCTGAGTACAAAGCTGAGGGTAAAAGTGGGAGATAGGGTAGTATACAAAGATTAAGTAAGATCTTGATTCAGAAGATTTGCCACAAACATAAATAACTGCACTTGTTTGCTTTAGAGGTTCCAATAAAGTGTTACGTGAGGTATGAGAGATAGGAACAATCAGGGAATGCTCATGGAAAAGGAATCATTTCAACTAGATTTTAAAAGTTGTGCGGTGGTTCAATGGCCAGAAGGTGTATTTGTGTGTTTGCGTGTGTTTTGGGTGGAGAGGAATTTAAAGTATAAGAAAATAGCATAAAGAAAAGGGAGAAGAAAGCACAGGAATTTTTATAGATTTTGATTGGAATGTAGAGTAGAGTGAGTAATATGAAATAAGGCTGCAAAAGTAGGGCATCCACAGATTGTGGTGGTAGAGCTTGAATGCCATGTTTGTAGTCCAATACTTCAGGCTTCACAAAGCATGATGTTGTGAAGCTTCTCTCTGCTTTAACCTTCAACTCTCATCATCAGTTAGTATTACCTATTCCTCATGAGACAAGTAGGGGACTTTGCTATGATCTCTTCCTCACATATCCTTTACAGATCCTCATGTTTCACAGATAAGACATACATCTTTTTTACTGACTTGGCAGGGACTACAAAATGACTCAAGGTATTTCTCAACTTTTACTTTTTTGAATTGCCAGGAAATCAAAGAAACAAACTGCATTTCGACCAACCTTTTAATTATTTTTTTTTCTTTTGGTGAGACATTTGGGGTTAAGTGACTTGCCCAGGGTCACACAGCTAGTGAGTATTATGTGTCTGAGGCCAGATTTGCAGAGTCCTCCTGACTCTAGAGCCAGTACTCTATCCACTGTGCCACCTTGATGCCCCCCCAAGCTTTTAATTATTAAAGCTACCACATTACATGATGTCTCTGTGAGACATTCAAATCAAGGGACACACACACACACACACACACACACACACACACACACACACCCCAACAAGCATGCATCCATGCACATAAACACATAGACGCAAAAGACATTTTGATATACTCACCATGAAAGCCCTGAAACTCTTCCATTTTTCTTTCCCACGCCCCCAGTTCTTTAGATATCATGAAAGTATGAATAGGACAGACTCATCCTTTAGAAAATAACTAAAAGTTTGTTCCTGTTTTCTCCTACTCCCTGTTTGCTCCAGGACCTGGAAAGTTTGTTTCCCAAATACAGAACCTCTTCATGTGGATCTTGGGGTTCAAGGAGGCATTCTCATTCTCTTTACTTTTACTTTTTGATCTTCCTCCAAGATAGCTGGAATGGCTACACATGATTCCCATGGCATTTTTTGGAAATATTTCCAATGGCAAGAGGAAAGAATGAAATGAAGAGATGCAACCCTGACCTTAAGATGATGATATTTGTACTCACTAATGGATTGAAAGAGGGACTGAGGGGGAAAGAGGTTAGGGGGATCAACTATTGCAGGGAAACAGATTGGTAGTTATTTAAGACCTTTATTAGATTGGTGTCAATTGTAACAGAAGGAAGGTACATATTTGAGTGACAGCGTGGAGATCTAATTAACGAGATTTGGTGATAAATAATGATGTAGGAAATAAAAGAAAGAAAAACATAATACCAAAAATAACTTAAATTTACTGACAAAAATAAAATCTGAAGTGCAGAAAGTCAAGCTCACAAAATTAAAGTAAAAAGAATTGAGTCAACAACTCAGATAACATATAGAAATGCTTTCAGAACATAGTTCAGTTTGAAGTGCATCTAATTTTGAATAAGGAAACCTGGATTTACGCTCCAGGTTTGATACGTCCCAGTGATGTGAACGTGCATAAATTATTTAACCTTCCTGTGCTTTACCACATAGATGATGACATCTATGAAAGGAGAATAATATTTGAACCACCTACATCACTGTGAGGTATGTAGTTTGTTAAGTTTGGGGGCAATGCAATTTATTATTTCAAAAAATACTCATATTACTGAAAATAATCATAAAAGATGAGTACAAAGCTTTTTTAAAAAATATTTTAGTGTCTTACTCATTTTTTTCTCCGTTGTTTAGCGACTACAGACTAGTCCAACTCCCACCATAGGCATGAATAATTTCCATAGTATTTGTGACAAGTGATCTTATAGGCTCCTCTTAAATAACTCCTGGGCCCCTAGGTGGCACAGCACATAGAGTGCTAGGAGTCAGGAAGACTCATCTTCCTGAGTTTAAATCTGGCCTCAGACACTTAGTAACTGTGTGACTCTGGGAAAGCCACTTAGCACTGTTTGCCTCAGTTTCCTTAGTTGCGAAATGAGCTGGAGAAGGAAATGACACACCGTTCCAATATCTTCACCAAGAAAATCCCAAATAGAGTCATGAAGAGGCAGATATAACAGAAAAAGTGGCGGAACAACATCAATATAGACCACATATTCCATTTTAAACAGCTCTAATTGTTATGTAATTTCTCTTTATACTGAGCTAAATCCTTCCTCAAATACAATATTTTCCGCCCATTTGTCCACAGTGTGCCCTTGGGCTTCAAGCAGAACAGATCTAATCTTTCTTGCATGTGACAGCAGTTCAGTTGCTTGAAAACAATGTCATGCCCCCCCCCACACACACACACATACACACTTGCTCCTTGCTTCTCCTCATGTCTTTTCTTCTTCAGGCTAAACATCCCAAGTTTCTTTAATTGATCCTCATGTGGCATGATTTAATGCTCCCTTACAATATATGCCACCAAAGGTGTGCTGTTAAATATTTAACAATATCTCTACCTAAAATTAAATGTATGTGGGAGAAAAATTTAATCTACTTTATTTACATTTTCTCCATCATTTTCTTAAGTCTAAAACAATAGATCAATCTATGATTTATAGCATTTTCTAATTTCTGAGATATAAATACACTGAAAATTTAACAATTGGCCCTCATGAGCAGGTTAGAACTGGCTCCAGCACCCCCTTGCAGTTATCATTCTCTTCTGAGCAAGCTTTAACTTGTCTATGTCTTTTTAAACATGCTCCCAAACACTCTACATCACACTCAAGATTTGGTCTAACAACAGCAGAGGACACCATTGGTGAAAATATTGAACAAAGTGTACAAGGACTGAATCCTGAGTCAATCCAAGGGAACATGTTTATCTAGTTGGCAGAGAGTTTTCAATTGAAAATTATTTCATCCAGGAGCCAGTAAATAAGGGGGTATGTACTTTTGGAGCATGAAGCTCCTCCAAAGGCAAGGGTGCTGAAGCTGAGGGACAGTTGGACATATTGAATGGACACTAACAAGAAAGATGATTATAGAAAAGGATATTGAGGATTCCAAAGACTAACTGACTGGGCTACATTCAATTCTTTCTCTTCCTTCTTCTGTACTATAAAGACTCTAATGTCAAGAACTAAGATATACTGGTAAACTGTATGCATATTGCATAGTCTTTCTCAAATTGACTTGGAAATTATGAGAACTTCAGAGAAAACAACTATAGTTTACACTTATGATTTAAGGTTTGCAAAGTGTTTTATATATATATATATATATATATATATATATATATATATATATATATAATACATTAACTGAGTCTCACTATAATTAGGTAATAAAATTATCATTATTATCATTTTATATATGAGAATATTGAGTCTCAGAATGGTCTTTTGCTTTGAAAATAGGAATATAGATTACAAGTGTCAGAGGTGGGATTTGAAACCATGTCACCATTGACTTGGTCAGTGGTCATTCCAGTATACCAAACTTTTATCTAATACAACTTCCTATTTTACATTCATGGAAACTGAGGCTTAGACAAGTGTAATGACTTGCCCATCGTCACATAGTCAATAACAGAATCAAAACCTGAACATAGGTCTTCTGAAACTTTAGACTCAAAGGCCCGTGTTCATTGTATCACATTGTGTTTAAACAAGGACTTCAAAAAGGCAATGAGTATCAGAATTAGTAAAAGCAACTACAGTTACTCCACCTGATTTAGTAATAGGAAACTAGAAAAGAACGTGTAAGGATGTTGAAATAAAAAGTTGAGGGTCCTCATGACAGATGGATGGTCCATGCCATAATATGTACTGATTTCTGTGCCAGGATTATTTTTCCATTGGTACAAACATGTCATATTTCTCTGGATCACAAGGAACTTCTCTATTTCCTGTTGCTGCTGCTGATGTTTGACAATCTTTGATAAGCTGTTATTACAATGTGAAGAACAGGTATATTGACATGGAACATAGAGGAAAAGTCCAGGTCTAAGATCAAGTGATCAGGATAAGCCCCATGTCTGGCATTTAGTGGGTCTGACAGCATGTTCCTTATTGACCTAGTGCTTAGTTTCCTGTCTTTACAATGGAGTGAGTAGTAAGTTACGTTCATATCCATAGGATAGAATTAAAATACTCAGCTTTATGCAATGCATTTTAGAATGGGACATTTGGTGAAAAGAATTCAATTTATCAGTCAGCAAATACTTAGTTACTACTGTGTAAAAGGAATTGGGCTCTACTTCTTTTGTTTCACATGCTGTTCTGGGGAGATAGTGATTAACAAAGAGGAAAGCAAGAGATAATAAACAGCATGTATATAAATGGACTTTCTGAGCTATGGCAACAGAAATGGTTCTAGGGAGAGGGTTTGGGATGCTTTGTTCAATGGAATATTTGAAGTCCCCAAGGCCTTGTACTTTTCATCTGAGAAAATCTAGTGAGTTCATTGGGGTAGGGAGAGGAGGAAAGAAAGAAAAAAAGGAGGAAGGTTGCCATAGCAGCCAATATTTGATACAAAGAGGTAAAAAGTTCAATACTGAAACATTTGCCAACAGCAAGCAATGTCTACAATAATTTTTGGCTTCTTTTATCTTGAGAGTTTCAAATTTCATCTATATTATTATACATGTATATATATATATATGTATATATATATACATATATATATATTTAAATAGTAAAAGAGTCAGATATAGATATAGATTTAGTAAAATTATAAGTATATATTAGAACCATAGAATTTGAAAGGTAGAAGAGCCCTTAGAGATGATTAAATACAATCTACTGATTTCTAAGATAGGAAAACAGAACTTCGAAGAGGTTACATTAATTTCCCAAGTTTATTAGCTACTTATTAGTTGGACCAAGAATAGAACCCAAGTGTCTTCATACCCAAGTATTTCTTTTTCTGTCTATACAGAATCATCTCTCTTTTCTGCCTCTATTGCTCAATCCCCCTGTCTGCTCTTCCTCCTCTCCATTTTCCCCTTCTCTTCTTTTTTTCTCCCTTTTCCCTCTCCCTCTTCTCCTTTTTTTCTCTCCCCTACTCCCCCCCTTTTGTACCTCTCTCCTTTTTTTCCTCTGTGTTGAAATTATGTATCTGGTTATAATCTCCTAACCACCTCAACACTTAATATAGTAAGTAGCATATAACTAACCATTATAAGGTAACAATAAATAGGAATTAAGAATGTAAAGCAGAACATAGAAGCTGCTTAAAAACAAAAAACTCCTAAATTTATTAATTCCATATCCAGAGAATGTGTGCTAAATTAGAAAAAGCCATCTAGGCCCCAAAGTAATGGTCATTCATTCCATCACAATATCCAAAGAACTGGGCCTGTTTGCCTGAACCAACCAGGGACCCCACTGTGGTCCCTTGCCTTTAGACTTAAACCAAGGGCGTCCAGATTTGGACTATTTGTTCACAGCGGCACCAAGAATAAGTGAGCTGGACTCCTTGAACCCATTAGGAGAAAGCAAAGAAGGACAAGGAACTCTTTGCCTCACCTCTGGGATGACTAGAATACTCAAGTTGCTTCAATACTTCAGTTATTTCAAGAAATCCAGTCCTAAGAAATATACTTGAAGTCAATATATAACAAGAGAAAGTTCTTAACATTTTATTTGTTCATTCATTTCTTTGTTTTATAAATATTAAAAACATACTATTTTCTAAATCCTTTGCATCTTTGAGATAAAGTAGATAGCTGCCTGTGTAGTATTAAAAGAGGGCCACAGAAGTTCCTTGATTTAAAGAAAAAGAGCAAAGAAAAAACATAGCTTATTAACCTTGGCAGGCCCAGGTTCTTGGAATTTCACTGTTATAAAAATTCTCCCCCAAAAAATTTCCATTGTAAAAAGTTATTTGTTCTTCAAGAATATTTTTTCCCTAAAATATAAAAATCCTTTAGAGGACTATCGTATGGACTCAATGATTGGGAAAGTCTAATGAAACCCCCTGAACCATAGAAAAGATCAATTGAGGTCCATCTAAATTTAGAAAAAAGAATACTAATTACTTTGGGGAAATATTTCAGAGGAAAAAAAATGTAAAACATTCCTTCTACTCATTTTTTAAATTAGATATAAGAAACATAAGATCCTACTATTTAAATGCAACATCAATAACTGATAATGAAAATAATGAAGAAGATAAAAGATAATTTAGTTATCTGTCATGCCCAATTAAGTGAGAGAGGCAGAAAAGAGAAAACAAAATGGAGAGGGAATGAAGAGTAAAAGACATGGAGAAAAACAAAAAGAAAAATATAGAGAGGAAGACGCAGAGACAATACAGAGAGACAGTACATACAGAGAGACAGTGTGAAACCTACATAGCAATATATACATAAAAAGACAAAGAGATAACAAACAGAAACAGATTTTTGTACAGTAACATTCATTTTCTTGTCCTTTTGATATATTGTCATTAAGTACTTTTAAAGCCTTTTTTTGTTGTTTTAGACTATAAATATACTGGTGCTCTAACTTCTTAGCTATTAATATTGGCACATAATTTGTTTATTGGCCAAGATATTGTCATCAAAGTATAGATTATAGAATTTCATTGTTAGAAGAGATTTTGCAGGTCATCTTGTCATCCTGTTTACCCTTTTAAGGTGAGGAAATTATGCTCAGATAGGTAGAATGATCATCTAATATCATATAACCAGGTAGTTAAAGATCCCAAAGTAAAACTTGTGTTTCCTGACTCAGTTCATATTTCCTTCCTCCATATTCTCATCAAAAAGACCTTGGAGATCATCTATTCAATCTCCATTTTACAGATGAAGAGTCTCATTGAAGTAAAATGGCTTGCTCAGTCACATATAAAGTACAGTGCTCAGCACAGCAGAGGTGTTTAGTAGGGGCAGCTAGTTGGTGCAGTGAATAGAGGACTGGGATTAATGTTAGGAAGACCAGAGTTCAAATCAGCCTCAGACACTTACAAGCTGTATGACTCTAGACAAGTCACTAAACTCTGTTTGCCTCAGTTTCTTCATCTGTAAAGTTAGCTGGAGAAGGAAATGGGAAACTGCTCCAATATCTTTGCCAAGAAAACCCTAAAAGGGTTCAACCAAAAGGACTGAACAACAAGGTGCTTAATTAGTAAGTTAATTAATAAATGCTTATTGACCAACTGATTGGACTGACTTTTGCAGTTGCCTTTGGGTAACCCTTTGGGAAACTCACTAACAGGTTTCTCTACAGAAAAAAAGAACTTCACATATTGCTTTCCCTTTAAATATATATAGTATTTTGATCCAAGTGACTACACAGGTGACAGGGTTGGTTTTTTTTTTCAAACTTATAGTAAAGAGGAGGAAAAAAAAGAACGTTCAGGGCTTTGCTAACCTCTTCTACCTTTCATCTTTCAAACCCAAGACATCTTGTTCTTCCCAAAGTGAGCATTTGGCCCTGCATCCTTGCCTTGGGACCCTGTTGTGATTCTGTGAGCAGGGGAACTTTGACAAGTTTGTTAAAAAGCAGCAACCTCTGTGGCCTGCTTTTCCATGTCAGTAACACCTGTTTTCCCTTCAAGTTTCTGGTCATGTCAGAGCATGCTGCAAAATGATACCATCACTGCTCCTGACTTGTCAGTTCCCTGACAGTAGATCCTCCTGTAAGGCATCTGGAAACAAATTCAGCAGCAGTTCCAGTGAGGATATTTAAACAAGACTTGTTCTGTCTCATCTTTTATAAATCCTATATCGATTTCCCCAATAAAGAGCCTGAGGAACTGCTTTAATTTCTTCCCTTGTTGCCACTTCTCATAGGACTGGTTGAGAGCTTTGTTTCTACCAGACTCTCCTTTTACCATGCCTAACTTGACAGTTGCCTTGTTGACTCATTCCATTGACAATTTTCCTGAGTTAATGGACTGTTTGGAATAAAAATTGGCTATGGAATCAGAAAATCATAGAATCTTAGAACCATAAAATCTTTGACATGGTATAGCAAAATTTCCTGTACAGTGATGGTGGTGGCATATCTAGCTTCTAGCCTTTGCCTGTAAAGATTGGACTTTTTCCTATTTCATGAGGCAGTCTGTTCAACTTTGGGACAGTTTAATTATTCATAAGATCATTCTGATATTGAATTAAAATATGCCTTCCTCTGATTTCCACTATCGGTCGCAGTACTTTCCCTAACCCCTATAGAATAATAGAGAAGTAGCTTAGTATTTCTACCAAAAGCCAGCCCTTAAAGTCTCTGTAAAGAACAATCATATCTCTAAATAAGACCTCCTTGACTAATTGCATATAGGACTTTAGCCTGATTATGATGACAAATGTCTCCTATTAAAAAAACAGCCCTCATTCTATAGGATTCTATGAGGGGAAAATGACCCAGAGAGAAGTAACAGGAGCAGATGGTCCCTGTCTGCTTTTTTCTTACAAACTGTGCGTGGCCAAAAACCTCTCTTGACTGAGGGAGCATTTACTTTTCCAATAAACAAGACTGTGCAACCAGATGAAAATGTTTGGCAGGAGTGAGATGTTTTAAGACTAACTTTGATAATTTCTGTGAAAGAACAAAGGGAAGTAAGCTAGTCTTATTTCGTATATTTTCCTATCAAATAACCTAAAAAGACGAAATAAGGACTAAATATGTGATATGTAAAGCTGTGCATTCAAAGTGACACTGGATTTAGAGTCAGGGGACTCTTGGCTTTGAATCCTGATTCTGTCATTTAGAAAGTATGTAAGCTTTGACAAATAATCACCCTCAGCCTCCATTTCTTCATCTAGAAAATTGGTGTACTTTCATTACTTTTCTCATAGGTTCATTCTTAGGAAAGTATGTTCTAAACCTGACTTAGAACTTAGCTAATAGTAATTGATTAATAAATACCAGTTAACTGATTGTAAAAAAGAAATAATTATAGGAAATTATTGAATGGTACTACTTAAGTCAGGACATTGTTGTCATCATAGGCACACCTGATTTACCCTTTTCCTCTTGGGTAAGGGGGTTGCTTTTGTCACCAGCATTATATTGACACCTCTTAAACATGTCTATTGTTGGCAAATACCAAGCTGTTTCATTTGGGCAGCTGTGGTTGGTGTCAGTGGAAAAAGACAGTTAAGATTTCATTTTGTTTTGCTAAAATTCTTCCCATGCTTCATTCTGGAAGAAGTTAATTTGGAAATTGCTTGCCAACATACTAACCCATCTAGTTTGTATCTGCTTTCTCATCTGTAAAAAAAAAAAAATGGCACAATTACAATCACAAACTCCTGGTTTTGAAAGGGATTTTGGAGGCTGTCATTCATATCCACCTGAAGAAGGAAAAAATCCCCTAACTTCCCTGACAAGTCTCTGCTTAAATGGAGAACTCAATACTTTAAGAAACAATGCAATCCACATTTGGATAGCTCTTATTGTGTGACAATTTTTCTAGATTAAGTTCAAATGCTCTCTACAACTTTGGTCCATTGTTCCTAATTCTTCTTCCTAAGGCCAAGCTGAAGAAGTCTAATCTTTATTTTATGTAAGATAGCTCTTCAAATATTTGAAGACAGCTGTCCTATCCTTGCTAAGTCTTTTTTACTTCCCCCATCACTAGTTCCTTCAACTATCCTTTGTACATGATGTTTTCTAGTTTCCTCAGTGTTCTAGTCCCAAGCTGAGTGTTCTTTGGATATTATCCAGCTTGTCAAATCTATCCTAAAATATGAGAATCCAACTGGATAGAATATTACATAAATGGTCTGAGGAAGGCAGAGCACAGCAGAGTTACCACCTTCCTTGTCCTGGATACTATACTCATGCCCAAAATGAATGAGTCTGTTTGGTTCATTTCAGCTTACACTTTTTATGGCCCTTTGATCTTTTCCCTTAAAATTATCTGGAGCTAACCAGAGAATTTAGATGATTAGCCTAGCTTATCACCATGTACATTTGTTATTTTCATAGTGTCATTGGTCTTACCTTCTCCTCTGCAAAGCTCTGCAGAAGCTAGAAGGAAATTTTTGCATTAACCTTCCTGGTTCACTAAATATCTGTTATCTCTGTGAATGCTATGAAGTATTAGCATAAATAATTAAAACAAGAGCTCACTTACTAAACTAATTTGTGATTCAGCCTTGTTTAGTTTATAGTGTTTACTTGCTAACTGATCTCAGAAATTCAAGCGTCCATCTATCTAGATATCTAGGAAAGTCATTATTGCCTTAATATTTAGGGGCATTCAGCCTCTCCTCTAGCAGTGAGCTTCCTTGGACTTCTATTTTCCTCTCAATGGGAGGCTGTAACATCCATTAATTCTGCCATTAGTTTCTGGGGATGGTGTTTGAAATACATAATGAATACATTTGCAAATTAGTGAGGTGAATATTTTGCAATTATGAAACCAATTAATTTTTTGGCTGTGTCAGAAGGGGAAAAACTTTCAAGAACCAAGCATCCGCTAATACGAAATGAATATTTATGCCCCTGTGGTCCCTCTATATTGAGAGAATCATTTCCTTAGATCAATGCAAATGACTGGATTTAGGGGCCATTTCAATAAAATGCAGTTCAACTTGTAAAATGTCTCTGTCTTCTTAGAGCCCAGTCGAGCTTTAGCTTGACCTCATGAAAAAGGAAATATTTACTATCTTCAAAGGTATTTTACAACATTAAAATTCTGTTTGTGGCTTTGTAAACCTCCCCTGGAAAATTACAAGTAAGATTAAATGGAAGGCAGACAGCCTGGGGAGGCAGTGATAGATGACCTGCCATATTGAAGATAGCCGACTCCCTGCTAAGGTCAGCCTGCACACACCAAAAGGACAAAAGGAAAACACAGTGACTAGGGGAATGAGGAAGCTGAAAAGACACGGTGTAATAGACAATAGTGATCCCTAGACCACACCTGAGGTGGAAGACAGAAGTATTTACACTTGGCTATGGAGGGTGCAAAATCCATAAAATATTCATATCATTTTGACTTGCCATTATGATCAACAAAACAAAACAAAAAACAAGCAAAATAAAAACAACCCTACCCCCTTTTCTTGTTCATCTAGAAGAGTTGCCGCATTTACCTTTTCATCTGACTTTGTCAGGACAATATTGGGATCAGCCTTAGAAAGATTTTGGTGGCAAGTTACCATTAGCAAAAAACACCTAAATCAGGTCGGCAGGCCCAAGTGCTGGTCTTGAAGTAGACTAGCAATAAATCGCACTCTGGGTGCCTGAGCCTGCCAACTGCCAGTCATTAGAAGTTCAAGCTTTCCATGGATACCTCATCCTAGGTACGAGTGGAATGATAACTGTTCATTTGGAAACTTTGCAAAAGAAGTGGCTTTGAGTTTGGTGTAGGTTAGCCTAATTAGTTACTGAAAGGAAGTAAGTTTCTAAGAAATATTTCCAAAACTTTTTCTTGGTGCCTTAATGCACTTTTCTTGGTGCGAAAGCGCACATGTAATTATAATTGTCAAATGAGGGGTGCTGATGTTTTAATAAATAAGCCTAGGGCATTTTGACAACTTTCACCCCAATAAAGGGGGAAAAATCACTGAACAAGTTGAAATTTGTCATTCTTTCATTCCCTAGAGAGACCGTTCTTTATGTCTGTCAGTAAAGAAAACATGATAATGATGTTTGGGGTTATTGGCAATTGGCTTCAGGGTGTGTGTGTATTTCCCCTTTTTACGTGAGTTTTATGTTGGTCAAAAGTACTGCATTGACCTACCCACTGAGGCAAGACATGTATATATCAGTAAAT
Source organism: Phascolarctos cinereus (assembly GCF_003287225.1). Taxonomy (NCBI): domain Eukaryota; kingdom Metazoa; phylum Chordata; class Mammalia; order Diprotodontia; family Phascolarctidae; genus Phascolarctos; species Phascolarctos cinereus. The sequence continues at coordinate 382,791,482 of NW_027555847.1, read as the reverse complement.
TACCTTTCACATGTTGCTTTTTGATAGGTCTTAGTTAAACTGGGGACATACTGGCTTGATATTTCTACCAGGTCAGCAAGTCGTGTGGTTCTATAAGGATTTCTGAGCCCTGAGGACCAGTTTGTGAAGGCTGTTTATAGAATGACTGTACTAAAACGGATTTTAGAAATTCTTTATTACAATGTCTGCCACATGAGAGTAGAAACTCAGTAGTTTAATTTAATGAAACTGTCAGCTTGATGTGGAATTTACCTGACATTTCAATAAACCAGGCTATTTGATGGCTTGTCAAGGATGGGAATCTTAATTTTAGAACTTAAGAAGATGAGAATTCTTGCTTATCTTTTTCATTTTATAGATAGGAATGATGAGTACATAAAGGTTAAAGTGATTTGCCTGACATCATAGAGCAAGTTAGGGGCAGAGTTAGGATTCTGGGCTCTAAGTCAGGCTTCCTGACTCCTAGGTTAATAGTCCTTTGTAACACCCTGTTTCCCTATCATTATTCATCTCTCCTTGTGGTTTTGAGAGACGGCTCCTTGTTCTTCCTCTACAGAAAATTTATAATACTGACAATAAGATTCTTTTTCAATAATTTATCAGACAGAGAATATTGATCTGACTAGAAAATTATTGTTCCCTGAGTTTGGGAAGCCCTGTTTTCATCCTCTCCACAGCCCTCCCTCTAACCTACTCTCATCTTCAGGGCTTCATTAATATTTCTTTTTTCTCCATTAATGAAACCTTGCTAGGTCTAAGCAATGTTGATCTCTTCTTCTTCTTGACCACTCATATTATTTATTGTCTAGACCTTGCATTTTGACATTTGGAATATATTAATTTAGTGATTGTTCATGAACCATCTTCTATGACTTTTAAAAATCTGTTTCAAGTTCTTAAGTATTATCTCTTCAACTATATTACAAGATCATCAATGTTTAAGACTGTTATATATTTCTTTAGAAATATATATGACTATGTTACATACTTCTTTTTGAATATATAGTAGAATCTCAATAAATACTTTTGGAATTAGATTGAATTTCTATGAGGCAAGATCTAAAAAACATTCTCTTTGTCTCCATAAACAATTTCAGAAAGTTCCCTACAACAAATTATGGTAAAATTGTCATTTTTAAGGTGACTTCCTATTCTCTTTGCTCTGTGTTTTTCCAACGATGAGGCTGTCAAAGACCGAAACCAAGAGGGTGGTTTTTAGAAATCTGCAAAACCAAAATGAGAAACTTATTTGAAATTATCTAATCAAACAGCAATTATGAGGCAATGATATTCTTGGTATGCTTATGATTTGAACCAAATTCAAAACTAGGACTGAGTTATCCAAATTTGATAGTCTACTTTGAGATGTGTCTCTGAACTACAAAAGCCACTTTTTTTACATTTTATAGTATAAAATTCCATGACTAACACTACAAAATTGGGTGAAAAAAAATCAGTGAGTTCTGTGAGGTTTCACTTTCCTGGGATTCCTCAGTGGTCTCTAAGCAACCACCTTTTAAAAATGTTCCAGCTTTTATCACCAGAATCTTTCTAGGATGTATTTTTTAAAACACCAAAAATGCAGTTGCCATATTTGTGATAAACTGTATGGGCAATATATAGGATATAGATAGTAGCTTATGTCACTATATAGTCTTCACAGCATAATGATACATCTTTATTAGAACAGTGGTATATACCTGGTTATACCTGCTGAATTTGTTATAATTTAGGCAGGCAATCTGGACCATTGAGGATAGAATACATTGCTCATAAACAGTATTTTTTACTTCATTCTAAGGTGAACTCATCAGGCATGAAGCACCTGTATACCACTAACAATCCACTAAGCAATAGCCATCATCAATCACAGCATTCTGGTTCCTGTATTTGAAATAATATGTCTTTAATGGTCCATAAACAACCAGCAATCCAAAGAAAGGTACAATTGTTCTTTTCCCCCCTTCTGTGCAATGCAAAGAGTACTGTCAATGTTTACTTAATAAATATTTATGTAGATGCAAATAAAACAAAAATCTTTAAAAATCCTAACATTTATGGACTGCTCATAAAGTTTCAGTTGGAACTGACATTTTTGCCTCTCTTAGAAAACCAGATTGAAAGGAAATCAATTCAAACCGAAAACCATGGGAAGGGGAGTAGAGTGGGGAAGGCTACTATGTATAAGCATTACATGAATGACAGAAGAATAGCACTAGTCATTAGAAGTAATGTGAGAGGGGTGTATAACACTAACATAATTTGCTATGCAGCCAAAATTCTCTTTTGGAGTTTTTAATATTAAAGTAAGTCAGAGGATTAATAACAAATTTATCTTTAATAAAAAAAATACTTACAAAGTGAGTGTAAATTTCATTACATTATCTAAACACACCTAAATATAAAATATAGGAATGAACCAAAATTTAATGATAACCCATAAAGATTATTTACCTGGCACTTTCTAATTTTTTTCCCCACTGAACTTCACATATCACTTTCCAGAAAAACTAACTAACTTCAGAGAAGTCAAGCTGGCTACAAATTCACAATTCTTGTTACTAAAAGACACAACAAAATTATTTCCAGGCTAATTTAAGCAATATACAATCTACTTGTATCTGGGGCTGCCTGGATTGATTAACAAATGTTATGAAATGTTATGTTACCTTATAAAGCTCAGAAAGTCCTAACCTGATGCCTTTCCATAAAATAGTGGGGAAGATCTAATTCTAAGTTCTTGAATATAAGTCTTGGGAGGTGTCACTGAGCTTTAATGTTGTGTGTATATAGGCCCCTTGGTGTTTTGTCCATCTGTTTTAGGAAGATTAGCTAATCTAAATGAAGAGAATGTAATGCCAGAAGATTGACTACCAGATTTTTTTTTTGCCACATTACTTAAAGCATCTAAACAGGTATAGAGGAGATAAGATATACATTGACACATTGATGGTGTCACCCACATCAATGAAACCATGGATTGTTCTGGCTTAGATATTGAAATAGTATGAGCTGCACTCTGTAGATAGTAGAGAGGGACTGGTCTAATGAAAAAGCAGTGAAATAGAATATAATACTTCCTAATGGGTTCTGGTTTCCTCTCTGTCTCTAACTTACTTCATGACCTTGAACAAGTTACCATATTTCATTTTCCTTATTTGATGAATAAAAATTCTAATTTTTGCCCTCATCTTGTCCACGTCACAGGGATATTGTGAAGAATACATATTTACATTCTACCACTGGCTCCAAAGCAATAATAATTAGAGAAATACAAATTAAAGCTACTTTGAATTTCCTTCTCATACCCAACAGATTGACAAAGTTAACAAAGAAGGAAAATGGCAAATATTTTACTAGTTATAGGAAAACAGGCACACTGATGTTCTATTAGAAGAACTGTAATTGGTCTAGCCATTCTGGAAAGCAATCTATGATTATGCCCAGTCACCAAACTGTGCATGCCCTTTGATCCAGCCTTTTAAAAATGTTCTTTAGGTGAAATTTGTGTAGTAATGTATGATTTCAAAAAAACATCTTACATTCATTATGCCATCTAATCCTCCTTACCACTCTCTGAAGTAGATAGAATAGTTATTGTTACTATACCTCTTCTAGTAAGACAAAAAAAAACACCCTAAGGTTCAGAGAAGTCATTCAGTCAATAAACATTTATCATGTACCTTTCACGTACTAGAGACTATACCAAGTGCTGGGGATACACACACACACACACACACACCACCACACACACACACACACACACACACACACACCCAAAACTAGTCCCTGCCGTATGACTAGCACAGTGACTTATCATAAGGAAGCTTCCTGATAGGATGCAGAACAGACCATTCATGACTTTACAGATAGGAAGCAGCATACTCCTTAATGGGAATATCCTGTGATTTTAGACAAATACTGTCTAAAATTAATAAATTTGACCTTTGACTTTTAATATAATAGTATGTAAAATACTATTATTTCTATAATATCATAGAAGTATGCAAAGATAAAAAAAAGGAAGAAGTCCTGCTCCCAAGGAGCTTACTCTTCTGTGGGGAAATTACATTTATATAGTTAATTCATGTAAATAATGAATTATTATGGTAGAATACACAAGTAACTTAGGGAAGTCAGGATAGAACTTCTGTCAAAGACTGAACTTTATTTGAAACTTCTTGGTATTTGAAGATGTGAAGTTGAAGAAAGAGACTATTTCGGGTTTGAGGGTTAGCCTGTGCAAAGGTAGAGAAATGAAAAATGAAATATGTCCCTAGAGAGCAGAAAGTCAGCCAGTTTAGTTATCATGTCCACAAGGAATAAGGTGTAGGAAAACTGAAATGTGAACCAGGACCTAGATTGTGTGGCAATTTTAATATCGAACAGAAGAGTTTGAATTTCATTCTAAAGGCAATAGGAAGCCACTGATGCTTCCTAAGCAAGAGCCTGGGGAGATAATACTAGACTTGTGCTTTAGGAATATTGGTTTGGTAATTACACAGAAAATGAATTTGAGAGAGAAGATAATTGATGTAGGGAATTGTACGAGGAGGCTATTCCAGTAGTGTGGGCAATAAAGCTTGAATTACATTAGTTGCCATCTAATTAGTAGAGAGAAGAGGAGAGTTAGTAGAAATGTTGTGGAGGTAAAAATCAACAGTATTCGGCAACTGATTGGATATGAAGTGTGAGGTAAAGAGAAGGGTCAAAAATGACTGAGACTGTGAAACTGAGTACTTGGAAGGAGAGTGGGTAACTTGTCCATGTGCATATCATGCTTATAGTTGGTAACAAAATAGTTCAGGACTAAATCCATTTTTATCCATTTGGCTATACTTTAGCTAATAAAAATTGAATCTCCATCAGCCATTCCTTCAGGGAGTGAAGGATTTAAAAAAAAATCCTCATCTTTAGAAAAAATGTTAAGTATTCTGAGATTGGAAAATTTGAGCTCTCTCACATTGTTTACCATGAAGGGCTAGAAAAGAAGGATTGTATAAGTCACAATTTTAGGACATTATGGTCTTTTAGTATCATGAAGTTTAACCTCCTTATTTTTCAGATGTGAAAATTTGTCCAAGGTCATACTGCTAGTAAATGACAGAGTGAGGACTTAAACATATTTTCTTAATTCCAAAACTGGCATTCTTTCCAATTTACACACTGCTTCCTACATGATAAAACAACAAAAAGAATAGTTTACATGTTGTAGACTGTAGAAGTTCAATCCAGGTTAAAGTTATATATTCCAAGTCATCTGCAAAGCTTTTCTGAACTCATTTCCTCTCTGATGTCTGAGTAAAAAGGATTCTAATCTCCCCTAAATAAATGTTCCCCAGGAGTCACAGAGAAGGTACATTTGGTTCATTTGTCCTAGGGTGCAAAATGAAGAAAGCCAGATGGATAAAAATGTATTTATTCTGTGAATTCAATCACCAGAGGTTCACTTCCTTTCCTTCAAACAACTAGACAGAAAGTTTCCAGGGTTTTTTCCATATTTATTCTCATCCTCATAGCTGGAGTTGGAAAGCCACTCTGATACTGCTTAGTCCATTCTTCTCCTCCTGCTCCATCTTACGGATAAGAGAAACAAGGCCCAAGGAAGGCAATAACTTGTCCAAGGAAAGACAGGGGATAGCTGCCAAAACCAATTTATCTAATTCCAAATCCAGGCCTCTTTTCACTATACCATGCTTTCCATGATACTATTTTTTTTAGTCTAGTTCTCATGATTTGCTCACCAAAAGTTGTTATATGCACTCTGTACCCTCAGTAGGTATCATTATTATTTTAACCTATTCCCAAAGAAGATAGATACCACTGAAAATAGACTTTGTGGAAGGATCAGGAAAAGACATGAGTAGGAGCTCAAATTTCCTTTCACCTGGCATGTGTTCCTGCTTTCTGTTGCTTTGCCTATATCATCCCTATAGTCTATGTGATTTCTGACTGTGTCTTGAATTTTTTTTTGCTATATTTTTTCCATTTCTGGCTCATAGAATATTATGGCCTAAAGGAAAATTAGAAAGAACCTATTCCATCAACTACATTTTAACGATGAGGAATTGGACATTCTGAAAGGTCAAATGACTTGCCCGGAATCTGCAAGCAATTAGTGTAGGAGGCTGGCATAGAATTGCTATCTCTGGTCTGCCTATTGACCCATATTTCTTCGTTTGCAATTCAATATATTGTTACCTGTTTGTTGGGTTCCTTCATTACTCTGTCTCTTTAATATCTGTAAATACTTCATTGATTATCTGTTCCATTGTCCTTTGGCACTAATCAGGCTTCCTTGGTCCTAGCTCTTTCCTATCCAGGGGAGCTTTACTTAATTATACTTTGTTATTGATAGTAGTCCATATGAAATTCCAAAGATATAATGCTCAACCAAGGATAAATTAAATGTGTGTGTTTGCATATGAGCACATGAGTGCTATGTGGCAGAGGAATGGTGGTAGTATGGAGAAAGTAGAAATTCTTAAATGAAGGACTTAACCTAAAAAATGCAGGTGGGAGGATCAATGGTCTAAGGTGAATTTTAATACATAATAGTGGTCAAAAAAGGACCAAATGGAAGATAACAAAGAGAAAACACTATTTGAAAGTCAAGTAAGTACCAATAAAAGAAGACATTTTAGGCTCCATGAACATCATATACTTAAAGAGCTTAAAAGTTATCTTAGATTAACTTAATTATCACTAGTTCTCCATTCCCTGCTCTTCCTCTTCCAGCTCATGTTCATGTAACTCTTCTTTTGCCTTCCATGTCCTAGCACCTATAATAATATCTGATAAATAGGTGGTGCGTGCTAATTCATTGTTTGTTGATTATATCAATAGATACCATATCTGTCATCACTTCTAAATGAAGTTAACAAGTTTATACTCAAGAGGTTGATTATTTCTCCTTTATCCCCTATCCTAACACAATGCCCATTTTTGGAAGGGGTGCCCTAATTATATCATCTATATCATCTGTTTTTTCTTAGGCCTAAATTAAAAGTGAGCTTTCCATTTATTATTATTAAGATAATAAAAGAAACACCAAAAAGACAAAAATTTTCTTACTTAATTTAGCAACATTAGCAAATACTACGTTTTGTGTATATTTTAGAAAAACTATCTAAAGTGTTATCACTTCCCTAATTCCTCAAAAAATATCCAACATATATTAATTTTACCTAATACAGTCTTATTTATTTTAAAGAATGGTCCTTTCTAAGTCACCTTCCATCATTATGTGTTTAATATTACTTAATATTGACCATACCTAGCACTCCTTGATTTCTTTTATTGTAAAGGTAGAAGGTTTCTGTGTACTATACAAGACTGCCTGCTAGCCTCTTTTATTCATTAACTCTGAAATATATTTTTCAACATTTTTCAATCTTTGTCTATTCCCACTTTGAATTTTTGAAGAATCAAATTGTAAGATGTTTTAATTTGGAGGGCCTTAGTGAGATCTTAAGATTTTTCTACCTTGTTATCCTCTACCAAAAAATTTTAAAAAAAACTGTCAAACTATAATTATTTTTATGGTAGTCTCTTTACAAATACTGATAATCAACACAATAATACCAGATGATCAAATGTCCCATAAAACGATTCAAATTGCTTTTTGATGCAAAATAAACCTCTGTCAAGTCCTTTATTTGACCCTTCAACAAGAAACTGTTTACCCTCTTTCCAAGTACTTGAGAAGTCTTTTTGGCTTTTGTCTTAGTTATGGTGACAACTACCATTGTCACTACAGAAGTAGAAGGAGGTGCCCAAAGACTGAGGATCATTTTACATTTTATGTGATTTCATTTGCCATGTGAAAGGATTAATCAACAAGCCAGTATACTCTACAAACAGTGAGGTGTTTTGTTTTGTTTTCTGTCCCTACTTAACCAGGATGCTTTATCCTTTAAAAATAGACACAGTCTGTTTTTGGAACTGTTCCGAAAGAAATCTTAATCTCATAGAATAAGCAAGAACTTGGGCTATTCTCCTTTAGACAGCTAGGTGATATAGTAGTTTGAATGCTGGACTTGTAATCAAGAGGACATGGATTCAATTCTTGCTTCAGACTCACTCCCTGTGTGACCCTGGCCAAGCCATATAAACTCTCAGACTCAATTGTTGTGTTTTTTTTTTTAATCTGTAAAAGTGGGGATAATAATAGCTTCTGCCTCATATGATTGTTTTTTAGATCATATGAGATAATACATGTAAAGTGCCTTGTAAACCTTAAAGCAACATATCAATATTAACAGGTATTACAATATTTGAGAACATAGGGTCATTTCCCTGTAACAGTGAGGTATCTCCATAGGACTCTGAAATATAATGACATTATTCAGCTAGCAGTTCCATTAGAAATGGATTTAGCTTTCACACACTAGATGCTATAGTATCTTCTGCAAATACCCCAAAAATAATTTTTAAAGAGTTATCACTTTTCTTATTCAGAACAATTTAAAACAGAAGCATAAATAGGGTCTTTGAACATGGATATGAAATATTATTTCATTGGATTTACTGAGTAAACATAGATTCTATTGACAGTAGACAATTTTCTTTCATCTCAGCATGGGCTTTACTTCTTTGTTAGCCCTGAAAAAGTCACTTTGCACATTTATTAAAGTGGATTACTTAATTCCTCCTAGTTTCTCCGTTGATACTGGCTCTACTTACTGTGTTTGAGGCTTTTTCCTCTGAAGGACCCTGGGACTACTTGTCTTCCCATTAACCCTCAAGGTCACTTTTCCATTAGCTTCAACAAACAAACAAAGTAAAACTAGATAAGTGTAACTGCCAGTTCTTCCTTAGAAAAACACAAAAAACCTCTCCCAAAGGAAGGAGAAAAGCACGTGCCTATCAACCATGCTGCAAGGACAATCAAAAGAGGGTTTCCAGGCTAAATATTGAGAGAAGCAGCATAACAGGAAGGTACTAGTACTTTATTTGGAGACAAGATTTGATTACTTTTTAGCTTTGAAAATATGGGCTAATACTTAACCCTTTTGATGCTGTAAAGTTCTAAAGAAATACAAGATAATATTATTGTATGATTGTCCTATTAGGCCAGAATTAAATAGCCAAAATTTCAGGAAGCTGGTGGAGAGAAATAACACACAATGGTTTTGACTAGTTTCCTAGCATAATTCAGGAGAAAATACAGTAATTACACTAGATATTATTTTGTAAATACCATCAGAGGCTAAGCTAAGCATTCCTGAGGATATCTTCCTAGATATGAAAGGTGCCATTGGATCTTCAGATACCCATACATTTTTAAATGGAATGACAAAGATGGATACATTGTGATCAGCTGTAATATTGTTGGCCTAAAGAAAACAATAACTCAGAGATGGAACAATTGTTTTGTCAGTCATTCAACTGGGTCACACCAAGTCCAGGAAAAACAAACTAAGTTAAGTCAATAAGTATTCATTGAATGGAATGTCAGCGTTGCTTTAGGCAACATATGGGACACAAAAGAAACTGAAGAAACTGATTAATGCATTATCAGGTCCATCAAACAACTGTTGATTTTTCTCAAGTTGATTGTTTGCTGGTCATTGTGTAGATAAACATAAAACAATAATTTTGGAATAGAAATAGTCTCACTTGACATTTATATCCCCAAAATTCACAAGTTACTTAATTTGCAATTCTATTTTGTCCTTCACATCTTTCAAAAAGTAGGAAAACAGAAAAGATGCCATCCTACTCTATCTCATTTCCCTTTTCTTAATACTAAAAAGTTACTTTAGAAACTATGGGGCAAACCTTAAATAAGATGTTATTGGAATTTAGAGTTTTGAAACAGTATGAAAGAGAAATAATGAGAGTCACTAAGAAAGAACATTGTACAATTTTCCTATTTAAAAGCAAATAAAGGATTCTTCTATATCTGTGAAAGTTAGGAACAAGAAAGTATTTTAGTTAATTTGTAAAACCCCATTCCTTACTCTGGGCCTCATATTCAAAGCTAATATTTATTTCAGTTTTCCTACCGTTAACAGAAGAAGAGGTGAAAGAAGAAAGCTACATTGTCAATAACTTGAATTTTGGATACTGCCATAATATTGTATTTTTACTCTAATAGGAATATTCATTTTTATAACCCTACTCATGCACGGCTAGCAAATGTGCCTGATCGTTGTGCAGTTCAATAGGGGGACAAATATGACAGAACAGCTGAAACTTTGGAGAGTCCTAGAAAGCAATTCTTGCCTCTGCCTCAGAGGATGGATGTTCTGGCAAGTGGCATCCACATATATGTGTGGCATTATACTCAATCCAAAGTCTCACGCATGGGTCATCTAAATTGATATCTTACTCATGGGTGAGATGCTGAATCAAGATCAATGTAGTCCATTATCAACAAACATCTTGCCAATCAAGAACATGGGTTCATTCTCATTGCCTTAATTTTCATCTACAATACATGATACAAAAAATGGCTAATTAAGTTTGTTTTAGGTAAACAGGTACAAAAAGAAAATATCCAAAGGGAGAAAGGAAAGTTCTAGAAGAAAAAAGGAGGATCACAGGATCATAGCTCTAGTTTAAGGGTTATAACCTGGAGTCCTCTATATTTATATTATCTATCTCTAGCTCCACTTCTATTTCTATCTCTGCACCTATCATTTTGTATCATGTATATCTCTATGATCTGTATGTCTATACCTAAATTTACATCAATTGATATCTATATAGATTAATATATCTATCTAAATACCAGGCAGAGCTAGATATTCAGATATCTAATGGTAGACAGAGATTGATATCTATATGACAAGTATAGATGGATAAATAGATAGTTATAGCATCTCTATTTCAATAAAATTAACTCTTTAAGTCTATGAATTTTAGTTTATTTTCAAATATTCTAAGATAGGGCTATTAGGCTTCAATAGACTGCTAAAGAAGTCCATCTCTCTCTCTCTCTCTCTCTCTCTCTCTCTCTCTCTCTCTCTCTCTCTCTCACACACACACACACACACACACACACACACACACACACACATTATTAAGAACAGTTGATCTAATCCTAGAAAAAACCTTAAAGTTAATGTAGTTCAAACTTATCATTTGATAATTATGGAAACTGAGTCCTCAGACCCTTATAACAATAAAATTTTGTGTAGCAATTTCAGTTTTCAAAGCAATGTATCTATATCTATATCTATATCTATACACATACACACACACACATACACACATATATGTGTATATATATGTATACACACACACACACACATACACACATATATATATGTATATATTATCTGCACAATAATCCTATGAGGTAAGCACTATTATCCCCATTTTACAGATGAAAATACAGAGGTCAAGAGTGATTAAATGATTTATCTATGCTTACACACATAGTAAGTGTCAGAGGCAATATTAAAAGTCAAGCATTCCTGAATCCAAGTTGACTACTCTATTGTAATAGGAAGTAAATTATTGGACGTGAGACTTGACCTCAGGTTCTTTGAATCCAGGATAGGGCAAGAGGTTCAGCTGTCTGTGAATGAGTCTGAGTGGTCATGTTTGGGAAAGCATTTCTTCCCATTTGGGAAGGTCTTACATTTAGGAAAGGGTAAAGGCTAAAATTCGATGGACCCATAAACATTATTCCTGAGAAAGAAGGAGCTAACTTCAATAGTCTTACAGCTCTGAATCAAAATGAAGAGCTCATGAAGGTTTGAAAAAACGGAAGAAGCTACTGAAATTATCAGATTCTCACACATACCACTTATATTAGGAGAAACTGATTCTAGAACACAACCACATCAATCTGAATCTACCTCATAAGAACTTAGAGGAATAGCTGGGAGGCATCTTAGATATCGCCAAGTCCAATTCTCTCACAGAAATATGATTTGAGCTTTTGATTCTAAATCTAGTACTCTTGCCACTGAACCAAATTGCCTCCCTCAGCTAGAAATAGAATCTTATCTAGCATAAGGCCAAGAAAGAATTGGGCCAGAAAACAAGATCTGGAAGGGGTTTGGTTAGGCAGGAGATGGCAGGATGGGGATGATCAGGTTTAGCTTTGTGAACATTTATAAGCAAATTTCTGGACTTCATTGGCTTACTTGCTCACCCTTTAAAAACTCAACCATAACGAGGGAACTACATTGTGGAATTACTGTAAAAGTGTGACTTTTTAAAAAGAGAAATCATATACCAGACTTACAAAAAATACTGAGCTATAAAGCTGGATGCTCTGTTTTAGATCATAGGCCAACTACACAGCCTGACTCCGATAGGATTCAGTGACCTTAGGGCTTGACTCACTGCCTCCCCCCTTACTCATGTCTTCTTGCTCCCACTCTGTCTTTTGACCTGGCTTCTTTATTCCCTGCCACCCTTTCTCCCTTTGCCTATGGAAAGAGATAAAGGGATAAGCTTCTTATTCTGTCTATTCCACTAAAACAGAATCAGTTTGAAACCCTCATACAAAGGATTGCTCTGGCTTCTGTTGGCTTGTAAAGCATTTGCTAATTATCAAGCAAAGGCAGTTAAGTGAGAGAGTGAAGTCATAGTTTGATAAAGGTTGAAAAGTTAACCTAAATAAAGTTACTTTTTTTCAGGAACCTCAAGAAATATATTCCAGTGCGGTGAAAAGCACCATGCAATTTATCATGAAAGTTTCCAAACATGTACAAAGTACAGAGGATCTCATTTTTAGCAGGTGTCAATGAGAAGAGGAATTTGGTAGTTAGCTAAAAAGAGTGAACTATGTCACTTGACAGTGTGTGACACAACCACTGCCCCTTATATAAAAGGCTCAGTGGAAATGTATTTCTAAGATCTTGGTTACCTGGGAAAATTGGTTCTTACTTGAAAGAATGCATGAAAAATTTCACAGAGGAAATGACATAGTTTAATTATCTGAAGCTAAAGAATCCCAATTTATGTCAGAACAATGAATGGTAGAAGACTCCAATAAGGAGAAAGAATAAAAGAAGGACTACTGAATATTTGAAGCTAAGTAATATAGACATTCTTAAGAGGAACTTCTATGTTGAGGAATAATAATGAGGACCATGCACACCATCAGTAGAAAAGTTATCCAGTAATGTCCACAGAAATAAGGGATCAGGACTGGTAGCTGGTTTCTCTCTGCTGAGGTGTGCTGAACTTGCTATTGGTCAACTTGACATCCAAATTAAAGAGGACTTTTGCACAGCATATGGTATTGAAAAACTTCTTAAATTTGATGACTACCACCCACTAGTCATGAATCATGTAATGAATAAATATATCACTAGAAAGGAACCTAGGAAATAGTCTAAGTATGGTAAAGTCCTAGGCAAGGAAGTGAAAACCTTAATATCTTAATTGGAGTTTTCATACTGATGTTGACATCCTGAAGTTAAAAGATAGGGTATTCAGAAGAAAAAGTAAGTACGGGAATTGAACAGTGGACTAAGATATTAGTGCCTAAGTATTAGAGTTGGATTAAACAACCATAGTTTAAAATATGGAAGTGTTAGGCTCTAGGCCCATAGAATATACCTAATAAGAATACAAAACATATGGGGCAGCTAGGTGGCACAGTAGATAGAGCTTCAGCCTCAGAGTCAAGAAGATCTTAGTTCAAATCTGCCCTCAGCACTTGAAACTTACTAGCTGTATGACCCTGGGCAAGTCACTTAATCCTGATTGCCTCACAAAAAAAAAGAATGCAAAACATATACACACATAAACATTTGCCTGTAGTGTCAATAATCTGATGAAGAGAGCTTTTATGTAAAAATGGGAGGGGGCAGGGGAAGCAACACTATTTGCAGATGTCTACTAGACCTAGTACCATAGAAAATATCAAATACAACTTAGGAAGAATAGAAAGAAAAGTAATTCATAGATAAGCTCCAATAATAAATTACATGTATTGCAGTAGATGCAACATAGGGCCTTGGAATCAGGAAGATCTAAGTTTGAATTCTGTCTCAGATACCTGCTAGCTTTGTGATTCTGGGCAAGTCACCTCCCTCCCATTGTTGTTGTGAAGATAAAAATGAGTTAATATATACAAAGTACTCCAACAACATTAAAGTACTATACAATATTATTATTTTGTTTTGTTATTGCTATTATTATGAGCAAATTAAAAAAATCATGGCTGAAGAACATAATGAACTGAAAATTGTAATTAAAAGAAGGAAAATCTGACCTAATATCTTTGAAATGTGATATTGGTGGGACTCCTCTTTGGAATATGGCTTTGAAGGTTGTATCTTATTGATTAAGAAAAGAATAAAGAAAGGATGAGAGTGACAGTATATATGAAAAAGATAGACACAAATATAGAAATCTAGGAACTGGAGGGAGGGAAGTGTGGAGAGCATCACTTCTAGGCAAGAATTAAGAGAGGAAGAAACAAAAATGACATTTTTATAGAGATACATATGCTAGGGACAACAACAAGGACATTTTTGTTTATGCAGGAAACAAAAGGTTACTTCGTACCCAAAGGCACCCACATCATCCCATTATTTGTCTCCCCGTGCCAGGACTGGATTCAGTTTAGGACCCAGAATGCTTTGACCCAAACAACTTTCTGGATGAGAAAGGGGCTTTCTGAGCAAATGACTTTCATGTCCTTTGCTCCAGGGAAGCTGATGTAAGTAGGGACAGACCTGGCCCAAATAGAGACTTCTTTTCTTCCTCACCACCTTCCACCAGCATTTCAAACTGAGCCTGGTGGAGAAGCCTGAGGGCATAGACCTGACCCCCTCAGTTCAAGGCCTGGGCAATATACACACAACCTATGAGCTTTGTCCAAGGGGACATTTGCAATCCCTCCCACTTGTGTCTTTTGCCCAATAATCCCACCTCCAAAAAGCAAAAAAAAAAAAAAGAATAGAGGAGGCAATTTTGCAGGACTCTCAAGAGTAGTTTGTTATGTTCTGTTTACCTCATTTTATAAAACAATAGTGATAAACTTGAGTATATCCAAAGAAAGCTGTTTACTATTATGAGAGATTTATATGTACATATGTATATGCATATATATATATACATGTATATACATATAATATGTAAACATATATACACATATATGCATATGAATATTGTATTCATTGGTATTTTTTAAAAGAAAGACTTAGGGAAGAGAATATAAATGATAAGAAAGTTTCTCATAGATTCCTAAAAAAATTCTATAATAAATTATTAAAGGTAGGATTAAAGAGCATGTAGAAAGGAAGCACTGACCATGAAGAACTATCTTGCTTTGTCAGTGAAGGTCATTCTAGATTTAATGTATTTTTTTTTTCAGATCACTAGACTGGAATAGGCAACTAAGTCGTACAGTGGATAGAGCATTGAGCCTGGAGTCAAAAAGACCAGAGTTCAAATATGGCCTCTGATATTTGCTAGAAATGTGACCCTGTGCAAATCCATTAAACTCTGGCTGAATAAAACTGGAGAAATGGAAAACCCAAACCACTCCAGAATATTTGCTAAGAAAACCTCATAGGCAGTGAGTCCATGGGGTCAGGAAGAGTTGGACATGACTGAACAACTGAACAACAAGATTAGAAATATTGCTGATATGGTTTTAGATTTTTTTAAAAACATTTGTCAAAGTTTCTTGTCATGTTTTTGTGGTAATGGTATAGAAACTTGGATTAGATAACTGTACAGTCAAGTGAATTTGAAATGGTTTGAATGGTGGGCCTCCAATACTACTTATTAATAACCTGATACCAACTAGGAAGAAGTCACCAGTGGAAAGTACCAATTATCTATGCTAAGCTCACTGCTGTTGTGCTAGAATCTACACATAGATGGCATGGTTATCAAATTTGATTATTTGGCAAAAAGCTTAGAGGAATAGAGCACCTCCTATACTGAATAAGAATCAGTGTCCAAAAGGATCTTGGAAGACTAGGGAGATATTCTAAAATGAATGCAAAAAAATTTAAAAGGCATAAGGATATTTCTTTTAAAGGGCTCTATTTCGATTTATGGGATGGGAAAAAGTATAGCTAGACAGAACTCTGTCTGAAAATGATATGAAAGCTTTAATGGATTATAAGTTGCATCTATTCAACACTAATGATGTAGTTAGTTCAATTTTAGGCTATATACATAGATCTAGTACCTAGTACTCATTCCTCTTTATATGTCTTACCTTGGTCAGACTACATTTACAGTATCATTTTCAATTCTGGAAGTCAAATTTTATGAATCACACTGAGAAACAGGAAAGGGACCAGAGGAGGGCAACCAGGATAGGGAAAGTCTACAAGTTTGTGCAATTTGTGGCTCTACTGAAGTAACCTGGAATGTTTAGCTTGGAGAAGAGAATTGGAGGAGACACATCTTGTAGAGGGCCCTCATATGAAATGGTAATTGCTTTTATTCTACTTAGCCTCAGCAACTCACACTAGAAATAAAAAGTAGAAGCTGCAAAGAGGCAAATTAAGGCTTGAGAAAAGGGGGAGAAACAAGCATCTTCCTATTAACTGAAGTAAATTGAAGGTGAAATGGACTGTATTTTGAGATATTAGATTCTGTTTCCTGGAAGTCCTCAGTGGGGTAAAAAACAAAAACTTACAAGCATGTGGATGACTGATAATATGTTGTAAAGTATTTTTTTCAGGTATAAATTGGGTTAAATGGCAATAGGGAATGTTTTATGCCTCTTAGAGGCTATGATTTTCAGGCCTTATAATAGTTGTTTGGAGGGTTATACTTTGGAAAAGAAAAGAAAGTTGCTGTATTAGATAGCATTCTGGTCCTGGATTTAGAAAGACCTGAATTCAAATGTAGCCTCAGATTCTTACTGAGACCATGGATAAGTCACTGCATCTCTGTTCTTCTTAGTTTCCTAATCTATAAAACAGGGAGAATAATAGCACCTACTTCCCAGGGTTGCTGTGACAATAAAATGAGATTAATATTCATTTTAGTTTTAGTTTGATATTCTATTTATTTTTTAATTTAAATTTTTTTCAGTTCTGAATTCTCTCTCTCTCCTTCTACCCTTCCTACACCCATTGAGAAGGTAAGAAATACAATACCCATTATATATATATATATATATATATATATATATATATACATACACACACACACACACAAACATATATATGTATGTATGTATATGAAATCATATAAAACATATTCACATTATCCCTATTCTGGGGGGGAAATAAAAAAGAATCTATAGAAAAAAGTAGGCTTCAATCTGCACTCTTGAATCCATCAGTTATTTGAAAGGAGATGGGATTTTACGTGAAATAGTATTTGTAAAGCACTTCGCAAACTTAAAGCACTATATAAATGCTATTATTATTGTTGTTGTTATTATTGCTATGATTATCTCTACAGGAAAGAATATATTTGTCCTTATGCACTTATTCTTATATTCTGATGAATGCATGATTTCCACAGCATGGTTCCTGCATCCAGTGATAGAGGTCACAAACCTGTCATTGCATACCATCTTGTGTGACTTTGACTCAAGTGTTCTTCCCTCCTATATCCTCCACAGAAGATCTGCCCAATGGGTTAGATGCCTCTTTTTTGTTTACTAGTATCTTATGAACACCACTAAATCACTTATTCTGTCCATCTGTTGCTTCATATTCCCACTACATTAGTGGGCCCAATTCCATTTCCAGACAATCTAATCTTAGATAATGCATTTATGCCATTTCTCATGTAGATCATTATTTGCAACATACTGCAGGTAGTTCATTCTCTGCTTATAATATGTATTGTGGCTGTTGTTGTTTTAGGAGTTGCCTGCAATTTTAATTTATCTGAAATTATGTTGTTTCATAATTTGCATCCATCTAGCATCAGCATCAGATTGGTGTGTAAGAGATGGTCTTTTTGCATCAGAATCAACATGTAATCATTGAGAGTATCATGTAGTTTTCCAAATGTGATCTCACTTGATCTCCTCTAACACATTCTTGCCCAAGCCATTCTTTCACGTGTGGCACTTAACCCAAGATGTGTATTTAGATGGATTATGTTGATTTTCTGGTTGTTTGTTTTGTCATAATCTGAACAAAGCACATTTTCTATCCACTTTCATATATGTGTATATATGTATTGCATATATGCTGATGATGAATTCTTTTTCTTGTTGAAAATTTCATCAAGCAGATTTTGTGTCACAGGTCCCAATTCAGTTAGCATAATTCCATTTGCAAATAGCAACTCTGAAGATCTTTTTGATAAACATAAAAAAAATTTTCTTTTTTTTTTTTTACTTTACATGTTGTATTTGATGCTGCTGGCAAGCAACTTTGCCACACGTGGTTATCTTTGGGAAGTACTTTGCTTTATGGCCATAATCAGCAAATGGTTAAATATGTCTAACCCTCTAATTGTATCCACTACAGAATGTAGTGGAATGTAGATATAATCAAGAAAAGGGCATTGTATTCCCACTATTGTTACATACGTAGTAAACCTAGAGTTGTATCATCACAGGGCCCTATGAGACTGTCTGAAGATCATGTTGAGGATTACACTTTCTCAGGCACATGGTCATGGTTAAAAATATCTCCAGACAGAAAACGAGCATAAGGAAGTGATGGTGTGAAAAGCAAGATCCAGAAGGAGTGAACACAAACAAGGAAATAGAGATAAAGGGAAGGTCATCATAGGGATGTAGTGACACACAGAAGGTATTATGATGGCTAGAGAACAAACAGGCTTCACAACAAACACGTGAGGTAGATGCTATTTTTATCCTAATTTTACAAAGGAGGAAATTATGCTTGAGGCTTGAAGAGGCCTCAGTTTTTTCTCTATAAAATGGGAGTAATAGTAGTATCTATCTCATTCAGTTGTCAGGAGAATTAAATGAGATAGCATATGTAAAGTGCCTTGTAAATTTTAAGCTGATGAATAAATGCTAGGTAATACAATTAGAAGGAATCAGAAATGGTTAGAAGGCTGAACTCAAAGAATAGCTATTATTATGCAATAAGTTGTTATTGTTCCATGGCAACTAATTAGAAGGTTTCCAATGAAGCACCCTAAGTGCTTAGTACTCTATTGTTTAGGATTTATAAAAAGTATTTGGGTAATGGCATATTCCTCAAATCTATACACATAACAAATCTAGAAATTGTGACAAATAAATGGGATAATGGAGAATAAATTTAATATGAAGTGATTTAATAGGTGTAAGTAGTCTTACATTTTAGACCCAAAAATTCAGCCTCAAGAGCACAGCACGGGGGAGGTATGGTTAGACAGAAGTTAGAGGAGAATAAGAAAGTGGAGGGAGGAGGAGATGATGATGATGATGATAATTTTGATGATCTAGAGATCTTAATGGACCACAACCTCAACATGGATAAGCAGTGTGTTGTGGGAGTCAAAAAAGCTAATAGAATCTTGAGAGACATTAAAGGAGGTCTAGCTTCCACTAGCAGTGTGCTGAAAAGATGTAAGCCTGTTGTTAAATTTTCAGCATGAGTATTTATACCTTGGAAATCAGCAAATGTTACAAATCAAGGCTTGTTTTATTGTTTTATTGATTGTCTAGACTTAAGAAAGTTATGGAGAAAATGTTAATAATGTCTATTAAATTTACAAGTGTATCCTGATTACACTTCTTTTTCATAGAGTCGGTTTTTACTAGCACATAGCTTCTTGGCTTCTAAAAACAAGGAGGTGATAGTCTTACTGTACTCTGTCTTTGTGAAACTTTGTCCAGAGTACTGTGCTCAGTTCTGGCTAAAACACATGATGTAAGATATTCATAAGTTAAAGACTGTCCAAAGGAAGGGTACCAGAATATCAAAGAGCATTGAGTCTGTATCACATGAGGACTGGTTAAAGTAACTAAGGATGTTTGAAAAATAGAAAAAGAAAATATGCTTTAGAATATTTTTCTAGAAAAAGAGAATATTTAGAGTTCTAGCCTTTGGAGATGCTGAAACAAAAATAATATTATTTTTGTATTCTAAGGAATTTGTGTAGCATCCCAAATAAAGGAGTAGTAGTCATTATTATATTCTTCTCTGATCAAAATATATCTAGAGAATCAAATGGAGTTCTAATGGTCATGATTTAGTAAAAATGATGTATGATAAACTGTAGTATGAATTAAGGAAGATGACTAAGGCAGTGAATGAACTGTTTATGAAGATAAACTGAGAGGCGGAGCCAAGATGGCTGTGAAAGCAGTGACTTGCTTGACTTTCTCCCCCAAACCCCTCCAAATACTCATAAAAAATGGCCCTAAACAAATTCTGAAGCAGCAGAACCCATA
This sequence comes from Phascolarctos cinereus, assembly GCF_003287225.1. Classification (NCBI taxonomy): domain Eukaryota; kingdom Metazoa; phylum Chordata; class Mammalia; order Diprotodontia; family Phascolarctidae; genus Phascolarctos; species Phascolarctos cinereus. The sequence goes on along the minus strand of NW_027555847.1, from coordinate 382,771,216 downwards.
AAAAGACAGAGTGAAACAAATTTCCAGCCCAAGACAACCTGGATGATTGATCAGAAAGGTGTATCATCCAGGGCTGGGAGTGGAGTGCAGCATGGGGTGGGGGCGCAGGCAGCAGTGAACCTGAAGCAGGCCTCAGAGGACTGAATCTTGGACAGCTGTGGAGGTTTCCAGACTCCTCAACCCACAAATGCCAATGACAACTCAGAAGGTCAGTGGGAAAAGTCTGTTTCTGTCAGTGCTGAGAGAGGAAGGCGGGGTCTCAGCTCCATTCCCCAAGAGCGTGGCCCTGGGGGGGGGCAGCTGCTTCCCGAGCTTCTGACCCATAGACTGAGGGGGAATCCAGTGGCTGATCAGAGAGGGATTGCAGGGATCTCTTTGCCAGTGCTGAGACAGGAATCTCTTGCTTTGCCTGTTTTTGGGTCTGGGTCACAGTTCTGGGCAGCAGTGCTGGGGTGAGGAGGAACGCTGGTGTGGTGGAGCTTGTAGTGATTGTGGAGAGGAGCCCCTCCTCACAGTTACAGGACAGAAAGGAATACTTGTGGTCACAGGCCAGAAAAGGAATAAACACCTCGCCCCTTATCATACCTCCTTGGAAGAACTGAAAATTTACAGGTCCCTACAAGTATCTCTGAAAACAGCTGTACAAACCCCTGAAGCTTGGGACAGTACAATCTCCACATTGGAAGCAGACTCTTACCTTAACAAAGAGTTTAAAACTAAAGTAATTAAGCTGGGATCATGAGCAAGCAGCGCAAAAAGAGTCAGACTATATTATCTTACTTTGGTGAAAAAAGGGATCAAAATATACAACCAGAAGAAGACAACAAAGTCAAAGCTCCTACATCCAAAGCCTCCAAGAAAAATATGAATCAGTCCCAGGCCTTGGAAGAGCTCAAAAGGGATTTTGAGAAGCAAGTAAGGGAAGTAGAGGAAAAACTGGGAAGAGAAATGAGAGTGATGCAAGAAAATCATGAAAAACAAGTCAACAGCTTGCTAAAGGAGACCCAAAAAATACTGAAGAAAAAACCTTAAAAAAGCCTAACCAAATGGCAAAAGAGGTCCAAAAAGCCAATGAGGAGAAAAATGCCCTAAAAAGAAAATTTGGCCAAATGGAAAAGGAAGTCCAAAAGATTACTAAAGAAAATACTTCCTGAAAAAAAACCAGCAATTGGAAGACAGTGACTGTATGAGAAATCAAGACACTGTAAAACAAATCCAAAAGAATGAAAAATTAGAAAACAATGTGAAATATCTCATTGGAAAAACAACTGACCTGGAAAATAGATCCAGGAGAGAGAATTTAAAAATTATTGGACTATCTGAAAGCCATGATCAAAAAAAGAGCCTAGACATCATCTTTCAAGAAATTATCAAGGAAAACTGCCCTGATATGTTAGAACCAGAGGGCAAAATAGAAATTGAAAGAATCCACAGATCTCCTCCTGAAAGAGATCCCCAAAGGAAAACTCCTAGGAATATTGTAGCCAAATTCCAGAGTTCCCAGGTCAAGGAGAAAATATTACAAGCTGCCAGAAGGAAACAGTTCAAGTACTGTGGAAACACAATCAGGATAACACAAGATTTAGCAGCTTCTACATTAAAGGACCATAGGGCATGGAATATAATATTCCAGAGGGCAAAGGAGATAGGATTACAACCAAGAATCACCTACCAGCAAAACTGAGTATAATCCTTCAGGGGAAAAAATGGTCATTCAGTGAAATAGAGGACTTTCAAGCATTCCTGATGAAAAGACCAGAGCTAAACAGAAAATTTGACTTTCAAATACAGGACTCCAGTGGAACATGAAGAGGTAAACAGGAAAGAGAAATCATAAGAGACTTATTAAGATTGAACTGTTTACATTCCTGCATGGAAAGATGATATTTGTAACTCATGAGAACTTTGTCAGTATTAGGGTAGTTGAAGGAAAAAAAATTGTATGTATGTATATATAGATAGATAGATAGGGCACAGGGTGAGTTGAAGATTAAGGGGTCATATCTGGAGAATAAATTAAGGGATGAGAGAGGATGATATCGGAGAAGAAGAAAGGGAGAGGTAGAATGGGGTAAATTATCTCACAAAAAAAAACAGAAAAGTCTCTCACAGTGGAGGGGAAACAAGGGAAGGTGAGAGGGACTGAGGGAATCTTATTCTCATAGGATTTGGCTTAAGGAGAGAATAACATACACATTCAACTGGGTATGGAAATCTGTCTTACCCTACAGGAAAATAGGGGAGAAGGGGACAAGACAGCAGGGGGGTGAAAGAGAGGAGGGCAGATTGGGAAAGAGGGTAATCAGAAGCAAATACTTCTGAGGAAGGACAGGGTCAAAAGAAAGAATAGAATAAATGGGGAGGTGGGATAGGATTAAGGGAAATAGAGTTAGTTTTTCACAACATGACTACTATGGAAGTGTTTTGCATAACTACACATGTATAACTTATATTGAGTTGCTTGCCTTTTCAATGAGGGTGGGTGGGGATGGAGGAAGGGAGAAAATTTGGAACTCAAAGTTTTAAAAACACATGTTTTAAAAAAAATATTTTCTCATGCAACTCGGAAATAAGAAATACAGGAAATGGGGCACAGAAGTCTATCCTGCTCTACAGGAAAATAGAAGGGGAAGGGGATAAGAGAAGGGAGTGGGGAGAGACAGAAGAGAAGGCAGACCAGGTGAAAGGGTATTCAGAATGCATGCCATCTTGGGGTGGGGGGAGGGGTGAGAAATTTGGAACTCAAAAACTTGTGGAAGTGAATATTGAAAACTAAAAATAAATAAATTTATATTAAAAAAAAAAGAAAAGAAAAATAGACTGGGCTATTTAGGGAGGTAATGAGTTACCTATAATGAGAAGTGTTCAGACTAAAGATCAACTGAGTACTAAGCACTAAGAATATAGTTTTTAAAGCAAAAGGCAGCCCTTGCCCTTAGGAATTGGTTGTGAAAGGCTTCAAAAGCCAATCAGCTGATTTTATATTTGATCTTAAAGCCACTGAGGTTATTGAATAGGGCATGACATGGTCAAATTCGTACTTAAGGAAAATCACTTTGTTAATTTTGGTGAGGCAAGTGGGATAAGTGACTTGCCCAGGGCCACACAGCTAGTAAGTGTCAAGTGTTTGAGGCCAGATTTGAACTCAGGTCTTCTTGACTCCAAGGCTGGAGCTCTACTCACTGCATCACCTTGCTGCCCCAAGGAAAATCACTGCGGCAGCTGAGTGGAAGGATTAGAGGGGGAGAGACTTGAGGCAGGGAGATCAATTAAAAGATTAGAGCACTAGTCTAAGCCAGGTGTGAGGCCATCACTAAGGTATAAGTAAAGAGAAGAAGTCAGATAGGAGAGCTATAGTAGAGGTAGAAATGGTGTAATTTGGCAACTGACTGCTTATGTGGGTGAGGTAGAATGAAAAGTTGAAGGTAATATCAAAGTTATAAACATTGGCTCTTGTCTTTCATATTCAAAGAGGACCAAAATGGCATCACTACATTGTGGTTAATGTACAATATGTCCAACTGTGGCTTATCAGACCAACAGGAGCTCAGAAGGTACTACCACAGGCCAGGCACAAATAGTGCACAGGAACATTTGGAATGGACATGGCTCTAAATTTGCACATCTCATGTTTCTTTTGAGCTCCTGTGTTTCTGCTTTGCCCGTAGAGCAAGGACCTTATTTGATGTGGGTATCATGGCAGTCCTGTGCCCAGTGTCTCACATGTCTCACGATCGATTCCAAAGTTCTTCAGAGAGACATTGAGAGTGTCCTTGTATCACTTCTTCTAACCTCTGTTCAAGCACTGGCCTTGTGGGGTTTCTCTGGAAAATAATTTTTTAGGCAACCATGTGTTTGAAATTCAAACAACATGGCCAAACCATCAGAGTTGTACTCTCTGCAGTAGAGTTTGAATGCTTGGAAGTTCAGCTTGAGAAAGGACTTCAGTTTCTGGTACCTTATCTTGCCAGGTGATCTTCAAAATCTTCCAACTCAAATGGAAGTTATTCAGTTTCCTGGCATGGCACTGGTAGACTGTACAGGTTTCACAGACATACAATAATGAGTTCAACACAACAGCTCTGTAGACCTTCAGTTTGGTAGGCAGTCTGATGCATCTTGTCTTACACACTTTCTTTCAGAGCCTTCCAAACACTGAGCATGAGAGACTAAAAGAATGGTGCGGGGCAGCTAGCTGGCATAGTGGATAGAGTACCAGCCCTGGAGTCAGGAGGACCCGAATTCAAATCTGACCTCAGACACTTACTAGCTATGTGACCCTGGGCAAGTCACTTAACCCCATTGCCTCCAAAAAGAAGAAGAAGAAGAAGAAGAAGAAGAAGAAGAAGAAGAAGAAGAAGAAGAAGAAGAAGAAGAAGAAGAAGAAGAAGAGAAGAAGAAGAAGAAGAAGAAGAAATTTAGAGGCAGCTAGGTGACACCATGGATAGAGCACTGGCCCTAGAAATTAGGAGGACCTGAGTTCAAATTTGGCCTCAGACATGATGCTTACTAGCTGTGTGACTCTGGGCAAGTCACTTAACCCCAATGCCTAGAGAAAAAAAAAGAGTTTATGATCTCAAGGAGAAACATGACACAAAAGGAAGTGGGGGGTGGAATAGTCACCAAGGGGTACACTGCAGGCATCTTGTTCTATAAAGTAGAAACAAGGAAGTATGACAGAAAATGAGTCTACTTTCTGCCCTCTATAAAGAAAGGCATTGGGAGGAGTTTGGTATACCACCCTTCAGCTCTCCAAACAGAGGGGAGAGGAGGTTGAGGGAAATAAAGTCAATTAAGGTTTGAGTTAATAGCATGGTGAGCTTATCCTGGGAGGGGCATCTTGTTCAATGGTGGTAAAACCAGGTAGGGCAGCAGGTGCAAAGGGGAATACATCCATTCATATAGTCATGCATGTGTGTAGACACACATATGTTTATATGTATGTATATATGTTTACACATACATACATTCATATAATATAGATGCATTTAATTGAAATATACACATGTACGTATAAATGCATACATTTATATGTATTTAAATGATCCCTGACCTCAAGGAGCATAAGATCTCATCAGTAGATATGACAAACATGAAATCATACAATAAGAACAGCCATGTGTCCATTAAACTGCTGAACATACTCCAAATGTGGTAAGATTTCATAGGAAGAGGAGTGAATGACAACTGGAATTTCTGTTAGAGAACCTTCTTTACAGAAAATAGAGCTAGCTCCAGCCAAAGCCTCAAAAATGGGTAGAATGTGAAAGGAAAAAAGAATGAAACACAGCTACCTCCCTCTCTCTCTCTCTCTCCTTTCTCATTAGTAGAAGGTAAACTCCTTGAAGTTAAGAACTGTTGCATTTTTGTTTTTTCTCTTTTCAGCATGTAACACAGGCCCTCTGTGACTGAATTCTTATAAAGTGATCATTCAATTCAGTTTAATGAAATGAGGCAGTAAGGAGAGTATTCTAACTATATTACTGTTGGGGAGTAATGAGAAATTGTATTGGAATGCCCTGACAGAAGAAGGTTTTACCTGAGTATTTCAGTTATCCTTATTATAAATGTCCTTATTCCTGATTCCAGGGATCCATGAGGGCATATTCCCAGGGGAATGGAGAATGACTTTTTTTTTCTACAAAATTTACTAGTCAATTCAGACCAACAATTCAAAAAATTATTTGACTCCTCTCTACACCTCCTCTTTCCCTCTCACTTCAAATGCTGTTTTTCTTCATTATGTTCTATATTTCCTGAGACTTGTCTGTTTATTAATTCACATTCTCATAACATGAAACACTATGTAGATCTATGCAGGACAGTTTTTGAGTCAGCAATATCAGTTATTTGGGAGGTTGAGTAGAAAACACAAATCTCCTATATCTCATTTTAGCTTAGGTTTTCCCTAAGGTCACCCACGTGACACAGAGCAAGGCACTTTGTCAGTATAAGTCCTGAAACCATAAGCATAAAGTTTATTCATTCATGAACATTTGGTGGGCAGAGACACAAGAGCTTGTTTACAACTTTAGCAGGCCAAAATGAAGGCCAATATGTACCCACTCTAATGCAGAAAGTTGTTTATTATTCCCCCCTGGGTGATATATTATGTATATTTGTTTCTTATGCCTTTAGTCAAACACCATAACTCAGAATCTGTGTGTCTAAGGAAAATACATTTGCCTGCAGCTCAATAAAACTTTCAATGAAAGACAAAGACAACTCCAAAGAAAAAGAACAACTCTTTTTTTTTTACCTTGACCAATTAACATGAGATAGGTTAGATCTACAATGGCAAAGCAAAGTTGAAAATTATGTCAATTATATGAATAATTCCAGGAAAATGAAAAAAAATAAAGAAAAGAGTAGCCTTAGTTCAAGACAAATATATTTTTGGGAAACAACTGAAACTTTGTTCATTCCATTTTTTCTTCCTGAAATTCACTGCAATCTCCTCTTTGTCAATTTGTTTTTCAAGGCCTGATTCAAGTCTTACCTCCTCTATAAATCTTCCCTCAACATTTCTGTCCATGATTATTTGAACATCTATTACTCTCATCTAGACCTTTCAGTTTTAACATCTGATGCTTTAGTATGTTACTCTCTGTTTCATATGAACTGGCTTTAAGCTACTTCAACTAGATTATAAGTTTCTTTCAGGCAAGGGCCTGTGTTTTACACTTTTCTAGTTTCCCCCATGGTGCTTTAAACATTGTACATCTGTTCCCTGGTTGATGGACTGAGTCAATAGCATAGGCATTAGTTTCCTAACAAAGGAACTGAACACATCCTATAAATATTTCATCATTCCACCAAAAAGCCTTTTCTAGTCAAAATGACCAGTAAACAATCAAGAGAGTTCTGTCTTACATTTGCTTTTTCAATGGTAGATTATGGGTAGCAAAGAGGCATCTTCTCCCCCTTCTTTTTCTGACTCTTTTCCTTTTTCCTCTCCACTACAACCAGCTAGTTTTCTCACGCATACTTCTTAACCTACAAGGCCCCACCCTTTCTTCTGCCTATTCAACTTGTACTGGTTTTCCCCATTTCTGATCCAGCACCACCATCTCTATGAAGCCTACTTCCAGGACTCCAGAACATAGTCATCCCCTCATTCTCTGAACAGCACTTACAGACTCTTATTATTAATGCTCTTTATACTGCATTGTCTGACATATTTGTGTAATTGTCATAAATACATATATGTTGCTGCTCAGACACATTCATGTCAATGAAATTAAACAAACATTTACTAATTGTCAGCTTTTGAAGGATGGGAACCATGCTCTACCTGCATTTTTATTTTGTTTTGTTTTGATATCCCTTCCTTCCCATAGTACCAATGAGGCACAATGACAGTAACAATTTATATTTAAGTCTGTGTGGTGTGTGTGAGAGGCAGAGATACAGACTATTATATCTACATCTACATCTATATAGACTATATAGATATTGGTAAGATGATGCATATCACTAGCCCACTACTTCTAGATTATTATGGACTTGTTAACTTGTTAACTATTCTTGACAATTTCATATTATTCAACTGAAATTCAATTCATTTCAACAAAAAGTGAGCAGATATGGGGCAGTTAGATGGCACAGTGGATAGGGCACGGGCCCTGGATTCAGGAGGACCTGAGTTCAAATTCAGCCTCAGACACATAACACTTACTAGCTGTGTGACCCTGGGCAAGTCACTTAACCCCATTGCCTAGCCCCCTCCCAAAAAAAAACAAGAAGTGGGCAGATAAAATAAAACTTCCTTTTATTCGCTCACATATGATACACACAGCACTAGGCTCTATGACCATGAAATAATTCCTGCCCTCAAAGAACTTACTCTCTGTTGGGGAGAAATGTACTGATACATACAAAATATACATAAAATATACCTATACATATATACATATACATACACACATACATATACATATACACATACATACAGATACATACATATACATATACATATACATATACATATACATATACATATACATATACATATACATATACATATAAAGACAGACAAATGCAGTGTGTGTGTGTGTGTGTGTGTGTGAGAGAGAAAGAGAGAGAGAGAGAGAGAGAGAGACAGAGACAGGCAGAGATAGAGAAGGGGGTAGATGGGGAGGTTTCAAATTCTGGGCCCTCAAATGTCCAATGCTTAAAAGAGTCCAAAATTATCTTTCCCGACATCTTGGTATAATAGCCTTGATTGCAGTTGGTGGTAGACTAAAAATGTCCCCTCAATTCTATGACTAGTTTTAAAAGATGAGCCCACTCAGGGAAGTGGTTGTTCCTTTAGGGGAAATGTATCTAGTCCTGAGGCCACAGAGAGATTTTTCTAAAGCTCTTAGTGTGTGCTTTTAAATTCATCATTAAACCTTTAGTAATAGCCCCTCCAATATCAAAAGAATTACTAAGGAAGGTTTCTTCTAATTGACCCAAAAATGTCCCTTCCTATCTTTTGGAGGACCTACATCTACATGTATATCTACATCTACATCTACATCTACATCTACATCTACATCTACATCTACATCTACATCTACATCTACATCTACATCTACATCTATCTAATCAAAGAAGAACTTCTTATGAGTTTACTCTGTCATGAATAGAACTTGGCTGTGATTTCTTTTCATATACCCAAGAAATAAAGGGACTCCCTATATTTCACTGTGCTTTCACTTTTTCTGGGTCAGGAACAACAACTGCAGTCCTATTATAGCAAAAGGGGCTGATTGAGGTAGGGGTAATGGCTCCTGCCATTCTCGTCCTTGAGAAATCAGCCCTGATTCAGCGCATTTGGAGAGAGAGAAAAAAATAACTGCTAGAAACTTTAGCTGACATTGTACATTACTCTCTTTGGAACTTTGTTAAACTTTAGTGTCCCAGAATTCAAGGAGGCCTAACAATCAGGACTAAGTAGCCAATCTAGAATGATGCAGAGAACAATGGAGCTGTATGGCATCATTTTGAATGAATTGTTACATGGTGTTGATTTTTAAATTTTCAATAATTGGGCATTATTTGCAAAGGAAGTCAAGTTTGGAAATGGTGTATTCTGTGACATTTTACAATTGTGATGGTTAGCAATAAAATCCAGACCTTAAGGAGTGCTAGAATTTGCCCTTCCTGGTGGTTTGCATAGCATGTGCTGTATATTTTCTGCCTGTTTTCAAGCAGTGTTGTGTCAGTCTCGTCCCTGGAGACTTTCAGGTGAGGATGACTGTTCTATAATGCCATTTGATTGTCAGAAGGAGATCTGGTCACTTTTTCCCACCAAGCTAATAGCACTTTTATTTCTTTTGTATTTATTCTTTCCTGATTTTAGGGGAATGCTTATACTGAGATTAGGCTACTAGGTAACCAATGAAACCTAGAGATGGATGATAGTCTTAAAATTCCAACACTTAGTAAGAAGTAGCACCAAGAAACAAGTATAGTGGAGAAACAGTGTAGCAGCTGAATGACTTGGCTAACAAATTCCAGCAATGAGTTGTCCTTGTAAGCTAAAACACTAATCCTTACAAAAGTCCAGTCTTGTTGATAAAGGAAGGGACTCACCTATCACCAACACAATGTCCTCAAATCAACTTGGGAAGGACTCCATTAAAGGAGAAAAGGACTTCCAGCCAGAAGCAGGAGTTGTGAAACACTCCTTCCTAGGCCTCATAAGTTCCTTACATACATACCTCACTACATTCTCTCCAATGACTTGTGTGCAAAGGTATAGTATAAAGGAGGGGAGCAGGTAACTCCTTTTGTAACTACCCTTATTGCTATAACCTTTTCATGAATACAAACATGTAAAAAGGTAATTGATACTGATTAGCATATTGAATTGGGGCTTGTGAGAGATAGTATGCCCTTCTCAGGGTTACTACCCTAGAATTCTTAAAGAAAAGTAGTATCCTTCCTTCAGGAACCTAAACTCTTTGTCCAATGAGATTTAGGGAGAGTAATTCCAAAGAGAATACTATACAACCTCTAGATCCCCAGTGAAATCAGTCAATAAACAGTTCAAAATTCATCCAACAACAGGACCAATACAAAAGAGAATGATTGTTTTAAAATCAGTCTCAGTCAGTAATTAAAATTGACATTCTTCTAGCACTTTTCAAAGAGCTTTCTTTACTAAAGGACAAACTTGCCTGTGGGTAAAGTTAAGAGTATCGAATATATAGTGACCTGGGTGAAATTTCTATCTTTGGCCCATACTCATTTACTATATGTTTGACCTTGGGAAAGTTACTTGATTTTCCTTGGACTTTATTTCTTCATATGTACAGTAAAGGCATTGTATTTGTTACTGTTATTGTTCAGGAATTTTATTAGTTGTTTGACTCTTTGTGATCCCATTTGGAGTTTTCTTGGCAAAGTCACTGGGGAGTGATTTGTTATTTCCTTCTCCAGCCCATTTTAAAGATGAGGAAACTGAGGCAAACAAGGTGTCCAGGATCACACAAACTAGTAAGTGTCTGAGGCCAATTTTGAATTTAGCAAGACCAGTCTTCCTGACTCCAGACCTGGCACTTTATTCACTGTGCCATCTAGCTGCCCAAAGATATTATGCTAGACTGCCTTAATATTATGATCTGTTACTGTTATAATCCTCATCACTCATTTGACAGATGAAGAAATTGAGACTCAGAGAAATAAAAGAAATCAACCAATAATCACACATATTTATAAGTGTTTTTTTCTTTGTTTTTCTTTTTCTTTTTTTGTGGCTGAATCCTTTCTCTGTACAAAGTGTTTGGGATAACTTTTACTGATTAATTTTCACGTTGTTATGTAGAAATTTTCTAAGACTGTACTGACTGAAATTTACAAAGGAAATATGTAACATAAGAAAAATACTAAATATAAACTTGTCTAGTATACATGCCTTTTAGGCAAGAAAACATGAGTCTTTGACTATTTGAGTAAGAAAGAAATATATGATTTTTATATCCTGATAATTAGCACTTTTAGAAACACGAGAATTCAAATATTCCCATCAACTTGTTCTACAGATGATGAAAATAATGCTCAAATGATTAAGTGATTTTCAGAAGGTCACATAGGTAATAAGTAGGGAAGTGGAACTTCAAAGGACTCTCTGGACTATAAGACCTCCCCTCTTTCTAATACAATGCATTACCTTTTGAATAATACATACAACAATGACCAAGTTTATTCAGATGACAAGAAGATGATAAGTAAAAAGAATCTTCAGCCATTCCAACTGGCAAAATACCCTACTTCTAACAAACAAAAAAAAGGAAGGGAGAAAAAATAAAGGAATATATATATATATATATTCCAAAAGGAATTTGGCTCCCATTTGTCTACAGGCTCTAGAAAACCCTTAAACTTTTCTCACTCTGCTCTCCAACGGTTCCTTATCTCCCTTTCAAAGCTCTAGCCCCACCTTTTAAAAAAATTTTTATTAATTTATTTTGATTTATCAATAATCACTTTCATATGCTTTTGAGTTTAAAATTTTTCTCCCCCTTCCTCTCTGCCACACTTCCCAAGACAGTACACAATCTGATATAGGCTATACATATACATTCCTATTAAACATATTTTCACATTAGTGATGTTGTAAGGAAAAATTAGAACCAATAGGAGGAACCACCAGAAAGAGGAAGCAAAACTCAACAGAAGAGAAGAAAAATAGCAATTCAACTTCCATAGTTCTTCCTTTGAATGTGTATAGCATTTTCCATCATGAGGCCTTTGGGGATGTCTTAGATCCTTGTATTTCTGAGAAGGGTTAAGTTTAGCAGTAGTATTCCATTACATTCATATACCGCAACTTGATCAGCCATTTCCCAATTGATAGGCATCCTCTTAATTTCTAGCCCCACTTTTTGATCTTATTCAGATGCCTTTCAAACTTTTTCCTTCCAGTTCCCTTCATTATCTATTCTTATTCAACCTCCCAGACCTTCCCATTCCAGTTTCATTATCTATTCCAATTTTCTATTTAGTCTCTCAGACATTCCAATTGGAATTCTCTCCAAGTCACCTAGACTCTTTTCCCAGTCCCTCCTGTGGTCACCCAAAGTTACTTTAGTGTATATAAGATCTACTCTGGCCCCCATTTAAATGAGACTTTCTCGTGCCCACACATCCTTACTGTTGTTACTAATTTTCAGATTCCTTAAGAGTCTGGCCTGTATGGTTTATTTCTAATAAACTTTTTCTCTGGCTGAAAGAAGATTTGGGTTGAATTCAGTCAAGCAGGGCCCATGTATTGTTATTTTGGGGTCCCAGCACCCCTAAACCTCTAGACCTCATCATATACATATATGTTCATATGTATATTCATATTTAGCAAGGCACGAACCTATGTAGTATTTTTAATATAATTTATTGTTATATATAGGAATAGGGACTGGACCTGTATTTTTATTGGTGTAGAGAATTCTAAGGTAGGGAAACTTCCTCTACTGCTACACATAGATTAGGACCTTCTCAGAAACTTGACTAGGGCCCTGAGAGGTTAAATCAGTTGCTTAAGATCACACATCCATGATGTGTCAGAATCAGTACTTGAACTCAGGTCTTCCTGGCTTTACTATATCCTGCTACTCCATTATCATATACATGGAACATGGATGGGCAACAACTACTGTACGTATTTCATTCACTCCCTTGCCTGGCCTGTTTAGTAGCAATTTTTTTTTTTTATAGAGCAAATTCCCAATAGGAAAGCAGAATAAGACTTCCACTTCTTATCAAGGCTGTGTCACTACAATGACTAATTCATCTATTTGTGCTAGATCTAGGTAGGCCTGGAGCACTTTGATTTTCCCATGAAAGAATGTCTTTTTGTTCTAAAATGCATGGAGTGTTACTGTGTGGGACCCAAGAAGAAAAAGAAAGATAGAGTACAGCTGAAGAACAGATTAAAATTTCCTAGACCCAAGCCAGCAAATGGCAGGTTACATGTGAAAGCAGATCAGTATGCTTTAAAAAAAAAATTAAGGGAGGGAGATGGGTCATAGATCCTTTCTTTTACACCCAGCTGGCTATTTGTTTGGCAAAATGAAGAGTTTGCCACTCAACATCTAATTGCTCTACAATTCTCACATCTTCCACTTAAAGGTCCAGCTTGAGGTGTCTCTAGGCTCTCTGTGCTTCACTCATTTGCAAATTGTATCACTTTTTTGTAAATGCAAGAATTAAATCTGGGACCCTTATTCCCTAAACATGCATTACTTTTGTCACTTTGAGTAAGAATTCGGCTTCTGTTTATTTTGTGGAAACAGAGAATAAATGTTATGGGGAAATGGAATTTTATAGCATTAATAATCAATCTGCAAGTATTTCTTAAGTGCCTCCTATGTACCATACATCCTGCTAGATGAAGGGGTTATGAGTACAATGAATGAAATAGTTTCTTTTTGTAAATTGCTTTTATTCTAAAGAAGACAAGTACATATATAGATATCTGTATATTAAATATAAAGAGTTTAAGGAAAAATAAAACCAGTTCAATATAAGGTAGTTTAAGGGGGAGGAGAGCACAAGCATTTGAAAGAATGAGGAAAGCCTGCTAATGAGGAAGATAGTGCTTGAGGTGCATTCTTAAAGAAAGGTAATCTGTGAGGCAGAGGTGAGAAAACAATGAATATCTGGTATAGCAGAGAGCTAGTATAAAAACAGAGAGAGGGGAGATAGAATTCCTTATAGGAGTTAAAACATGGTCTGTTTGGCTAGATAACAAAATATGAGATACAATAAGGCCTGAAATATAGTTGGAGGTAAAGTTGTAAATGACTTTAGAAGAGAAAAAAAGGAATTTATACAGAGTATCCCAAAAGTCTTAGTGTATTCTTAACTGCACTTAAATGTATATCTATCCATTCTTTCAGTGCCTTGCTATGTAGCTTTTGTAGGCCTGGACATTTGGAGTTACTAAAGACTTTTAGAGGGTTAATTCAGTTTCATCCAAAAAGCATTTATTGAGAGTCTGCTAAGCATTGAGGATATAAAGAAAAATCAAAACAGTGTTTGATTTCAAGGAGCTTACATTCTACTCAGGGGAAACAGCATATAAATAGGTAAGTGAATACAAATTATATAACAAAGAAAATGCCCATTAATTCCACAACAAGGAAAGGGGAGAGCTGACAGTTGTGGGAAGGGATGACCTGGATAGACCTCAGGTAGGAAGTGGCACCTGACCTAACAACTGATGGGAGTTTAGAATTCCAAGACACAAAAATGATAAAGGAGAGTAGCTCTCATGGAATCAATTATCATCTCTATGCAGATGAATCTCAGATCTTCTTGTCCCTCCCTAACCTTTCTCCTGACATCTTCTTGCATCTCTGAATACCAATTAGACAACTCTAACTGGATGTCCCGCAGAAATCTTAAACTCAACATGTCCAAAATTAAACTTATTATCTTTCTCCTCAAACCTTTCCTTCTTCCCAATTTCCCTTTTACTGTCAAGGGCACCACTATCTTCCCAATTGCTAAGACTACCACCTTAAATGTCATACTTTACTCTTCACTTTCTCAACCCCCACATCCAATCAGTTATCAAGTCCTGCCTTTACATTGTATCATCTCTTATATTGTACCGTCACCTCTCCTCTGACGTCACAATTATCCTGATGCAAGGCCCTCATCACCTGATGCCTGTGCTATAGCAATAGGGTGCTGGTTCATTTCCCTGCCTCAAGTGTCCCATTCCAATCCATTCTCCACTTAACCATCAAATTGATCTGCTTAACATGCAGGTCTGACTCTATCTCCCCCCTATTCAATAAATTCCAGTGGCTTCCCATCACCTCTAGAATCAAATATAAAATCTTGTTTTTGGATTTTAAAATTCTTCATAACCTGGCTCCTTCCTGTCTTTCTACTCATCTTACACCTTATTCCCCTTACCATACTCTGCAATGTAGTAAAACTGACCTCCATTTCCTGAAAGGGAGAATTTTCCCCAGCTCTCTCCTATACCAAAATGCTATCCCTCCTCATGTCTACTTCATGGATTTCCTGGCTTTCTTCAAGTCTCACCTTCTGCAAGAAATCTTGCCCAGTACCCCTTAATCTGAATGTCTTCTCTGGGAGACTTTTCCCAATTTATCTAGTATATGTCATACTTGTACATATTTTATTACTTATTGTCTCCCCATTAGACTATGAGGTCTTTGAGGGTAAGCACTGTTTTTCAGCTTTCTTTGTATTCCTCAGTTCTTAGCATTGTAATTGACATGTTATTGTTGTTGTTCAGTCTTCAGTTGTGCATGACTCTTCCTGACCCTGTGGAACATAGCACACCAATACTATCCTCAGAGTTTTCTTGGCAAAAATGCTGGAATGGTCTGCTAGTTCCTTTTCCAGTGGATTAAGGTAAACAGAGGTTAAGTGACTTGTCCAGGGTTACAAATCTAGTAAGTACCTGGGGCTGGATTTGAACTCAGATTTGATACATAGTTAGAGCTTAAAGGGTTAAGTGCTAAAACAAATGATAAAACAAGTATATAATGAATTATGAACTAGGTCTTCTAAGCTTGAGGGCCAGCTTTCTATATACTATGCTATGCAGCCTTTCAGATCTCACTTAACTTGAGATCAAGCAAAATCCGTAGTACATACCTTGAGAAGTACATGGCAAAAAATATATATGTATTAACTGCAAGGGTCCAGGGAAGTAGCCAACAGATACCTCCCCTTCTGTGTGGGTCTGCTTAACGTGTCTGTAATCCATTTGGAAAATGCTTGTTTTGAAATTGAGTGCCTATCAGTTCTGGATGCCCCATCAACTGGCGAATGAGTGAACAAGTTGTGGCATATGAATTTAAGGGAGCACTACTGTGCTATAAGAAATGATAAGCAGGCAGATTTCAGAAAAACCTGGAAAGACTTACATGTACTGATTCTGAGTGAAGTGAGCAAAACCAGGAGAACATTGTACACAGCAACAGAAACATTGTGTAATGATTAAGTAGGAGAGAGTCAGTTATTCTCAGTGATATAATGATCAAGGACAATTTCAAAAGACTCATAATGAAAAATGCTAACTACATCCAGACAAAGAACTATGGGGTCTGAATTAAGACAGAAGTGTACTATTTTCACTTTCTTTTTTGTATTTTTTCCCTTTTGTTCTGGTTCTTTCACAACATGACTAATGTGGAAATATGTTTGACATGATTCTACATGTATAACCTATATCAGATTCCTTGCCATCTTGGGAAGGGGGGGAGAAGAGAGAGAGAGGGAGAAAAAAATTGAAACTCAAAATCCTATAAAAGTGAGTGTTGAAATCTATCTTTACATGTAATTGGGGGAAAATACTATTAAGAGGAAACAAGTGAAAAATAAGTAAAATTTGTAAACAAGTAAACAAAGTAAACAAGTAAAAAAAGTAAAACAAGTAAAAAAAAAGAGTCACTAGAAGGAATTTAATGTCTAAAATGATCAATCTAACTTTCTAAACTTTTCCTAATTTGATACCAATCTCCTTTCCAAATTTTATCACACTCCTCCTATTTCCCAAATATTTACTCTTATTGTTGAATTCCAATCAAAACCAAACTCATCTCTAGCCAAATCAATTTGCTTGCTTTGCCCTGAACATTAGAAATACATTCTAATATTTGTCTTTTCTGTACTGTTTTTCTCAAAAATCCCCATCCCCACTGCAACTTTTCTCTCAAAATTCCTTCCTCTCCTTTAAAATGCCATACTCCCTGTTTCCTTTAAAGTGATCAATTGTCCTTTTAAATATGGCATGTTTGTCATTTGTATAGCCCATTTGGCACTTCTCATATACCTTATGACATCTTGATTTGTATTGTTCAATTAATTATATTTTTAAATTAAACGAGAGCTCCAGTTAACTTCTTTTTGTTGTTGTTTTGATTTTTTTTTCTTTTTGG
Source organism: Phascolarctos cinereus (assembly GCF_003287225.1). Classification (NCBI taxonomy): domain Eukaryota; kingdom Metazoa; phylum Chordata; class Mammalia; order Diprotodontia; family Phascolarctidae; genus Phascolarctos; species Phascolarctos cinereus. The sequence continues at coordinate 382,754,306 of NW_027555847.1, read as the reverse complement.
AGATATAGTATAGCATATTGGCTTGAAAGTTGGCCTTGTAGTCAGGGAGACATATTCAAGGCCTGCTCCTGACCCATATGGATTGTATGATCCTGGGAAAGTTACTCAAACTCCTAATGAACCATGACAACTCTCTGAAACTACAAAATAAGAAGAAATACAGTTTTGCACTTGTCAAAGAAGTTCCTTACTGGGAACTTCTTAAACTGATGAAATAATAGACACATATACATAGATATATACATATATTATACATATGTATGCATACACATACATATATATGAATATATATGTATACATATATAACTTATTATATTTCACTTAAACTTATGCCCAAGAAGTGTTGTGAGAATGAAATAAGATGATATATGTTAAGCAAACATGAGGTATTATTTTTATTAAATAGGAACTGACTTATTAAGTAGGCACTTTTCTTCTAATTGAAGTGTATTTCCTCCCATTATTTCCTACATAGTTCTGATAAAGAACATTCACTTGGGACTTACTCATGAGAACATAGGCCTAACTTGGTTTTGCTTTTTCTTTTAAACCAAAATAAATTATTGGAACTTGGGGACTTGGAATTTACAACAGCATGAATTTCCAATGCTGATTAAAAAAAAATCCATTCTGAAAGACTGAATGCAAATGGCTACAATATCACAACTGAAATCTAATAACAGCAATAGAGTTATTGTTTGATGCATTTTTATTATAGGAAACAGTTCACAATGTGTAGTAAAAGCTGATTCATACCATGTCATTTACAGGAGGAAAAAGTAAGAAAGTGTACAAGAGAGTTCTTGGTATTAAACCTTAACTGGAGGCAAAAAACCTTTCTTCAACCTCATGAGAAATAAAACATGATAAATAATGATCAGGAAATAACTGCCAAGCAGCTTGCCAATGATAAGAAAGGGAATGAGTATATCCATGGAATTTCTTATTATGTAGAAAGACTTTCACCAAGACAAAAACTGAATAGATAAATTAAATCTATCATTATATGTTGTTGGGTATTCAATATTGGTTTTATTATAATGATTTTGCAATTTTTTTCTGATTAATCCATTCCATATGTTTTTAGTCCCTTTTTCCTTCTCTGGTCTCCAACTATTACTAATTTGGTTTTTCCTTCAGATTGCTTAAATAGCCTTACCTACAATGTTTTCTTTTTGTTAATTAATTTATTTTGATTTATCAGCAATTACTTCCGTAAGGTTTTGAGTTTCAAACTTTTCTCCCCCTCCTTCCCCACCTCCCCTCACAAGATGGAATGAATCTCATACAGGCTATACATATACATTCTTATTAAACATATTTTCACATTAGTGATGTTATAAGTAAGAACCAGAACCAATAGGAGGAACCACCAGAAAGAGGAAACAAAATACAATAGAAGAAAAAAATAGCAAATAGTATGCTTTGATCTACATTCAAATTCCATAGTTCTTCCTCTGGATGTGGATAGCATTTTACATTATGAGGCCTTTGGAGATATCTTCTATTGCTGAGAAGGGCAAAGACTATCAGTATTAGTCATCACACAATGTGGCTTTTACTGTGCATAACATTCTCCTGCTTCTGCTCACTTCATTCAGCATCAGACCACACAAGTCTTTCCAGGTTTTTCTGAAGTCTGCCTGTTCATCATTTCTTGTAGCACCATCACATTCTTATATCACATTCAGAGTTATGATTACTCTCTGTGTATTTCTCTCCATCCTTCCCCCCACCCCGTTTATGTTTTTCTTTCTCCTTTTCCCTTCTCACTACTGTTTTGCTTTTGACCACTGCCTCCCACAGTCCTGCCTCCCTTCTATTAGCCCCCTCCCTTTTCTTTCCCCTTTTCCCTCCTACTGCCAATAGGGCAATCCACAACATTTTCAAAAGAACACTTAATTTGCGGTTCGGAAACCTTGGTTTAAATACTAGTTTTGTCAGGTAAGACCTTGAATAAGTCATTTAAACTTATTAAACTTCATTTTTTTTCTTTGATCAATAAGATGACTGAAAAGCATGGGTTCTAATCCTACCTCATTGTGTGGTAAAAGCTGATTCATACTATGTCATTTACAGGAGGAAAAAGTAGGAAAGCACACAAGAGAGATCTTGTTTTGTTTTTTAATCTAAACAATCATTAAAATATCTTCCTCTCTTTTGTTCTTGGAGCACTCTTTGGAAGGAGACTATCATTCAATGATGTTTATTCAGTTCTACATCTATAAATTGGGAATTTTTGGAAATTTCATTGCCTATTTTACTCCTAAGACTTTAATGTGCTTTGGGAGTATTCAGCAGATCATAGTACATTTCTCAGTGCACTCATTGATGGAGATTGATGTTACTGTAAAAAAAGATTGAAATTAGAAGTTTATATATGAGCAAAATGCAAGAAAAACTTATCAACAATAGGTCAACTTGATGTAAATATATAGGAGTATTGGACTGGGAATCAATAGACCTTGGATTTAATACTTCTTAATGGCATTATTCATAGGATCATGGATATAGAGCTAAAGGGGGATGTAGGAGTCATTTAATTCAACTCCCTCATTTTTTCCGATGGGAAAGTAAACCCCAGAGAAGTGAAGTGAAGTGACTTACCTAAAGTGATACATAGCAGATGGCTGAGCTAATCTTTTGCACCTATATTTTCTGATTCAAAATCCTGCCCAAAATTCTAAGCTTATTTCACTGCATTTCACCATATTTCCACTAACTGATTGCAAGACTGTAAATATTGTACTTAACTTCTATAGGGTCCATTTTTCTCATATGTAAAGTGGAAGAACAAGTTTAGGTGATTTCAAAGGTCCTTTTTACCTCTAAAAAGTATGTGACCCTAGAGCCTAAGGTCTGTGTACACTACAAGGATAATTAAAACTTTATTGTTCTACAGATAATACTGATAAGCATACTTTGGTCATGTTGGGCATTAGAAATCACTGATAATAAAATCTTCTTCCACTAAGAAGTTAATCTTTTAGCATGTGAGTTTTGATATAATTGATAGTATCATAAATTTAGTACCGGGTGGACTTTAGAGGGCATGGAATCTAAATTAATCACTCAAAGAGTTTTTATTGAAAACCTGTAGAAAATTCCAGACTAACATCTCAAGGAAGTTCTTTAATAATTGTCTTCTGATGATTTTGAAGATAATATCATAAAGGACTTATGTAACAACAGAAATATCTACCCTATGGATATGAAATAAGGAGGTAGAGCCAAGTGTTCAAGCTACTTTAATTCCCTAAGGGGGGAAAATTCTCACTCTGATATTGAAAGGTATGAGATTATCTATCTTTGGTGGTAGTGTATCTGTTTTAATTCAATTGCTAATTCTTTATTTATTATACATTGTTTACCTTTCCTGGAAATCTATAAAGTAGGAAATCAAATATCATAAACAGAAACAGCCAATCAGACTTAACCAATAGATGTCAACTGTGAGGTGGGGGTGGAGAATTTTACTCTTCAGTAGGGTTGTTTTATCCCGTAGAGCTAGAGCAGCACAATATTGATAAATTCTGTCTCTCAAAATGGGGAATTTCAAATGTGTAAAATTATATTATTGTTGTTGTTTTGTTTTGTTTCACTTCTGAACCTCAGTGTTGATATACTGCCAGCTGAATTCTTGGCAACAGCATCACAGAAATCTTTTCATTTTTGTTCACAAAGGTCCCTCTGTTGGATAATGATGTCTAGTAATGACTTCCATGCTGATGGAGCTGTAAAGAGTATTCCCTGTACTTCTGCAGGCAGCATACTACAATGGAAATATTTTCAGAGTCCTTAATCAATCCTTCTTGCTGTTCTGGATCGACTCATGGAAATATAGTCATATTCACTTCATAAACTGTTTATTTTAGTTTAAGTGTCAATTTGTAATTACTTGTTCCCTGTATACCACAGTCACACAGTGAACATATTTACTTTCAACGTTTGTTTGGAGGGAATTAAGTATTCTATAAAATAAACAAGCAAGACAACTCTATAAAGGCCTCTAGTGATTTTTAAAGCCCTGAGAATATGGTCACCCAAATAGGATTTCACTTGGCTAATTTGTGTGGCAACAGTTTCAGAGGCAATGCTTAAGGTTAGAGTTAGGATTAGGAAAAGAATCATAACACAGATGTTAGTAACTAGAAAGGGAGTAGGAACCCAGGTGGCCATCTATACTTAGAGACTGGACTATATTTAATTGATTAGGGTATAATTGTTTCTAGTCTTCACAGAATGCATCTGTCTGAAGATTTTCATTAACCTATTCAGTGAAAAGAAAATTCTAATTTTTTTGATACTTACTATGAATTGCCCCGATGTGAAAATGAATTCAGTCCTACATGAAAATGATGAAGGGCTGTTTATGTGACAACTATAATACTTCTGAGATTTTGAGATTTTAGATTACCTTTTCTCCTCTAAAGGTAGTATGGTCCAGTGGAAAGAGAACTGGAGCTATAGCTAGGAATCAAAGGTTTTGAATTTAAACTCCTAGGTTTATTAGGTCTCAAGCTTCAATTTTCTCAGATTAGAAAGGAATTATATTTATACATCCAATCTCACTTTTTTGTGGAGTAGGGAGGTGAGAAAAGTTCTAAAGAAGATAGAGTTCCTGTTGTTACATCATAGTGTTCTTCTCATTTTTCCTGTGGTTAAGGTAGAAATGAATCTACTATTCATTTTATATTTAATATTGTGTTGACTACTGCACAGGTGAATAAAATAATTGTTTTTTTGTAACTAAATAAAAGCATTAGGATGTAAACTCATCCTCATGTAGAATCATTGAAATCTTTCTTGGTACAGTTCTCATAGAAGACAGAACAACAGGGATAATATGTGCCATGTTGTATTTGCACATGATTTTATGCAAGCCTCTCCTAGGTCTCTATAAATTGAAAGCTTTTATTGCATGTAGATTGGATATTATCATAGAATTTGAGAGTTGGAAGGGAACCCATGGACCGTCTAGTCCATTCCATACATAAAAACAAATGCTCCTTATGAGTATAATGAATATTACAAAAATTGTTCTTAAGTTTTTATGGATTGATGTTAAATCTGGGTAATTGAAGAAATACTTTAACCTGTTATGATGTTTTGGTGCAAATACAGCTGATTGGTTGAGTTTTCCATGATACTTTAAAGTCTATATTTATAGTGTGGGAATTTATAATCTGTTAATCGATAAGACTAAATTTTTGATGTGTGACTGTGGATGCCAGTTTATATCTTACCACTTATTCAATAGGGGCTTAATTATAGCAGTCTGCAGTGAGAGATGCTTATTGTACTAAATAAGTTCTCCCAATTAAGCTTTGACTTCAAGACCCATTAGTCTCTAAACATATTTGACCTCACCTTTCTCTTTGATAGCCATATTTTCAATTTATCATTACTGGAGAAGATCAGGGTATTGATAACTGTCACTTTACTTTGAAAGTGTCACATTTCAATTTGACCTCTGGATTAAAGCTCAAAGGCTTCATTCTCTACTCTTCTTGGGAGAACATTAAAAATTTTATACTTTTCTAAAACTCTGATTGATGTTTTGGTACCACTGGAGAAAGTTTCACAAGATGAAGTCTTTTCAAGTGAAACCAAATAACTTCATGCCATCCATGTATGGGAAGTGATCAATATTTTGTTTAGTTCAATTCAGATTTTGACTTGAAAGCCATAGTCTATTCTATTCAGGAGTCATAGTAACGGATTTAGCACTAAGAAGAAGCTACCAAGCCTAAATATTCTCCTTTGGAGATCCATTTTATATCAAGTGTTCTTGACCTTACTGCATTAGTGATGTGTTTTAAATGGAGAACCATTTTCTATATGGTCAATAAACGCTCTAGTAGTTGTGCCATGCATATAAAACTGAATCAAATGCTTTGAGAAAATCAATATTGGGGCATATATGTTACAAAATTTTCTATAATCACTGAATTGATAATGGGTTGCTCTTTATATCTCTATGAATTTTTGGCATATTTTTCTTCCTCAAAAACATATGTAATCATATAATTGGAATCAATTTGGAGAGCTCCTCTAATGCTCAATCCATTACTGTTTCCATTGCTAAAAAACTAATATGAGGAAGGTGAAGCACTGGAGCTGGAGGGATCAGGAAAGTCTATTCTAATGAATTGGGAGAAAGGTATCTTCCCTGATTCCCTCCACTTGTTAGTCCTCCCATACATCCAAGAAATCATTTTGTATTTATTTCTTTTGTATATGTACATGTATATGTTGTCCATCTTCTAACCCCCACTTCTACCCAGTAGATTGTAAAATTCACATGTGAGGGTCCATACTATTTCTTTTCACTTAAATACATATATGTGTGTATATGTATGTTTATATATATACATATACATACATACACACACAGACACACAGACACACACACACACATACATATATATATATATGCACATACACATATACATATATATCCCCAGTGCCTGTACATATCAGGCTGTCAATAAATGCTGGTTGAATTTAATTAAATGATAAGAATCTGCTTTCTGCCCCATTATCAGTTCATTAATGAGTTTTTAGTTGGAGTAATGGTCAATTTATTTGATCAGTACATTAAAATTGTTTGAAATAACTTGACCAAATTAACGTACACTAAAACTTCTTGGAAAAAAAAAGCAGTGATACAGTAGATGGCTACACGGCAGATTCTTATTATTTGATCATTTTTATAGTCTCTTTCTCCTAATAAGCCTTTCATAAAAACTATGCTATTCCTCTACAAAAGAAAAGCAGTCCTGTTCTCATCAATTGGTCTATCTGAGGTAGCTAGTTTCAATTAATTAACCAACCAACTAATAAACATTTATTAAGCTATGTCAGATAGGATGTTAGATTGAGGATAAAAGCCAGAAATGAAGCTCCTTCCCTCACAGAGGTTATATTCTATTCAAAGAGACAAGTATACATGTAAATATGTACAAAATAATTATGAGGTATTGGGGGGGGCAGGAGAGTAGTCATTCATACCCTAGGGAATCAGGATAAATTTTCATCCAGATAGTGATCCTTGAGATGCTTTTTGAGAAGAAGTAGGGATTTTAAAAGGCAGAACTGATAAAGGAATATATTCCAGATATGGGGTTGGGGGAAGAGAGAAAATCAGTTTTGCAGCCAGTAGAATGGCGTGAATAGAGGAGATAGTGTCACTTGTATGCAATAACAAGGACAGTTGGTAGAGTCAGTCAAAGAGAATAATGAGAAATGTCTGGATAGGTAGATTGAAACCATCCAAGGTTGATTATTGGAGTGTGCTGGAGAACAAGCCTATTGTTAAGTTTTCAATATAAGATTTCATACTTTGGAAATAAATGCTACAAATGCTCGATTTAGAGGTTTGTTGATTGTCTAAGCTTAAGAAGATAATGAAGAAAGTGTTACTACAGACTAAAATAATAATTGTGTTGTAGGGATTTTTTTTTATATCTGGTTGTTGAATATTTATCTACACACTGCTGATTTCAAACCATTGCTTCATCATTCTAATTATGACTCCAAAAGATAATGCAAAACAGATAAAGGTACCTTAATAATTTTCTTTCCTCTGATAGCTCCTTTCTTAGAATTTTTATACTATGTATAATGCAGTTTCTATCCTATGTGATTTTGTACCTCAATATATACTTTCTTTGAAGTATGGGTTATTTCATTTTTATAAATTTTGCCTCAGAATAATTTGTGAGTTTTTTCAAAGAAAACATATGTTCTCATTTTTCTCTTGTACAGGACCTAACTGGAAACATAGTTTATACTCAATCAATCTTTGTTGATTCCCTGAATGATTGGATGTCATGTTAATTATAAAAATAAAGGTATAGAATTTAAAGCTCTTTTAAGATCTTGCCATTTCCCCCCAATATTGGCTAATTTAAAGCAAATATTCCCCCACTATCAGACTACTTTATACAAAGCCTTATAGTACATTCCAGGGAAACAAGCTCCAGAAAAATCCTTCTGAAGGTGATGACAGTGAATATTGTAGGGAGAAATGCCCTATTCCTTTTGAGTAGTAAAAAAAAAAAAGTATTCCACAGTTTATACCTAGTTAGGTCAAGATTCATCTTTGGCCCTATTAATTTGACATTCAGAGTATCAAAACAGAAACAACTTTGAATTTAAAAGGGTCTGAATTATCTAACATCTCATTTTAACTGCAAGAGGACACAGGCCTTTTACAAGCCTGCTTTATCACAACAAGGACTAATCACTTGTCATGAATAGATTGCCTTATTTACAACCTGAGCTTTCTTTACTTCTATTGACAAATATTCAAGGAATTATTTCAGATACAATTACACTTTGGCTGATTTGCAGCTGATATATGACACTGAAGGACTATCTGGACACCCAGAGGAATTGAGAAAGCAAACCTCCCACTTCAAACTATATATCAGGCATTGTTGAAATCAACTGTAAAATGTAATCTAATCAACAAAGAGAAACTATCATGAATCAGGAATAAGAAATTATTCTGAATGAAGCTGTTGTGAATTAACAAACTATATTTATAAATTGGGCAGTTTCTTGCATTACTCTGAACACCAACCAGAATTAATCTCAAACCTTACGCTGCCATTGGGTTAAATTACCCATGTAACACTAGTTATGCCACTTTGATACATTTTTATAAATCTTTTATTTCCATGCTTTGTTTCCCTTCCACCAAACCCAACAATGAAAGAAACTAATACATGTGAGTCCATAGATGAATTGGGTATCATGCCAAAATCTATGAAATTAATCTAGATTGGAAAAATCTAAAAGGCTACATTTTGAATTAAAACCAACAACCAATGAAAAATTTTCAAAAGGTCCAATTTAGTTGCCTATTATTGCAAGAATTTAGTGTCTGCCATGATAATCATAATCCGTGGTGAATATAAAATTAAAACGGGACCACTTGTGAAGAAGAAATTTAACATACTATTAATAAATTGTTCTGAAATTCAGAAATTGAGAAAATTTTTCATTCATCTTCCTAATTTATTGAAATACTAAGAGACTGAATCTCACTTTTTCTCTTTGAAATGATGAACTGCAATACTTCAAGATATCCAGTATAATTGGCTGAGTGAGGCTTGGTTGGCTGTTGTCCATCATCAGAAAGGACAAAAATGACATCACTATGTTAGGGTCAAGCTACAGTGTGTCCGACTGTGGCTGATAAGACCAATACAAGCTTAGAAGGCGCTACCACAGGTCAGGCACAAATAGTTCACATGAACATTTGGAGTAGAGATTTCTCTAAATTTGTACATCTCACATTTCTTTTGAGTTACTTCAGTTCTGCTTAGCTCATAGAGTACAGTGCCTTCCTTGATGCAGACATGCCATGCTGGCCAGTCCTGTACAACTATCTCCCATGTCTTAAAATTGATTCCAAAGTTCTTCAGGGAGACTTTGAGAATGTCCTTCTATCACTTCTTTTGGCCTCCATGTGAGTGCCTGCCCTGTGTGAGTTTTCCATAAAATAGTCTTTTAGGCAAATGTGTGTTCACTACTCAAACATGGAGTTGTGCTTTCTGCTGTAGAATTTGAATGCTTGGAAATTCAGCTTCAGAAAGGACCTCAATGCCTGGTACCTTGTCTTTCCAGGTGATCTTCAGAATCTTCCTCAGACAATTCAAATGGAATTGATTCAGTTTCTTGGCATGGTGCTGGTAGACTGTCCAGGTTTCACAGGCATACAATAGTGAGGTCAGCACAGTGGCTCTGTAGACCTTAAGTGTGGTAGACAATCTAATACCACTTCTCTCCCACACTTTCCTTTGTAACATCCTCAAAACTATGCTGGCTCTGGCAATTTGTACATCAATTTCATCATCTGTGTATACATCACTTACCAAGGTAAGTGAACTTATCCACAGAATTCAAAACCAGTGCTTCCACATATGGATGGTGTGATGCTGGCTGGTAGAAAACCTATGTTTTCTTGGTATTAATTGCTAGGCTAAAAGTAGCACAAGCAGAAAAGAATCAATTAATATTTTTCTTGCATCTCAGCCTCAGAGACTGAACTGAGTGCACAATCTTCTGCCAAAAAAAAAAAATACCCACCAACTCTCCCTCTACTTAAGTCTTGGCTTGTAGCACTGTTAAGTTAAATGATTTACCTTCAATGTGATAACTGACCTTGATGACATTTTTGTCTTTATTGAAGGCATCTCCAAGATTGCTGAAAACATTCTGAAAAAGCATGGAAGCAAGCATCCAGCCCAGTTTCCCTCCAATGGTGAATGAGAAAGAAGAAGAGCATTGTGCATTACTCAGAAACCAGGTAAGCATGCCATCATGAAACTGACATACTAATGAACTTCTTTGGGCAACCAAATTTTGCCATAATTTTCCACAAGCTCTTATGACTGGCAGTGTCAAAGACCTTTGTTAGATTGAAGAAGGTTGTATACAGATTTCTGTTCTGCTCCTGGCATTTCTCCTGGAACTATTGAATAGCCAACACCATATCAACGGTTCTTCTGCCCTTTCTGAAGCCCCACTGGCTCTTGGGTATTTGGTCATCTTCCAGGTGAAGCACTAGCTTCTTTAAGAGGGCTCTGGCAAGAATCTTGCCAGCAATGACTAAGAGAAAGAAGCCTCTGTGAATTATTGAATTATCTATCTATCTATCTATCTGTACACATATATGTACATATATGTATATATCTCACATATACATATATGGTTATATATAATGTTTGTACATATACATATACCTATATACTATACAAACATGTATGTGTGTGTACACACATTATACATGGATATATTTTCACATATATTATGAATATATACCTGTATATATAGATGTATGTGAACAAATGTACACACATATATACCCACATATACATGTACACGCATACACATGCATACCACATCTATCTATCTATCTATGTATCTATCTACATCTTTCTCTTCTTTGTCTTTTCCATGGTATTAAAGCTGTCTTGTACATATACCTATTTGTTGAGTGAAAAAGTGATTGAATAATGAGTGAAATCTATCCTCAGTAACATTGACTATGATATCTGAACTTCAATGACAGGTTGTTCCAGAAATTTAGCATACTGAATTGATAGAAGCAGGAAGGAAATCAATATTCAAAATTGTCCCAGGATCTGTTCCAGGTTAAAAATAATGGAATCTAGAGTCATTCATGGACATCTAAGGAAAGGTAGGATTTCTTTAGATTCTTCTGATTCCTACCATGGATTTACATTTGAGACAATGTAGACAATGACAAATTTTCAGTGCTGTGCAAATAGTTTCCTTATTAGTGGTTGTGTAAGCAAGGCATGAGATTTAGTGTATGTAACTTTAGCCAGCATGATATTATAGGATGCAAGCGTTACCTTGACAACCTCACCTAATTTAAGCAAAAAGACACAACAGGGCTTGTTTTATAGGGCAATTAATACATGTTTTGGTGCATTTCAACTTGGTGCTATTTGCTGCTCAAGGTATATATTAATAGTGTCATAAAGGATGTTATAAATAGTATTTTTCTGATAAAGATAGAGGCACCAATTTTAAAAATTCACTTTTAACAAGCTCTCTACTTTAATTACTTTTCAGTTGATACTTTCACTTTAAAAAAATATAGTTCTGTGGTTAAAGAGAAAAGCAAACAATAGAAAAAGTGTAATTCTGCATTCTACTTATCTTCTTTTTATTTTTTCTTTTCTTTATCCCTTCCTTCCTTCCTTCCTTCCTTCCTTCCTTCCTTCCTTCCTTCCTTCCTTCCTTCCTTCCTTCCTTCCTTTCCTTTCTTTTTTTTCTTTCTTCCTCTTTGTTAAATACATGCTTTCTCTTACTGTTTCTGGGTTTAATTGAAAAGCAGGGGAAAAGAAATACTGTGGAGGATAGAAAACAGATACATTGTCAAATGGTAAAATGAGTACAATAGAGGATTAGTCTTAATGACTACTAACACATTATCATTAATTAATTTATGAGATAGCTTTCCTGGGGGAAAACTAGCAGTGAACAGGTCATTTAAGAAAAGTGGCAGAAGAAAGTTTTGATAGGAGAGAAAATATAGGGGATTTCCCAGGAAAGGGAAGAAGTGTAAATGGAAAAGGGCATCTTAAAAATAGCATGATGAAATGGGGTGGGAGATACAGAAAGGAAGAGTATTGAATACAGAAAAGAACAGTATTGAATATGGCAGTGTTTTTAGGACATGTGAACTCTAAGGGTTATTATAATTCTAATAACATTAACTAAATCCCAATTTGGGCCCTCTCCCTGGAAATGAAATCAGCTTGGGGGAGGGGGAGACAAAGGCTATTATTCTAATCTTTTCTCAAGAATATTCCCTAACATAAGCATTAGTTGTGTCACAGCATATAACTTGGATTTCTTTCAGCTTTTCTAGGATATAATCATTAATTGTTACTAATTGTCTCAGATCAAATTAGAAAGAAAAGTCTATGCATTTTATGCATTTAAATAATCCTGAATAAAGAGGTTTGTTCCAGGAATATCATTATTATTATTAAACATACTATTTAAAAAGTATAATACTGATTATTATTATTATTATTTTCCATAAATATGGATTTAATTTTTTCAAAATTTCAGTTAAAAACATCCCCAATCTGTTTATTTCTTTAAAAATTATCTCCAAGAAAATAATAGAAAAAGACAGGAAATTTTGCTAGAGCCAAGATTACTTTAATATGAAGTGAGTACATCGCTCAGCTGGAAGAAAATAAATTAGATGTGATCTTACTTGGGAGGCTTAACAGATATCTTATGTAGGTAACAATCAATGCTAAAGATGTTAAGGAATAGTTTTTCATTAGACTAGCCTACTGAGAAATGGGGAGGAAAAAACTAGCTCTTTTGGCATATGTGGATAATGTGTGAAGAAGTATTCAACAAACATTTAATGAGCTGTCCCTTGGCCAGGCGGCCAGAATTCTCAGTTCACTGAGATAGGCACTAACAAAGGATTAATGAATTCTTGAAAGGTTTAGTGTGGCATCTCTTAGAGACTTTGTCTTGCTTGATGGACCAAATGCAAAACCTTTTTTTTTCCCCTTTTTATTCTACAGCCTAGGGAGCCTTATAAGGTGATTGAAAAGATGGGGACCCTACTGGGAAAGACTGCAATTTTCTTGCAAAGAGGTCAGAAGTGATGGAGTTGGCTATTCAGCTTCTTTTGAGGGCTAGATACTTTAAAGCCATATATAAGCAATCTGGCAACTGCTTCAATGGCACAGGAGATCATATAGAAATCACAAAGGAGCCAGGTTCCCTTGACTGTGTGAATACAATCCTCAAAGTGAATTGAGGAAACTTTCTTAGTAAGGAATAAGGGCTGGAGGAGTGGCTTAGCATCACACAGACATATAGATAGATAGATAGACAGATAGATAGATAGATAGAGAGAGAGATAGAGAGAGAGAGAGAGAGAGAGAGTGTGTATTTGTGTATGTATGCATATATGTATGTGTGTCAATGTGATAATAAAAATATTGAAGTTTAAATGAAGTCATATGCACAATAATTATACTTTTAGGTTATGATTTATGATGCCATTGTACTTCTTTCCAAGTCTGCTGGACAACATACTGAACATAATTCTCATTTTATGTCTACCTAAGACTATTTCTATGAATAAGACATCCTACATTTTAAAGAGACAGTATAGTAGAGAGTCCACATTCTTCTACTTTTATTAGTAGTATTACTTTGGGCAATTCATACAAACCTCTTCCAGACTCGGGCTCCTAACATGTAAAATAAATAATTGATTCTGTTTAATTCAACAAACATTCATTAAGTATCTATTATGTGCAAGTCACTGCAATCAGGGCAGATTAAGGACACTTGTCCTACCTAACTAATGGAACTGTTACAAAGATCAAATAAAACTACACATAAAAAATACTTTGTGATTATAAGTGCTTTGAAAAGTTTACAAACTATTCTTTATTTATCTAATAAATATTTTCATGTAAAACATTTTATATTTTCTTTGAATGATTAAATTTAACAGACATTTTAAGCAACTACTACATACAAAAAAATGCGGATACAAAGATTTTTTTGATGAAAAATAGGCCTTGCCATCATGCAGTTTGCATTTATTAATGTTAGAAAAATCTGAAACAAAAATCTACTACAGTGAGTGAGTGAAGGAAAGCCTTTACTATGTTTCTTGTGAGAGAAGCAGGCACAAAATACTTTAGTAGCATGTGAGCATTGGTTCAGTGATAGAATCAACTTTTAAACAATTAATAAGATCCATACTCTACCCATCAGGGCTCCTATTGGTCTAGTTCATCTGAGTTACACCCTTCCTGGACAGCCCATGGCATGTTTGTCCATGTTCTGTTAATTCTGCCTACTTCATGGGTCCCATGTTCAAAAATGGTGGCTATCTCTGCCCTTGGGGTGTGTCAGTTCATATTCAATAAACTTATTATGCAAGTGCAGTGGAGAAAAGCCTTTGCCTGGTCAAAGACCCTTGAACCTGACAAGTTGCAACTGGTTTAGCCTCCAGGGCTCTTTCTTGAGGAACTAGTAGTTTATAGAAAAGTTTGGAGCACTTTTGATTGGTTGAAGAACTATCCACAAGACCTTGGAGTTTCTTCTCCTGCTGTGGAAGCCTAAGCCCCTAAAATTTTTCTTAACAATTGATAGATACAATATACAAATAGATGATTAAATATAATATGATTTAAGGAGGGAGAACACTAAAAAGTGGCAGATGAAGAAAGTATTGATACATGAGTTAAGGCTTAACAAAAGGGAGGGTTTAAGAAACAGAGATGAAGCAGAGTATTCTAGATGCTGTGGAGGTGGCTGGGAGGTTATCAGACTGTATAGGGGCATAGATGAGGAAATTAGGTAGGGAGACAGCAAGCAAGCCAATTTGACTCAGAAATAATGTGGGTATGGTTCATTCATGTGCAATAAACCGAGAAAGAGAGTTTGGAGCCAGCACTGCAAAAGGTTTTAAGAGAAGTTTATATTTCAATCTAGTAGCAATGGGAAGTGAATAAAGGACGTCACTGAACTTTGCAGAACTTAGCATGTGCATAAGTAGAAAAGAAAATTACAACTGTCAAAAATTCCAGTGAACTAAAAGTTAACTCACGTGATAGGGCATGTCTTCCTCTTCTCTCACATCCTTCCTTCTATAATTTATAATTTAATGCAATGACAGATAATGACTTACACAACTCACATATATTCAATTGTCTGCAAAAATATTGTGAAGCAGAGATCTCCCTCTTATATCTCTAAATGGGGGGGAGAAATAAAAAGCTAACGCTAACACTACTCTTCTCTAATTAGTTTCTACATTAATGTCAGTTGCTAGTTTTGGGTTCCTATTAGGCAGCAATGGAAATAGTATTAATAAATGTAGTTGGCAACTTGTTGGAGGAAGCAACTTTTAGTGTGCATTATAATCATTGTTGCAATCCATTGAGCATCCACCATGTTTAAAAACACACAGTTCCTTCTTAAGTGATAATGAAGGATACATAGAAGTAGAACCCAGTGTTTCTGATGTGTCTTCCAGATGCATGGAATACATCCAAAAAGGAGAAAAGAATAAATAGTAAAAACAGGTAGATTGAGTTGAAAATATGAAAAAAAAAATGTGTTCATCTATATGGAAGTCATAGAATGCAGGAATTCAAAGGCACCTAGGAAAAGATTTAGACCAGAATGAGACCAGAATGCAAATGAAAATCTCAGGACTTACAGTCTATGGTAATGGGTTTATTGTGAGTCATAGAGGAAATAAGACCTTTGTCTGTCTTGGATAGTGATGCTTCCTTGAAAATTTGAGGAATGCAAGTAGACAAATTCTAAATTAACTCCATCACTATTTTCAATTTATGCAATATTTTCACCATAAAAAGATACTATTGCATGAAGCATACTAAGTCTTCAGTAGTTTCTATGGTTTGGACAATTTAAAGCTAGAAGGGATTGTAAAGATGGTCTAGTTCAACCCTGACAAAGGGGTTAAAAAGGAAAAAGACCTGCTGAAGTATCTACAGGTAGTAATCAGCATATCTGAAATTTGAACCCAGATGTTCTGTTCATCGTTTCTTATAGCACAATAGTATTCCATCATTATCAGATTACAAAGCTTGTTCAGCCATTTCCTAATTGATGAGCATCCCCTCAATTTCCAATTTTTTTGCCATCACAATAAGAGCTGCTATCTATCTATCTATCTATCTATCTCTCTATCTATCTATCTGTCTATCCATCCATCTGTCTGTCTGTCTGTCTTTGTACAAATAAGTCCTTTTACCTTTTCTTTAATCATCTTTGGATACAGACCTAGTAGTGGTATTATTGGGTCAAAGAATATGTACAGTTTTATAGCCCTTTGGGTATAGTTCCAAATTGTTCTCCAGAGTAGTTGGACTAGTTAACCATTCCACCAACAGTGCATTAGTGTCTCAATTTTTTCACATGAGGGGAGGATTTAAGGGGAAAGATAACGAGTTCAGTTTTGAAGATATTGAATTTAAGATGATTACTGAACATCCAATTTGAGATGTCTTAAATGTAGTTGGAGATGCAAGATTGAAGATCAGCAGAGAGATTAGGGTAGGATGGGAAGATTTAAGAATCATTAGCATAAAGATGGTCAGATCACCAGGTGAAGCAGTACAGGGAGAAAAGGGTCCAGGACAGAAAGTTGTGGAACAATTATGATTACAGGTTCTCATCTGGAAGAGGATCCAGCAGAGGGAAACTGAGAAGGAGCAGTATGATAGGTAAGAGATCCCCTGAAAACCTAGAGGGAAGAGAATATCTAGGAGGAGAGGATAATTAACAGTTTTAAAGTCCACAGAGAGTTAGAGGAGAATGAAGATTGAGAAAGCCATTGGACTTGGCAACTAAGAGATCATTAGTAACTTTGGAGAGAGCAGTTTTGGTGGAATGATGATAGCAGAAACTGAATTGCAGAAGATTAATAAGAGTATGAAAGGAGACAAAGTGGATGCACTTATTTTACATGAGTTTTTCAATAATTTAGTGAAATTATTGGGATGGAAAGATCAAATGAGATTTTTTGAGGATAGGTTTGTAGCCACTAGGTAAGAATCTGGTAGACAAGGAGGGATTAAAAATAGGTGATAGAGTGGGCATGACAGTGGGAAAAATTGTGGGAAGAGAAGAGATGAAATAGGATTGCTTGTAGAGATAGAGGGCTTCTGCCTTGGTAAGAAGTAAAGCCAAATATTCATGTAACACAGAGTTAAAGAGTAGATAGTGGCAGCAGGTATATGAGTGATATGAGATTAGGAAGAAGGGAGAAGAGAGAGTTAATAATGAATAGCCTAAATTTTCTTTCTGTAAAATAGGAGGCAAGTTCTCGGCTGAGATGGTAGGAGGAGGGAGAACCATTGAACATCTGAGGAAAGATAAGTAGAATAGTGAGTTCTCAAGGGAGGTATAGTATGACTATCTAACAGCAGAGACATTCCAGTTGAAGTTATAGAACATAAATATGTAGAGGACTCAGTAAGAACAGTTGCATGTTTCCCTACCCACACCTTCACTTTGGGGTACTTGTCTAGAAACAAAGGTGGAAGATGATGGGAGTGATACAAGGCTGTGGCTTAGGAAGGCATAATCAGCCATGTGATAATGGGGTTAGAGACTCAAGACAAAAAGAAATTATGGAGTTGGACTGTTTTATCAAAGAGTCAAGATGAGGAAAAGGGGAGAGAGAGAAGCTAATGCAGGGTTGATAATCCTGGAAGAGAACAGAGGGAAATTATGGAGTGGATGAAAAGTAAAGTTTGGTAAGAAGAAGCAGAGGAAGAAGTGAAAAGCCAGCAGATTATGATCAGATAAGGGGATTTCAGAAATCTTGAACCTGAAGGTGGTGTATTTAGGGGTGATGGTAGGATAAAGGGTATAAATTTATTTTTTGTGTAACTAAGTAAGAATGAGAAATTAGCAGTTAGAATATTTGAGGGAAAATTAATGTATATGATGACCTTCCCAAGTATGAGAGCAGGAGTTGGAGTGTAGCAAACATTGTGTGCCAGGTACTGAGCTCATTGAGGAAGGAAAGGTAACGACCTGGAGGTCTGTATACAAGAGCTACCAGGAATTTGCTTGATTGGTAAATATGAATTGCATGCACCTCAAAAAAGGAGAGGTTAGGTGGTAGCTAAGTAGTGCAGTGGATATAGCATCGGCCATGAAGTCAGGAGGACCTGAATTCAAATCTGGCCTCAGTCCAAACACATGACACTTACTAGCTGTGTGACCCTAGGCAAGTCATTTAACTCCAATTGCCTAAAAAAGAAAAAAAAAGAGAGGTTATTGAGTGATGGAGATAGAGAATCTGGAAGTGGAAATGGAGAGCAAGGAATATTTTAATTCCCTCACCTCAACCAGTCAACTGAGATGAAAGAGTGAAGCTTCAAGCAGTAGTGGAAAGGGTGGGGGGTATGTCATCAGCATTGAGCTAGGTTTCAGCAATAACTAGAAGATAGGATGAGTGGGAGAGGAAAAGTCTTAGGATAAAGAGAAGTCTGTTCATGACTGATGTGGAAATATATTTAATATGATTATACATATATAGCCTATATCAGATTGCTTGATGTCTTGGAGAGGGCAGAGGGAAGGGAAGGAGGGAGAAAAAAATTAGAATTCAAAATCTTATAAAAATGAATGTTGAAAAGAATATTTACATATAATTAGAAAAAATAAAATAATACTAAGTGGGGGGAAATAAAAAAAAGAAAGGACCTTTATTTTTTTTTCTTTCCTTAAAGAAGTATCTTAGATATATAGCAATAATTGGAGCCTTTGGGGAATAATTGATTTATGTGCAATTCTGAGATTGGGGGTGGGTAGGATTCTATCCATTTGGATTTAGAGAAAACAATGATTGATTAAACATGATTTTTATATCTCCTATTAAAGTTTACAGAGCACTTTGTGAAAACAAAAACAAGATGTTTGTTGCTTATGGATAATTCACTGCAGAGGTCACAGTGAAAGGAATGATGCACTTGGTTGCAACTTTGAGTTACGAAGGTTGAAAGGGATATGAAGAAGGAATCAGATGGTAAAGAATGGAAAATACTCTTTGGCTGATAATATACAGGTGTACAGAATTACTGTGATTTGTGGTATGATCAGGCATGACCATGTTCTTCAATGAGTGGAAGATATCACTTCTTTTCTTAGAGGAGGTTGAAGATCTCTCTGGAGACAATGCAGCACGAAAGAGAAGCCACATGGTTAGATGTTTTGAGTGGAGGTGCTGCTTTACTATTCCTCTTCCCTCTGAAGGCTAGAAATTAGACAGAAGATGGAAATCCTTTTATTTTCCTCTATCCTCAAGGGATAGGCACAGTAGAATATGGAAGACCTGAGGTCAAAGTGAAGGTGGCTCCTCTTGTTACTAAAAGTTTTCTATATCCCAGTTGCGAGATCAGTCTACCAGCAAGAGGTAGAAGTTGAATTGTGACATCACAGATGTCAGTTGCTCTGTTGACCTCTAACACCTTTCTCTCATGCGCAGGTGACACATGCAGCAGGAGATGGTAAGTGAAAGGGCAGAGGAGAGTCAGGAATAGGACTCAAGCTTCTTCACTGCCAGGCCAATGCTTTGTCTCCTGCTTAATCATACTATTTTATAGTCCAGCAATTTTTAAAATGCGATCTGAGAAAACTTGCAGTTCTCCAAGCCTTTCAGGGAATCCTATAAGGTCAAAACTATTTTCTCATTAATGCTAAAACATCAATATACGTACATACTCACACACACACACACACACACACACACACACACACACACTATACATATCCCCTAACATTGCCAAAACCCTGATACAGGCACTCATCACCTCATTTCCACTGTACTTTTATAGATCTTCATTATCTCACACTTGAAGAATCTCAATAACCTTCTGGCTTGTCTCCCTACCTCAAAGCTTTCTTCAGACATGTCTATTTCCCAACAAAACATCAAATTAATTATCATAAAACTCTGCTCTGAGCATGTCATTGATATTCAATAAACTCAAATGGTTCTCTATTACCTCCAAGATCAAACATAAAATCCTGCATCAGGATTGTGGCAATGTTAGAGGATAAATTTGGGGCATGTATGAAAGATAGTACAAAGTTAGAATCAACATAACTTAAGAATTGATTGCATTTGGTGGGTGTGGGGGGGTGACAGAGAACAAAGAGTCATGGATGACACCTAGGAGGTGAGCCTGGGTGACTAGGAGGATGGTGATGTACTTGACAGTTACAGGGGAGTTAGGAAGAGAAGGTCAGGGGGAAAAGATGAATTCAGTTTTGGAGAACGGAGTTTAAGATGACTACAGAACATTGAGTTTGAGATGTCCGAGAGCCATCTGGAGACATAAGACTGCAGGTAAGGAGAGAGGTTGGGGCTGAATTCCCAAGAAAAGATTCATATGCAAAGAAATAGTCATTGAATTCATGGGAGCTGATGAAATAACCATGTGAAATGAAGAGAAGAGAAGAGAAGAGAAGAGAAGAGAAGAGAAGAGAAGAGAAGAGAAGAGAAGAGAAGAGAAGAGAAGAGAAGAGAAGAGAAGAGAAGAGAAGAGAAGAGAAGAGAAGAGAAGAGAAGAGAAGAGAAGAGAGGAGAAGAGAGGAGAAGAGAGAAGAGAGGAGAAGAGAGGAGAAGAGAGGAGAAGAGAGGAGAAGAGAGGAGAAGAGAGGAGAAGAGAGGAGAAGAGAAGAGAAGAGAGGAGAAGAGAAGAGAAGAGAAGAGAAGAGAAGAGAAGAGAAGAGGGCTAAGGGCACAGTCTTGGTGGACATGTAAAGTTATCAAGTGTATTCTGGATAAAGATCCAGCAATGGAAACTGAGAAGAAATAGATAAATAAGACAAGAACAGGAGAAAACAGTGTGACAAAAACCTAGAGAGAACAGTGTCAAGGGGATGAGAGCGATCAAGATGTTAAAAGTTCTAGAAGGGTCAAGAAGGATGAGGGTAAAGAAAACATCTGGTAATTAAGAGATCATTGGTAACTCTGCAGAGAGAAATTTCAGTTGAATTATGAGGTTGGAAGCCAAACAACAAAGTATTAAGAAGACAATGAGTAGAAAGGAGATGGCGGTTTCGATTGCAGGTGATGTTTTCAAGAAGTTTAGATATAAAAGGGAGGAGAGATTTGGCACAATATCTATCAGGGTTGGGTAGATCAGCTGAGGGTCTGGTGGGGATAAATGAGATACAGGCTTAAAAGGGAATTTTAAAGATGTAATTCTTTAATCTAAATAAATAAATGTAGAATTGTGGAGATTTTAGCTCCTGTGACAGGTTAGGAGGGCAAGAATGGGTGTTGTATGGCATTCTTCAAATCTCACTGGTGATTTGGGTGATACCAAACATTATCTGCTCTTACAACTGGTGCCAGTGGAAAAATAACACAAAAGAAGTAACAGTAGAGAAAGGTAATATCATCACCTAGTACATACTTTAGGGAAGTATTGAATAAGATCTTTATTATGGCTCAAAAGACTGACTTGGTGATAAATACACACACACATAAATTTACCATTCACAAATATATACATATGTGTGCATACTAACCTCTTTTCATTAAAACTACATTTGGGGAGAGAGGGTAAACCAGAGACTTGTTGGGTGATAGGTGTGGCTTTTATAACATCAAAGGTAGGGCTCAACATGTGGAAGAATAATATCAGCATGCTCTGAAAAGAACCATAAATAAAGGAATTTAGAATGTTTCTATCACTGCCCTACAGCAATCTACTCCCCCCCACACACACACATACAGGTGGCAATTACTAACATTATCTTCCTCTTCAAACACAAAGGGCAGTGCTTACATATTGGAGAAAAATGGCTGAAATACATCCTCTTCATCCCATGGAGGATTCCCATTCAGCCATACTTCAATGAGCAAAGTAGCCTAAGTGCCTATTCTTGGCCCCAGCTCACCACAAAATGAGACTAATCAGAATAATGATGTAGAGAAACAGTGACAAATCAGAACTCATCAATATCCCATTACAGTAAAGGCAATGCCCGATGTGCAAAGACATTAACAGAAGTGACATGCACATAGAAGATGCAAAAAAGAAACAGACATGGGTAAATATTTGATGAATGTCAGCAGAACAAGGTCAGTGCTGTGTTTCTATAAATGTAGGAATTAATAAAGCCAAGTATGAAGCTTTTCTTATGAAGGGAGGAATGCATATTCCTTAGAGGCTTCCCAGAGTATTGGTGACAGTAGAGGAAGTATACAAAACAGTCACAGCCCAATATACAAGGTAATCAGGGATGAAATATTTTTTTTAATCTCATTTGACACTTTAATGTATTTTAAAAACCTCAGAGCTACTAGAAACTCTTCACATGATGGCAGTAGGGAAAAGTAGCCTTCAAATAGGTGGTATAAGAAGCTGCAGGCCAAACTATTACTGTGTTTTTAAACTGACTGCCAAATTGTGGGAGTCAACATACATAACATGGTACAAGAGTCCTGGTATATAAAAAACAAAACAAAACAAAACAAAAAAACCTATCTTTTCAACCCCAATTCATTCTTTAGCTCCTGCTGCAAGATGAAAATCACTATTGCACTATACCCCATCTCTTCATAATCTGAACTGGTAATAGCAGTCTAGCTATTTAATAGCATTTAAGGTAATGAGATGTTCTAATTTGACTAGGACAATTCCAGCCACTTCTGCTCTTTGGATGGCAGTTCCTTCATTTGTTAAACATAGGAGTCAAAGGAGTTCATTTCTCAAAGTCCAACATGCTATGACTCTATATGTACAAAATCCTTTACAAATTTGTATTTCTGTGGTAAACTTTAGCATATGTGTGTGTATTAAGTTAAGTATAGTTTCTTTAGTTTGATGATTATAATAATAACATGATTGAGTATTCAATACTCAATAAATATTTTTTTCTTTAAAAAAAAGGACAAAAGGCAAAATTGCTTGGGTGAAGGCCCTAATAAATTTGCTTCACACTCATATAGTAGGAGGTCTCCAGTAGAATGTTTGCCACTGAGCTAGTTAACTTGCATACATATATACATACATACATACATACACATAAACATAACATTATATATATATAATGGATATTTTATTAATCACTTAGATAACAGCGTATGAGGGACATGTTTATCCAATACGCAGATAACCACAAATTCAAAGATGAAAGATCGTAAATCTAGAGCAGGAAGGGACCTTAGAGGCTATCTAGGCCTTCCTTTCTTTTCTTTTGTTTTTTTCTTGTGAGGATGTTGGGGTTAAGTGACTTACCCAGGGACACCTAGCTAGTAAATAGCCTTCCATTCCTTAGTTGTAAGATGAATAAATGATATTCCCAAAGAAAAAGAGGTAGTAAGCATCAGACACAGATGGTCTCTGACTCCAGAGTAATTTCTTTGCAAGCATTACACAGTTCTGATGCATAGCTTGCACAAAAAATCACACTCAGAATTCAAAAATTTCTTAGTGGGATGGACCCTGGTATCACATACAATTAGAAGATTTATAGAAAGAAACACAAAGTCTGACACTTGAGTACACAAAGATTACTTTAGAGTTTCAAGATGGTCAAGGTATAGTTAGCCTGAAGATTGTCTGAAAAGCTCTGTTCCTTTAAAAAATTTTAGTACAGATTAGACATTCAACAGTTTGGTATGATGGTCAAAAAATCAAATGACAGCTTAAGCTACCTTGAAGTCATAGTATCTAAGACCAAGGGGGCATTTGTCTCTCCATATTTTTTGATGATCCAACAACAAATGGAGTTTTTTTATTTAGTTCTGGATATCTAGGTTGAAAGTGTTCAGAGCATGGTAACCAATTTTTAAAATGTTTTTGAAATGAGGATGTTCTTGATATGAAGATTAATTGAAAGAACCCTATTTAGCCTATAGAAGAGAAGTATTAGTGAAGACACAATAGAGGTCAAGTATTTGTTATATTGAATAGGAAATAGAATTGCTCTACTAAAACTCTGAGGAAATAACTAGAAGAACATGTTTTCAAAAAGAAACAAAATAAAATTGTCTAGTTAAGGTAAATATAAAGAACAATTAGAACTACTCATAAGAGAAATGGATTGCCTCCAGACCTAGTGGGATTCAACACACTGATGCTAGATGAACAATTTTGAGGTCTATTATAAGGGGACTTTTTGCTCAAGTATGATTTATAATAGATGACCTCTAAGGCTTCTTGCATCTCTAAGATATAGTGATTTTATTAATATTTACAAGAAAGAGTTATGATATAACAGTTTTCAGAAGCCATATTAATCTGCTATTTAATGGAGGTATGACATAGTAGAAAAATCACTGGCCTAAGGACATACTTGGGTTCTACTAATAGTATCATAGCTGACCTTCCTAACTTGCAGGGATGTCATGATGATAAAATGAGATCATGGATTTAAAATTTCTTTGAAAAAATAATGTTATATCATTATGTGAATGGAAATGATATCCACTTCTCAGTTTTCTAGAGATTCTGAATTTGTGAATACTATAAATGAATATTTATGGAAGACATTTATGATGTAGTTATCATTATCAAGAAACCAAGGGAATAGTAGTGATTCAGTTCACTTTTCTGTCTATACTAAACTTGTTTTGTTTAAATTTCCTTTCCTACAAGCTTTCCCCATTATTAACAAAGTAGCATGGATATGGCCCTCTGATACCTTCTGATTTCCACTGTCTTTTTTTTTTTTTGAGGTTATTCTAATGTTTTATTTTGAAGAAGGTAAAATGACAAATCACAATTTGCCTGTGGAAAAGGCATTTTGGGTGAGTCAGGACTGCCATTTGGGGTGGCACTGCCAAATGAGTCTGTGTTACAAAACAAAGTTAAAAATCCCAGGACTAAAAACTTTCTAACTGCTATTTGCTTTTTAAATCTAATATGCTGTGATCCTAAATGATGGAGAAGCTATGGAAATCCAGGAATGATCACCAGCCATTTAAAAGGAGCGAGAGATGTCGTAGAAAGGTTCTAGATCAACTTACAGTGGTATTTTAGAAAGAGTAGTGCTTCCAAAGTTAATGGACTTTTCTTTAAACTCCACTTCTTACGTTTACTACTGGTGTGGCTTTGGCTAACCTGTCTAACCTTTCAGAGACTTATTTACTTCTTTTATAAAATAAGAAGATTAGACTAGGTTGTTTCTGATGTCCATTTCAGTTCCGTTCTTATGATCTCATGTCTGGGTTCTAGTCTCAGTTTTGGCAATCGCTACCTCTGACCTTGGGAAAGACTCATTCTTTGACTCATTTATCTTATGTATAAAATGAAAGGGCTAACCCTGTCTCACTCTAAGGATTTTGCTGCCACAAATCTTGTGTGAATTTAGTCTCTAAGCACCAATCCAAGATTTGAAGTGTTAATATTAGATGAGTTGAAAAAGGCTCATAGAACATGAAAGGGATCAGACAACCAAATACATATCATTTTACTTAAATAAAAAATGTATATAAAGAGTTAAAAAAAGACTAAGCAAAAACAGTTGGAAAATGGATAAAAATATGAACTATAAGACAAGTATAGAATGGTCCTCCTTTCCAAATGCTGTCTTCCAATGGAACATTATGAATCAATTCAGAGGCAGAGATGGCAAGAATCTTAACCACTAGAGCTACCACATCTGTATTCACCTAGTAATGGGATTATGCAAAAATAATGTAAATGCTACAACACCCACATTTGTATTCCAACACTTCTGAAAATTCCTGAGCCCCTTAGTTCCCTTTTATTAAAATCACCAGAGATGTGAAATACCATGTAAGCGATATGTCAAACATACGAAATACTACAATTCCTAAGCTCTTTGTTTCAAAATAATGACTTGTTGAAGCCTAATTATTTTAGGTAAGTTAGAAAGGGGAGGGAGTAAAAAACATCCTGCTTTTGTGTTTATGGTATTGTACTCTCCAGCAAGCAAGGTTTTAATTATATGGTTTTGTATTTACATCCAATACATCTTTATGCATAGCCCATTGTAATTTTTAAAAATATCATCTGATTACTCTGGATTCATAGCATCCCTGGGAGGTCTGAAGAGGAGGGGTCCTGTTTTATATATATGCATGTATATACATATATGAATATATACATATATGTATGCATATATGTATGTGTAGGTGTAAATATGCTTGTATATATGTATGTGTATGTATGTTGTATAAGTATATATACATTCAGAAAAAAACATGTATACATGCACAGAGCCAATTTCCCTGAAGAGCTGTATATTGGCTCCATGCATGTATACAACAGGTTTGTCTAAATGGATCATCCAACTCAGTCAAACTGTTCCATTCAGAAAAATCCAAAGTGAATTAAGTTAAAATACATACAAAGACACTTTTTTTTCCCCCATTTTCTGATAAAGAGTTACCTAGATGATTCATTCCAAATTCTAATTTTTATTTGGGACTGTATAGCCTGAAACATAATGGCAATTTTGGTTCTTCTCCAGATGAGCAAATCTGGCTTCATGATCTCCATCCAATTTACCTTCTACTTCCACCTGTCTTTTGCATTTCTCATAGTCCCTCTTTCACAAGACAAATCAACCCAAATCTATTAAACAACAGTGGTGCACAAAGCACTGTGCTAATAGATGCAAGACTCAGGGTTTAAACCTATATCTTCCTGACCCTAAGACCAATTATCTATCTATGATACATCATGGTATATCTCAAGATGTCTTTCATGTAGTTAATAATTGACTTACAGATAAGAGGTAAATATTGGAAAAGTTGAACAAGAACATATAATTTGAATAGTTGACCAAGACAGTAAATAACAGATATATGATAAAAGGTTAAATGCTTGGTACTGGCAGTAAATTTAATAGGAATCCAGAAGATGACAAAATTACTATATACAGGATTTGGGAGAGGAGGGATAGGTTAATGGAAAGCTCAAAGGAAATATTTCAGCCAATTTTTAGCGGTCTTTCATTATATCTTGGGAGGATGACAACGCACCATGAGTGGCTGATAATGAAGTGAGGTATATTTAGAACTGGTTAAATAGCTGAGCCCAAAGATTCTTGTTTAGTGCACTAATAACATCTTGGAAAGATAGATCCTAATGCTTTCAGCCAAGATATTAATGATATCCTCCACCTTTGCATCACTTGCAAATTTAATAATCACTATATATACCAACACTTTAATCAGTGATCTTGATGAAAACAATGATAACATAATTATCAAATGTACAGATAACATAAAAATGGGAGAAATTGTTAACATTGACTGATAGCATCAAAATCTGAAATTATTTCAATAAATTGAAAAAGGTTATGGTTAAACTAAAACTAATATGGTTAAACTTAATAGACAAAAAGTGAAAAACTTTGGTTTAGATAAAATACATTTCATGTTTCAGGAAAGAAAAAAAAACTGCAGATATCATTTTTGAGCCAATGTTGGTCAATGATATTTAAATTATTATGGATAATAAGAAATATATAACTAGACTAAAAGGTTGGACAAAAGGAAATGTCTGGATTTCCCTCACCATACACCCACATACACACACACACACACACACACACACACACACCCCAGAAAAAATAAGGGGAGTATAGTCTGTACTTTTCAACTACATTGTTTATATAATTGTATATTCTACAGTGTAAAACTATGCGTGTATACATATTATACTGTCTTATATGCTATTTTATATTCTTTATTATCCTATCCTGTTCTATACTATTCTCAAGGGTGTGCTATAGACAATTCAAACTGTCTTAAGAGCAGATTGTTAAATCTTTTTCAATGTGTTTATTTAAACCTCAAGAATCAGCGAACATTACACATCAGACCTTAATTTATTGCTTTTCTTTTTGAATGTCTAGACAGAGTGATAGAGAATGCAAAAGAGGAATCTGATTGATGTTGTTTGGATCTGGAAAGCAGAATTAGAAACAATGATGTGGAAGTTGTAGAGAATCTTATTTAGACTTGTTATTTGGGGGGAAAAAAACAAACTAAAACATCTTGCTAACCATTCGAGCCATCCAAAACTGTCACTGTCTGCTTCGTGACATAGCAGATTCCCTGTCACTAGCTATATTTAACCAAATTCTGACCAGTTGAGTACACTTACAGAAGATAGTTGTGTAGGCGACATTCAAACTATGGGGCCTCTATACTCTTTTCCATCTCTGTAATTCTCTGGATTCAAAGTTCCAGATAAGACAGTATCTGCAGCATTACATTCTACTTGGATCACATGTTAGGAAGGACCATAATTAATTTGCAGCACATTCAGAGAATGTGAAAAAACAATCAGTCTCTTGTCACATAAGACTTTGTTTTTGAAACTTACAGGGCTTCCCCTAAAGCAGAGTAGGCTTTGAGGGAAGGATGTCATTCTGAAGACCTTCAATTATCTGGAGTTGTAATAGAGCTGAAGGATAAGTGGTTTTGTGGTTGTTGTTTTGTTTCAGTTTGGCTTGGTTTTGGTGAGGGGGAGTTCTAGAGAACAAAAATAGATGACAAATGTAAGAGCATGATGAAAGGTATGAAATGGGACAAGTTTAAGGGACTACTAAAGAAATTTGAACACAGGATAAATTACATAATTTAGAATTTCTATGAAGATCTAGTCCAGTATCCTCATTGAATACACGTGGGAACTGAATAGAGCGGAGATGAGTAGCTCAATTTCATACAGATTTAAATCTAGGAGTGTGTTTCTGAGACCCCATTTGGTATAACAGAGAGAATGACTGTGGGAGATAAAAATAGCTCACATTTACAGAGTATGTTGTAGTTGTATCAACACTAAAATGGGGATTCCTAGTTTTAAAGCTTCTATATGAAATTCAAAAGGAAAAACACTGGCAAAAATCCAAATAAAATAATGTTAGCCAAAAACAGCAGCACAGATATTCACTGCTATAAGTACAACTCAGAGACGGGTGGAATGCTCATCAGAACCCAGAGCTTTTGCCATTCAAAGATGAATATTTGGTCCCAAGTCCATTTGTTAGCTCTCCCCAGAGGAAAAAGCAAGTGACCAAATTGGCTTCTGATAAGAAACTTTGCTTTCTCTAGGAAGAAATATTCTGAGTCTTAACACATTCAATCAAAGAACAGGGCTGACCAATAAGAAGTGATAGGTAAGGCTCAATTGACATATATGCATGGATGTAGGGTCATACAAAGCTCCTAACCTCCTAGGTTATGGCTAAAGCATCACACTAAATTGAAAGCTCACCTAAAAAGAGGAAATGTTTTAGAAAGGAACCCTTTAGAACAAATAGTTGAATTTGATTTACTATTTGGGTTGTTCCCTTAAAGATTATAGATGCAAAATCAAGGAGAAAAAAAATGGAATAAAAGGAACATATGGGTATGCAGATATCAAAACTGTAACCAAAGGTTGAATCCTCAAATGAGGAAGTCCCTCAGATGAAGAAGGTCCAAAAGAAGAGGATCCAGTTTGGATCAAACATCCAATTTGTCCCTCATCTACTATTTGCTACTATATATACTTGGAAAAAAAAACACACACCAAAATGTATCAGATAAATGGTTACCCAACTTTAAGATATTCAAAGAAACTGAACTCACTACTTTCTAAGACAGTTGTTCAAATATTTGAACACAGAAATCATGCTCGCCTAAGTCTTCTATTATCCAAGCTAAGTATCTTAGTACTTCATCTTCCTGATGCCGTTCCTCTCTAGGCTTTCCATCTTATAGATGTGTCCTAATTTATGGAATCCATAACTTAATGCAATTCTGTAGATGTGGTCTGACCAGTACAGAGAACAGCAGAAGTATTACATTTTTACTCCTAGAATCTATGTCTGTCTTAATGAAGTCCAACATTTTGTTTTGGCTTTCTTTTCACAATGTTGATGTATATTGAATTTGGTGATCCCCTGTATTCTTACATATTTCTCAGATGGATTTCTGTCTAGTCATAAATCTTTTAAATGAATGAGTGTCACAAAACAATGAATATTTGTTGTGAGTCCAAATAATGATGACTCATCTAATTTACATACAACTGTATTACACACATGAACAATTTAGATTTAGTCAAAAGGATGATAGCATCAGGAAATAACCAGAGGGACAGACGAAAGCAGAGGTTGAAGACACAAGAACAATCCAAAAATATACTCATTGTTCTGTCTGCTTTATAAATCCTGACTACAACATTTTGGGGTCATTTAGTGCAGTGAAAAACAATTCTCTATAACTCAGTATTTCAGGGAAAAGGACAACGGCATACTTTGACACAGAGCCATAGTAACTGGCCTCTATAATGATAAACATAATATAGCACCTCCCCTCCAAAAAAGTCCTAATATATCTTTGTTATACTTTGTTTAGGAAATATATATGTATATGTATACATACATATATGTGCATATGTATATACATGTATATATGTATGTGTACATGTGCCACACATATGCATATATATGTGCCACATATGTGCATGTATACATACATGTATATGCATATAGATAGATATGGATGTAGATATAGGTCTAGGTCTACATATGGGTATAGGTATAGATATATTATAACTTTAGCTACAGGGGAGGGATGTCTTTTGTGGCTCCAGTATCAATGGAAGAATTATATCATTTCCCTTGTCAAGGCTAACCTATCTACTTGTCATCTTGATATCGTCTATTCTCGTCTTTTTTTTGGGAGCTTACCTGCGTCTTCTCAAGCATCTTCATTCTCTCTATGGGGTCCTTTCCTGCCCTGGTCACTACTTGGGAGAGGCAGCAGGATGTTGTAGGAATGGTGCTACCCCTAAAGTCAGCAGAGATCTGCCTCAATCCTGAACATCAATAAGATGTATGATGATGAGAAAGTCACATCATTTCTCTGAGCCTATTTCCTAATGTGTAAAATGAATAAGATAGTAATGACAGACTTACTTCAGAGATATTTTTTGCATCTCAAAGGAGATAATTTGAACAAAGCACTGAACGAACTTGAAGTAGCACAATACAAATGTCAGCTATTATTGTGAGGTTAAAAAAATCTTAACGATCTTTTTTTTCTGCTTAAGGTTTTTTCTCATATATCTCTTTCTTCTCACTGCAAAATTCTAAGGTATCTGTCCCTATTCACTGCTTCCTCATTCTTACCTTACACTCACTTCTTAGCTCCTGTATCTAGTCCTAAACTTTTCCATGAGAATCTGCATGGCCCAATTCTCCAAGTGCCTGTCTGCCTGGAATGACACAGGAAGGCCTGGGGTCGGGTCCTACCTTTGACAAATTCACTAGCTTTATGAGCCTGGGCAAGTCACTCAAAATATCAGTGCTCTGGGCAACTCCCTGAGACTATTAATTGTAGAAGAGTGGCTAATCTACATTGGTAGAGGTTGTTTTCTTACCCAGAACCTCCTACACAAATTAAATCAAAGATCAAGGCAAAAAATAATGTTTCCTGAGTTCTATTTTTGCATCAAATGCATGTTAGAAATAGGCACTTCAATGTGATCAAAGTAGAAACTGTTGACCTTAATCAACCCTTATCCGACATTCCCTATTTTTATTAAGAACAATACATGCTTCTAATCAACTAAATCCATCTATAACCTTGAAAACACCATTGATTCTTCCCTCTAATACTCATTTATCTTCTGGTCATTTAGTTGACAAGCATGGTGCTTGCTCTTCCTCATCACCTCATATCTTTTTCCCTTCCCTGTACTTACTATGTCACAACCCTAGTTCAGAACCTTATCACTTCTCTCATCAAATAATTGGTATCTCTGCTTCTTGCTTCTCTCCTCTTCCATCCATCATTAATGAAGAAGTTAAAATAACGTTGCCTAGTCTGACCCAGTCACTCTCAGGATCTCCCTATTTTCTTGAAGAAGAAGAACTACAACCTTTTAGGACTATTATTTAAGATTCTTTACAATCTGGCTTATGCCATACTTATTTCACAATACTCCTCTTCACACACTCTACTCTTTAGCTAAACAAGACTACAAGTTCTTCCTAGAACCTGACAATCCATACATATTTCTATGTATTTTCACAAAATATCTGCCGTCTCTGAAATACACTCATCCTCCTTTCAGACTCCTTAATTCTTTAAAGCCTCAGCTTGGTTATTACTTTTTTTATGAAGCCTTCTTTTCCCTTCCCCTCTAGTTGTTAATTCCTTCTTCTTTCTCAAATTACTTTGCATTTGCTTATCTGCATAATAAAAAGCAAGTATTTATATAGTGCTTTAAGGTTTTCAGAGTGCTTTGCCTATATTGTCTCATCTGATCCTCGCTATAACCTCAAAGGTAGGTGCTATTATTGTTTACATTTTGCTAATTAGGAAACAGGATGAGATAGGTTAAACAACTTGCCTAAGGTCATCCAGATAGTCCATGTCTAAGGTAAGATTTGAACTCGGATCTTTCTGACTCCAAGTCTAGGACTCTGCACTGTAACACCTAGCTGCCTGTCTATATATGTTGTCTTCTTCCAGAAAAACTGCAACCCTTTGAAGGCAAGGACTTTTTATACTCATAATCCAACTTTTTTATACTCATGTCATAGTTCAATCCCTTGAACACTGTGATGAGTAGATTTTTTTAATTGAAATTAATTTATTCTTCCTCTGCCTCCATAATACTTGATAAAGGAGATATTTCATTCCTTTAGTGTTATATTTCACATATATACATATACAAATACGTTATATCTCACATATATGTGTATAAACTTTTGTTTATGCACATGCAGAATTCATCCTCTTTCCTCCTAAGCCTTCACTGCCTCCTACCTTTTCTATTACTGTAGTAGTCAACATCACCCTCCAATTCCATCAGGCTTGCAGCCTGGATCATCAAACAGATCAATCCAGTCATCCTGGATTGCTCATTATCTCTCACCCCTCATATCCAATCTATTGTCAAGGCCTGTGGGTTTCACTTTTGTAGCATCTTACAAATACACCTCCTTAATTTCTCTGACACTGTCACCACTCTCACGCAGGCCCCCATCACCTCATACTTAGCTATTATCTGCTTGCCTCAAGTCTTTCCCACTCCAATCCATTCTCCATTCAGCCACTAAAGTGATTTTCCTAAAGAGAAGGTCTGATCCTGCAACCTCACCTGCTTACACACAGCCATAATATATTGCCTCCAGGATCAAATACAAAATAGGCTATTGGGAATTCAAAGCTGTTCGTCACCTTGCCCCCTGCTACCTTTCCCATCTTTTTTAGACCCTACTCCCTGCCATATATTCCTTGATCCAGTGACACTGACCTCCTAGCTGTTTCATAAATAAGACAATCCATCTCTCAGTTCCAATATTTTCTCTAGCTGTCCCCCATCCTTGGAATTTTCTCCTTCCTTCACTCTGCCTACTGACTTCCCTCACTTCCCTTTTAAGTGCCAACTAAAATCCAACCTTCTACTACACACCTTCCTCAACTTCACTTGATTCTAGTGCCTTCCCTCTATTAATCATTTCCAGTTTCCTGTATATAGCTTGTGTTTTATATATTTGCTTGATAGCTATCTCTCTCATTAGATTGTAAACTTTTTGAAGGCAGGGACTGTCTTTTGCCTCTGTTCGTACACCCAGGGCTTAGCACAGTGCCTTTCACATATTAGGTTTTTGATGAATGTTTAAGGATTGATTGTATATTTATGTGAATGTGTATGTATATGTTAGTATATGCACACATGTAGAGATAACTATATGAATGTTATAGTATATGTGTGTATATCTTAATGTGTGTACATTTGCATGTGTTTATTCAATTATGAGGTCCTCAAAGGCAGGATCTGTTTACTACTCTTTGTATTTCTAGTGCTTTGCTTAATGTCTGGCACAGAATAGGCACTTTATAAATGATTATTGACTATATATATCTATATTCCAGATTTACTAGATGTGGACATATAGACATACACCACAATCATTTCCAAAATATAGCTCCCTCTCTTTTGCCTAGAGAACCCTCTTATTTAATATTTTTAAATGAAAGAGTAAAAATTTAAAAAAAATAAAACCACATTCAGTGTTGATCAAATGTGGCAGCATATGTAATGTTCCTTAGTTCCCCACCTTTGTGAAGAAATGATGCATTACCTTTCACTATTAAAAGATTTTTTTCTGAGCATAACCTATTTCATGAAAAAGCTTATAGTCACCTTGTTCACATCTTTCATGATTTTGTAGACCTCAGTTGTCTTTCTTCTCAGCCTCACCTATGTAGTCATTTTCCCCTCAATTATATCCATATAGAGTTGGCATTTCTATTATTCCTTATCTCCTTGATCACTTTAGATTAAAGAGGTGATCAAGAAATGCCTCCCATATAACTTGCCAGAAGGATTATCTCTGTTATCACTGATATCTGTGAGGACAATGGGTTTGAGGTTTGGTGAGAAAGATCTGAACTCATGTTCCCCAGCACTCTGTTTGCTATATGGATATTGTAAGCTACAACACAGACTGATTTAAAAGTTGAGTTGCTAAAATCGCTTGGCTTGCTTTTCCCACCTACAACTTGAAAGCAAAAGAATGGATGAAAAGTCTTAACACACTAAGTCAATTAGAGTCACCAAGGGTGGTCATAAACAAGGAATGACTAATGACCATATGCACCAAGTTCATTACCACTGTCTTATCTTGATTGGGATGATGTCAGTAAGAGAAGGCACAACCTCGACTGCTCGTCTTGATACTAGATTTCCAATTGAAACAATAGATACAAGATTCATATCCTTATGACTTTTGAACCTTTTTTCTCAAGGATGCATAAAATTATATGGTAATCTAAGCATTAAGCTGAGGAGATAATAACTGACATTTCAGATCTAATAATGCACAGTTATAAATCAGATAATTTTATATCTCTGCAGATTTATTAATCTAAAAATCCATTTGAAGCAGTGGGATTTTAATAATGATATTCATATTAAATTATTCTCCTAGGCTAACCTCTAGCTAAAGCTAGTTTAAATCCTGTATTTTTTTCCCTTTTATTACAGTGAAGAACTGTATAAGACAAATTCTGAAGAAGAAAAAGTCCAGAGTGCATCATTGCTTTCCTTTGTGTAATTTCAACAAGATATGTCTGTGCAGGATGTAGACTGGGTTCCATGGTCTTTATTCAAGTGTTCATATTAATGTTTCTTTCCAATCTAAGGGGAGAAAAGTGATATTTGACTTGGCTGCTCATATCATTCCTGTTAATTGGAGAGATTTGACACTCTACATGCACAATCCGTTCCATCCTTTTGACTGAATTGATCAGTCAGTTCAGTCAAATACTTAGATAATTTAGTGAAATTGGTTTCATTTATTTTTTTAATGAAATATGTGGTCCATTCAGTTCCATTAAAAAAAAGTCATAAGGCAAAGTTTTTACCTATTGACTGGTTGTTTCAGAACTGGCTACACTCATTGGTTTAAAAATCACAAATAATATTAGATTTGATTAGAGTGACAATCACAGGTTGCCTTGTTAGATGAAAGGAACTGCCGCAACTGCTCAAATCCCCATTTTAATTAACAAGCCCGTGTGTGTGTTGTGTGTGTGTGTGTGTGTGTGTGTGTGTGTGAAGGAGAGAGAGAGAGAAAAAGGAGACGCAGAGTTTGTTTAAGAGTTACATTTAAGAGAGTTAAGTTTAAATAACTTAAATTTACTCTGCCTGAATTTTCTTATGCATAAATGAGATGGATGGACTTAAAGACCTTGAAGATTCCTTTCAGGTATAGACTAAAGATCATGTTAGGGTTGGAGAAAAAGTAGAGAGAGAATCAAAATTTCTTGTAGCTAAGAACAGCTTTGACTCCATTACCTTTCTATCACCTGCAAGACACAAGTCTTATCAGACAATGGAGAAAGAGTTTTATGGAAGAAGAGGGAATCCAATCATCAACAACTATTTATTAAGTGCCAACTGTATGCATACCCTCTGATTTTTTTTTTGTCTTCTTTTAATTCTACCAAAAAAAACCCCCTCATATTTAAATATCCCATTGCTGGATTTTATTAGTGCTTATTATTTTGGTAATTTTTTGTTAGATTTTTGAAAGTTTTGTTTTAAGCTAGCTTCTTTATTGAAGAGACTATTTTGATTGTTTTTATTGTTGTTTACATCTCTGGAATTCTCCACATAAACTACCATATCATCTATAAATAGAAATAATTTTGTCTCTGTTTATCATTATTCTTTCTTCATTTCTAAAGGTAGCATTTCTAGAATTACGTTAAATAATAGGATATGGCATCTTTGCATGACTCTTATTGTCAGTAATAATAATAATAATAATAATAATAATGCTTCTACACACATCACATATAATATTCAATTTTATGTCTCCATATCATCATTATTTTTTCCTTTTATTCTGGGAATGCATTCTTTTTTTAAGTTTGCTTGTTTCAAAAAAAAAGATCATGGCAAGGGGAGGGGTAAGGGTTTGAGCTAAGTAAGATGGATCAGAATATCCTATAGTTGACTTAGAGTCATTTGGACAAGTGGTATAGATCAGACAGAGAATTTTGGAAAGAGAAAGTTGCCAAATTTGAGAGAAATTGAGGAAAAGACAAAGAACAATCTCTACTCTCAGAAATCCTTTCAGGTTATACATCCCAATTAGAAGAGAAAAATAATTAGTAATAATTTTGGAATATATAAAAGAACTAATGAGGATGAGAAATTAGAATCTGAAGAGATAGATTCAACAATGAGTGGTGGGAAGGGTCACTGAAATATAAGGCAAAACAAGTAAGGAAAAGTAAATGGAAGAAACAGGATTAACCAAATTAATATGCTGGATTGTTGTGCAGGCCCTAGTGAGAGTACATGGCTGTGGATTTGAAGGTGGAATTCCTATTGAGATAAAGGAAATAATTTGAGTAGCATCTTTAAGGGGGAAAGTCAAGACAGAAATGTATAGGCAGGAATTCTGCCAAACAACTTTAAAATAGTGCCTCAAAACAAATTCTGCAGCAGGCAGGAACAACAAAACAATGGAGTAAAACAATTTTCTAGCCTAAGACAACTTAGAAGGCAGACAGGAAAAAGGAAAAGTCTGTCTTGTAAGGTGAGAGTAGTGCAAATGCAGCTCGAGCAGTGCCTAGAGAAGCTAGCAGCAAACCCAGGGGCTACTGAATTGGCTGCTGCAACTTACTGAGCTCAGCCTACAGATGTAAGTGGGTCAGAAAATTGGTCAGAAAGAGATTACAGGGGACCCTTTGCTGGCACTGAGTGCAGAACTCTGTAGCATTACTCACACACAGCTCTGGGTCACTGTCTCAGGGTGAGGACAAGTAGCAGAAACAGGGACTAGTTATAGTTCCAGGGCAGAAAAAGATGCTTTTGGTCACCCATAGACCAGAACATATGCCAAGAGAGGGGTGACCATACCTCTGCTTAAATCATACCACCTTGAAAGAACTAAACACTTCAAGACCCCCTGAAACTTGGGACAATGTCCCCTCCATTCCAGGAGCTGAGCCCCAATTTAACATAATATTAAAAGTGAAGAAATAGTATGGGAAAATGAGCAAACATCAACAAAAGAACCTTAAAATATAAAATTACTATGATGTCAGGGAAAATCAAAACAAACAAAACTCAGAAGAAACAATTACACGCAAAGCTTCAAAGAAAAAAAAATATGAAGCAGAGAGAAGTACAAAAACAATTCCTGGAAGTGCTTAAAAAGTATTTTCAATGTTAAATAAGAGAGATAGAGGAAAAAAATTGAGGAAAAAAATGAGAGTAATGCAATAATCTAATGAAAAAACTATTCAACAACTTGGTATAAGAGGCAAAAAAGCTGAAGGAAACAACTTAAAAAACAGAGTAGGCATAGCAATCAAAATCTCAGACAAAGCAAAAACAAAAAAAAATCTAACTAAAAGGTAATTAGAGAAACTAAATTCTGCTAAGAAAAAGGTGCTATGGAAAATGAAGCAATATCAGTACTAAACATATATGCAACAAATGGCATACCGTCCAAATTTTTAAAGAAAAACAAATGAGTTAGAAGAGGAAATAATCAGTAAAACTATACTAGCAGAAGACTTCAAATTTTCCCTTTCAGAAATAGATAAATTTAACCAAAAGGAAATGAGAAAGACTTTAAAAGAGATTAATAGAATTTTAGAAAAGTAGATATAATAGACATTTGGAGAAAATTTAATGACAGTAGAAAGGATTATACATTTTTCTCAGAAATGCACAACATCTACACACACACACACCACACACACTCACACCAAAAAAAAGCAACAACTGACTGAGTGTTGCAGCATAAAAACCTCACAACCAAATGCAGAAATAGTAAATGCATCCTTTTTAGATTATAATGTGATAAAATTGTATTCAATAAAGAGCTATAGAAACATAGATTAAAAATTCATTAAAAACTAAGTGATTTTTATCCTAAAGAATCTGTGAGTCACAGAATAAATCATAGAAACAACCAATAATTTCATTAAAGAGAATAACAACAATGAGGCAACATGCTATCATTTGTGGGATGCAGCCAGAGCAGTACTTAGAGGAAAATGTATATCTCTAAATATTTCTTTCATTAAAAATAAAGAGCACAACAATGAATTTTGCTTACACCTAAAAAAGCTAGAAAAATAAAATAAAAATCTCCAATTAATTATCAAATTGGACATTTTAAAAAACAAAGGAAAATTAATAAAGCTGAAAGTAAGAAAACCATTGAACTAATAAATAAAACAAAACTGGCTTTATATAAAAACAACAAAAATAGATAAAATATTGGTTCATTGGTTAAAAAAAAAGAAAGAAGAAAACCAAATTACTAGTATCAAAAATGAAAAACATGAATTATCACAAATGAAGAGGAAAATTAAAAAAAATTATTAGGGAGCATTTTGTTCAATGATATGCCAATAAATTTAACCTAAATGAAATGGATGAATATTTACCAACATATAAATTGTCCATACTACAGAAGAGGAAATAGAATGTTTAAACAACCTTATTTAGAAAAATAAATTAAGCAAGCCATCCAAGAGCTCCTTAAGAAAACATCTCACCCAACAATACCACTTCTAGGTCTGTATCCCAAAAAGGTCATAAAAATGGGAGAAGGACCTACACGCCCACAAATATTTATAGCAGCTGTTTTTGTTGTGGCAAAGAATTAGAAACTGAGGGGATGAACATTAATTGGGGAATGGCTAAATAAATTGTGATACATGAATGCAATGGAATGCTATTGTGCTACAAGAAATGATGAGCACTCAGACTTCAGAAAAACCTGGAAAGACTTGTAGGGACTAATACTAAGTGAAATGAGCAGAACCAAGAGAATGTTGTACACAGTAACAGCCATGTTGTGCAATGACTAACTTTCACAGACTTAGCCCTTGTTAGCAATGCAAGGATCTAAGACATCTCCAAAAGTCTCATGATGGAAAATGCCATCCACATCCAGAGAAAGAACTATGGAGTTTGAATGCAGATCAAAACATGCTATTTGTTCTTTTTTTTTTCCTTCTGTTTTGTTTTGTTTCTTCTTTCTTGTGGCTCCTTTTATTGGTACCAATTCTTCCTTACAACATGACAAATGTGAAAATAAAATTTAAAAAAAGAAAGAATATTCAAAAATTTCAACCATTATGTACAGTAGAGGAAATTTTGTAGTCCCTTACACAAAGGAATAAATTATATGCTCTTCAAACTTGCAGATGAAATAACATTGGGAGGGATAGTTAACAACAGCATAATAGAATCAAGATAAAAAAAATTCTTGAAAGTCTAGAGCATTAAGCTGAGTCTAATAATGTAGAATTTAATGAGGATAAATATGAAGTCTTCTACTTTATCTAGAAAAAAAATGAATTTCACAAAGATAAAAGGGGAAGCATGGAAAGAAAAGGGGAAGAGATCTGAATGTTTTGGCCACTTATAAACTTAATATGAGTCTGTAATATGATGTGGCACTAAAAAAAATCATTGTGAGTGATTCTCTTTGAAAAGGCTTCAATAGAAACTATAAAACCATTTGTTGGGTAACTTACAATAAATAAATGAATAAAACATTTATTAAGTACTGACTGTGTGCACACCAAAGCTCTATGTAGATAGCTGGAGATACAAATAAAAAAGTAATAGAGTCCCTATACTCATGGAGGTTACATTTTAATGGGAGAGGCAACACATATGAGATAATTCAGTTGCAAGTCAGATGGAAAGAACTCCTGGTCCTAGTGAATTAGACTAGATGACTAGTGGGGTCTTTTCAAACTTTCCAATTTTTGATTCTTATAAACTATTTTAAAGCTCAACTCTAATATACTCTGCAACATGAGGTTTTTCTGGACTCCCCCTGAAGCTAATGCCTTTTAATTGTATTTATTTGTGTGTGTTGTGCACATGCTTTTATTCATGTTGTATTTCATATTGTTTTGTATTGTACTTAATATATGGTTGTTAGTTATTTACTACCTGTATACCCTTGAGCAAATCACGTAACCTCTCAGCCTCAGTTTTCTTATCTGTGAAATGGGAATAATCATATTTTTACCATCTACTCCTAGAAAACTGCTGGCAGGAAAGTTCATAAATCTTTAAGCACCATGTAAATAATAGCTATAATAATAATAGTTGTTGTTGTTATTATTTTGAGGAAGGAATGATCAATCCACGGTGTCACCCTATCCACCTCTAGTTATGACTCTAATAACTACATTTTTCTGGAGGTTACTTCCCTTTCCTATTGCATATTTTATGTGAGATTTGTATTTCACTCTGGTATCCTATGTTTCTAGTCATGTTGTAAATGGTCATGTTGATGGTGATAGTGATAGTACTGGGCTGGTGATGGTGGGTGTATGTGTTCATACCCGGAGTTGGGTAAAATTCTCTCTGGTCAAGAATCCTTTCATCTCTGTTGCCAATAGAGAAAGTCTGAAGGTGAATTGGAACTGACCACATTTTCCCTGTGGGAAACTGGTAATGAAATATACTACTCATGAGCAGTTCAATTTATGAGTTTTCTCTTTATCACAGATTTTGGTGATTTCCTCTATTTCCAGCCTCAGAAAATTACTTTATAACCAAGTCTTCCACTTCCAAAAATACTAGGAATACTCAGGATGTTCATTAACGATAGTCTTAGAAGCATTTCAAGTTTTACAAAATGATAATAAGAACAATGAAGTATTAAAATCCTAAAAAGGAGCTGTGTTAGTTTAGTCTTACACTGTTAATTCATAGACTGAAGAAGGCATCCCATTATAATGCAGATTTCTGGCTTTGCACAAGAATATGGCAATCAAAAGTCCTTTCATTTTCAATTTATAGAAGAATGTCAAACCAATAATTGCTACTTCAGGATTTTGTTATGTTTCATTCTCCAATCTCTCCTTACTGTGCACAGGCTAGAATAACCATAAGATGAGAACAGTGGGAAATGAAACTCTTAACTCCTATACTACACTCCATCATAAACTTTACCTCTATAATGCTAATCAATTCCTTTTTTTTCCCATTATACTTAGAGATCTCAGAATTGGGTAGGACATTTGAGGCCTTGTAATCTAAACCCTAAGTCAGTATGAGAATTCTATGAGAAAAAAAAAATAATATATTTACCGCTGAAGCCCTATTGGCCTTCTGTATATAATAAGGACAAATGAGCTGGTTTTCCTAAAACATATGTTTTATACAAATTAGAAGCTTCAAAATTGGGTGAAGTAATCATTCTGGGAAAGTTATGATTATAAAGCTAATTCCACCATCTCGGGGGTCACTTTAATTCCCTCCATTTCCTATCCCCATGGGCCAAGTGTCTTTATGTTATCTCCCTATCAAAACTTGCTCTAAGGTAAGATTTGGATTTATTTCAACTTATGATAAAAATGACTTAAGAAAAAATTGTAGGCATAGCAAGGGGGCACAGTGGATAGAGCACCGACTCTGAAGTCAGGAGGACCTGAGTTCAAATTCGACCTCATACACATAACAATTACTAGCTATTTGATCCTGGGCAAGTCACTTAACCCCAGTTGCCTCACACACACACACACAAAACAAAAAACAAATTGTAGCATGCCCCCACAATTCAAACAATATTTATTAAGGACATGTTGTGTTCAAAGTCATGTGCTCAGCTCTAAAGATACCAGGATGAAAATAAAGCCCCATCCCTCAAAGAGTTTGAAGAATAGGAGCAAAGGAATCACATCCTTGAACTACAGAATGAGTTCCTGTTGTAAGAT
Source organism: Phascolarctos cinereus (assembly GCF_003287225.1). Lineage (NCBI taxonomy): Eukaryota > Metazoa > Chordata > Mammalia > Diprotodontia > Phascolarctidae > Phascolarctos > Phascolarctos cinereus. The sequence continues at coordinate 382,711,996 of NW_027555847.1, read as the reverse complement.
TTCAAAATATATTGAAGTATGAGGATGGGACTTTTGGGGTTTTTTTTAGAGGTCACAAATAATCTTTATACTTTCTCCTTTCACACATTTGTTCCTACAAAGGACCCCTTTGCCTGGAATGCCTGGAATTCATTCATTCTGTCTTATAAAAATTCTATTTAGTTTTCAAATTCTAAGTCAAGCGCTTGCCTCTGCTAAGAAGTCTTCTCTTTTCCAGCTAATTAAAAGCAATTTCTACTTCTTGTGAATGTTTACCAATCTGTGTATTGTTCACAGGTTTATCAACAAAAGAGCTGCTGCTTTCATTCATACCATTCATTTCACCTATCACACTGTCCTACTTAAGAATTATATGTAATTATGTGTAATATAATACAATATACAATGTAATTATATAATTACATATAATTATATATAATATATTATGTTCATCTTATTTTGCCTACTATTTAATAGATCCTTTAGGGTAGAAGTCTCGCACATCTTTATATTTCCAACAAAACCCAGGATGACATCTTAAACCTAGCATTTATAGTAAAAGTCAGTTGAATGAATGAGTGAATAGATCACTTGGCCTAGTCAACAGAACTAGTGAATGAATACAGGAAGTGGGACAAGAAGCTGGGTTCCCTTGATAGCTAATCCCATACATTAGAAATGCCAAATTCATGATAACGATAACTCACCTTTATGTAGTTTATTAAGGTTTGTTTAATATTTTCCCTTCAACAAGACTATGAAGGAGTTAATTTTATCAAGGGAAAAAATATAAAAGCTTTTATAGTCCTTAAGATATTATATAAATGTTAGCTACTACTATTCATCATTTTTAAAATTTAAAAAAATGTAATTTAGAGGGGTTAATTGACTTCCTCATAGTCACACAGCTAGTAACCATCCTGAACTGGACCTTGAACCCAGGACACCTGATTCAGAGTTCATCAATTCTCCCACTATACCATATGGCCAATAATTAATATGTAAGAGTTCAGAGGAGGAAGATTTGATGAACTAACATATTGCCATACACAGATACGTGCCTGATAAATGCATTTTGAAATAGTGGGTTTTCTCCAAGGTCACAAAAATATAATACCTGGGTCACTGGTTTTGCTTCCCTCCTGCAAGTTATTGGCAAATCTTGACCCTTCCTCCTTGAGTCCTTTCAAATTTAGCATTTTTAATAAGGGATTCATTTGCACATAACAATAAGTTGGGGATCACAAATGCTTTTTCTCCCAGTACAAAGATATGCAAGTGTGTTGACCTCCTAACCATGAAGTATAAGTCTAATGATTTTATAATGACTTTTGCCTGCTGAGTTGTGTATTCTAACCCAGGACTGACTAATTATAATTTTAAACTGGGCAGATTATGCAAATGAGAGTACCTAGCATTCTGCTGTTTCTCTGAGTACATGCAACTAGAAGCTACAGTACAGATTCCTCTGATATATTCCCAATAAAACTGTGATTTAAAGATTTAAATTAAGGATATTGGTGCTGAAAAGGAACACTGATTAGTGTTGACTTCACATGAAAACAGAACAGATGGTGAGATCTGAAACACCTGGGAAGTCCTCTCTCCCTAATATGTCCTTCAGGATGATTGAAATTTCACCATTGGTAATTCATTCCTTTGAGTAAAGTGCTATCTCTTCCCTCAGCTCTTCTCTTAAACTGAAAACCCACCTAGAAAGAGTATAACACTATGCTAAAGTAGAGAAAAAAGAAAAGAGAAGAAAAACACTAAGTTTTAGTGGGAAGTAGAGTACTACTTCTCCTACTTATTTCCCGAAAGACCTTGGAAAAGTCACAAAATCTCACTTGGAGACTGTTTCATGAGCCTTAAAAGAAGATAATTATTCAGAAGTAGACAAAGGACACAATAGTAGAAACCCTTTACAAATTTAAATGCCAGCACATCTCTCTCTCTCTCTCTCTCTCTCTCTCTCTCTTTCTATCTCTCTCTCATCAATAAAAGAATTTGTTGTTACGAGTCAAGGAATGGAGAAGCATCAGTTGACAAATAGAGAAGTGTGTCTCTTTGGGTAAGTAGGTCTGTTTGAGCCATTTATCATAGGTACCTAGAGCATACAGAAAACACAGAGTTATATGCTATCTTCATAACTAGTCAATAAGTGTTACTGTTGGATACTTTGGTGTGCTTTGGTGGAGGGTGAAGAGAAAATATTCCTAATCTGCTAATCTGTTGTTGACTTTGGAGAGTTGAAATAGGATACCTGTTAGTTGTCCTTGCACAAGAAATAAAGGAAGGCAAAACACAAGAGTTCAATTTGACTGCCTAGTTAACACTGAAATGGATGCTTATTCTAAAATGACACTACTCATGTCAAGAAAGTGAAAAGAGAGTGCCTCCC